>NC_056482.1:2482673-2798784 GCF_008729295.1 Plectropomus leopardus | reverse complement strand
CTCTCCCCCCTCTCCCCCCCTCTCTTTCTCTTTCCTTTTTTGCCATGTTTGTATTTCACTTGCTATTTACGACATCTATTGCTCGTCTGTCCGTCCTGGAAGAGGGATCCCTCACTATCCTCTACCGCTCTTCCTGAGGTTTCTTCCTCTTTTTTTTCCCCGTTACAGGGGTTCTTTTTGGGGAGTTTTTCCTTGGGTGATGTGAGGGTCTAAGGGCAGAGGGATGTCGTACACTGTAAAGCCCTCTGAGGCAAACCATGTTTTGTGATAATGGGCTATATAAATAAAACTGACTTGACTTGACTTGAATTGTAAACAAATACTAGAAAATAGCACTGTGAGGCTAAACCCAACAGACGCGCGTCACGCTGCCAGTGTAGCGCGATAAGGCTTGTTTTAAGCATTTAAACGTGTCCAGTGCCTTGCGGCCAAACTACGCGGCCGTAGTCTGCCCTGGTCTGAGGTCCCAAAGCTGAAGCTGATTTCATTCCCGTAGTTTACTTTTAAAAGTTTTGAATTTCCCACTGTGAATCGGCGTCCGCTGACACATTGATTTGATGAGCCTCCTCATCACTCACATTGTTTTGGTTTTTTTTGGTTTTTTTTAATACAAATTATAACACAGTTATATACAGAAAACCACATTTTCTATCTATTAATCCATGTTCTCGTTTCTGGCATATAAATGTGTTTCTAACTGATTCTGGGCAAGTCACTCAAAATCCAGTTTTTGAGCTGAAAGACATGACATTGTTCAAAATACACATTTTGCAGGAGTGAAAATCTACTTATAATGCAAAATGTATCACAGTTAAATACAGAAAATCACATTTCCCATCATATTAATCCATTATCACATTTCTGGTAGAGAATTGTGTTTCTGAGTGTCTCCTTGCAAATCAGACAACTTTCGATAAAAACCCACTCAACATCCACTTTTTGTGCTGAAAGACACCTGGCTGATCAAAGTACACGTTTTGCACCAAAAGACAATGTAAGTTAAAGAATACAAAATTTGTCAGCATTATATTACTCAAAACCATGTTTTCCATCATATTAATCCATTTACACATGTTTTTTTGGCATACAAATGTGTTTCTAACTGATTCTGGGCAAATAGGACAGCTTTCAGTAAAAAGTCAGTTAAAATCCTGTTTTTGCACTGAAAGACACCATAGCTGCTTCAAAAACACCTTTTGCAGCAAAAGACTTGTAAAGTGAAAATCTGCTCATAATAAAAAATGTATTACAGTTATATACTTAAAACCAGGTTTTCCATTATATTTATGAATTTTTACATGTTCCTGGCAATACAAATGTGTTTCTAACTGATTCTGCAAAAATTGGACAGCTTTCAGTAAAAAGCCAGTTGAAATCCATTTTATGCACTGAAAGACACCTGACCCTGATCCAAGTGCACCTTTTGCAGCAAAAGACATGTAAAGTGAATATCTGCCCATAATAAAAAATGTGTCAGTGTTATATACTCAAAACCAGGTTTTTCATCATATTAATCCATTTCACATGTTTCTGGCATACAAATGTTTTTCTAACTGATTCTGGGCAAATAGGACAGCTTTTGTTAAAAAGCCACTCAAAATCCATTTTTTGTGCTGAAAGACACCTGACACTGATCCAAATACACGTTTTGCAGCAAAAGACATGTAAAGTGAATATCTGCCCATAATAAAAAATGTGTCAGTGTTATATACTCAAAACCAGGTTTTTCATCATATTAATCCATTTCACATGTTTCTGGCATACAAATGTTTTTCTAACTGATTCTGGGCAAATAGGACAGCTTTTGTTAAAAAGCCACTCAAAATCCATTTTTTGTGCTGAAAGACACCTGACACTGATCCAAATACACGTTTTGCAGCAAAAGACATCTACACGTTTTCATTAAAAAGTTACTTAAAATCAACTTTTTGCATTGAATGACAACCTTACAGATCCAAATACATCTTTTGCAATAATGATACTTTTAACAAAGTATCAACAACAAAAAGAAGTCACTTTTACTAAAAACTCACGTTTTTCGTCAAATGCAGCCTAAACCAGCTCTAAGTAAATAGCAACTCAAAATCCACTGTTTGCAGCAGATCCCAGTCAAACTGACCCAAATCCACATCTTACAGCAAATGGTACTGAAAGTGAAAGTCTACTCATTATGGTGAAGTTATCAAAGAAAACTGCATGTCATCATGCTTTCATGAAGCAAGAGCACTCAAACTCAGAATCTGTTTTTTGTATATTTTTTTTTTCAAGAGAAATCCATCCAAACATTGCTGTTTGGGGTGCCCCTTGGCCTACCTGGTGAAGCACAAAAATCACGGTTTGGTACGCAATGTGGTTTTGAAATAACAGTATGGTTCAGTTCTCAGTTAAGAGGGAAAATGCAAAAAACTGCTCATCATTAATTTGGAACATTAGTTTATTCAGTTAAACAATAACATTTAACAGTTGTCAGCTGTGACACAGAAGTGTTAACTGGATGAGGATGGTTTCCCGCAGGAATCTTCCCATCCAGCCATCCGGCTTCTGTTAACCCACTAATACAGAAAACCTAAATCATTCCCCATTCATTCTCTTTGTACTGTATTCATCTATAGCTTATTTTTTATTTAATTATTCTTATTATCCTGTTATCCTGTGGTGTGTCTTGTGTTTAAAGGAATTTACAAATTTCCTGCAATTCTGCACCAGCAATTCTGCACCATCCCCTGCACTATATCAATTACATTGAGGGTGTAGAAAACAGCATAACTTCTTCTACACCTGCCAACAGCCCACCATCATTCTCAGTTAAAAAATTTATGAAATCAAAACAAGGCATTTAGGCTGCAGTGACATCTACTGGAGATGTGAAAAAGAGGCTGGTGCACACGTTATTTTTTGGTGAAAAAAATGTGTTTTTACAGAATGAGGTTATTGCCTTCTTGAATGAAGTGTTTAACTTAAGGTTGATTAAATCTCCAGCTCTCTGCATCTTGAGTTTCTTACCAGATAATGTTGTTATGAGTAAATGAAAGAGACTGGGTCTGCCTGGCTGCAACATTAGGATATAGAACAGTATTAATGATGACAAAAAATGGCCACATTTGAATGTGTTACATACAGAATCATGAAGAGAGAAGAGATTTTATATCAAATTTGGAGATGTTTTTGGCCTTAATAGATTGCCTGACTAATGTGGTAATGACACCTTCTTTGATGCATTGGTAGATTCTGAAGAGAGTCATACTGTGCACTTTTTTTTTGGTTGCCTGTGTGTTGTATTCTTTTGTCTGGGTTTTTTTTTTTTTTTGTATATCTGTCTTTACTGGAGTTGTGATTTGTGTTTGGGACTGTAAACATTTGTGTTGATTATTTGCTACAATGGTTTGGTTTGATGTCCTTACCAAAAAATATCAATTTATAAAAAAGAAAAAAGAAAAAGAAAAAATAAGTATGTAAGTAAGTTAATACTTACTTATAGTATGTCATTAAATACAAAACAATTAAAAGTCTTTGTAAAGAGTCAAAAAATGAAAATGAAAAACATAGTACATAAGAACATAAACATAAGAATCTAAAAAAAAAGTGGCATGATTAGTCATAAAAATGCAAAGAAAAAGTTATAATTTAACATGTCAACATAAGTATGTCATTTTTTTCTTTTTGTGAGAAAAACATTTTTTTTTTGGTGAGATTTTTTTTTTCCATGTGTGGAACCCAGTGAAAAAAGAAAAAATCAGGAGGAAAATAGGGCTGATTTTTGTGTGTTTTCATTTTGTTATTAAAAATTATCATTTTGACCACAAGAAGCTGAAGCGCACCACCAGGGGTGTTCTCGTTTCTCTCTGCACTCTAAACACAACATGCATCTCTTATTATTTGAATGCTGATATATGAGCACTTTCATGTCACATAGAAGGTTATTGTCATAGGGGTGCATTTGTGTTTTCTCATGTTTTATCTTCAAAATGCAAAATGCAAAATCTAACATCAACACCAGCAGCCTCCAGTACTTTCAAAAGTTTTCATGCATGGGTAAATTAATGAATTTTATACTGTATAAGAAAGAAAATAATAAAACGGAATAAAATTCCGTTTACACCTCTAGGATGAATTGTTGGACACACAAGTCAAATGTGGACCTCCCTGTGAAATATGAAACAATCAAAAATGAGCTGACAGGCCAGAGTGGTGATTTAGATTGATTGAATTAGATTTCAACTGTTAATAACCACCCAAAGCATAGTAAAATAATGAGTTTGCACATTAATAACAGCAGGAACACCACAATGCTTCATCATTTCTTTGTATGTTTTTGTTTGCTTGTTTGTTTGTCCTGTTTTGTCCTGCTTTGTCTGGTCTTGTCTACATTTCTGTCTCCCCCATCTACCCCCATGTATGCATTGCCTATCAATATCCTGTTTTTGTCATTGTTTTTTTTTTCTCTCTTTTCCTTGTACTGCACTTCTGCATTCACTAATAAATAAATTAAAAAACAAACCAAAAAGAACAGAAAACGAAAATGTGTGGGTTTGTGAGTATCTTAGCAATAAAAAAAAATGTAAATGGAGCTGAAGTGTGCGGACCTGCCTCTGTTCAAAGTTGTTGTAAATTTAAGGTGTGTTGATGGATTTCCATTGTCAGCTCATTTATTGAGTAAAATTACAAATAAACATTTCCCTAAAAGTTGCTGGCAGTCAACTCAGTGAATTAATTTTTTTTCAGTATCCAGCTGCTGCTAGAGCCTGCCAGACATCCTTTAATTTTCTAGTATGAAAAACTTGTCACGCATGAACAGTGATTAAAGCAGCCACAGCTCAGCTCTGAGCACAGAGTGTTGATTCTCTACTGACCAATCAACAGACTGCAGTGTTTGTAGCTCCACCTTTTAGTACTGGATCTGTGTGGCAACCAAAGCAGAAGGGTGACCAGAAATGGGGATGGTTCAGAATGTACCATCCACAACTTTTCACAATGGAAAAAATACATTGTTGTGAAGTACTGAGCATATGACTGGATAAATGAGACTTGAATGATACTGCGCAAGTTGTGTGAGATTGTAAACCAATTTTCTGATATAGTTTTGCTGTTGTTAAACATGGTCCCCAATTAATCAGTAAATCAATATATTCACCAATGACACATTTTACTTCACAAATTCAAGGTAACACAGCATGACTTATTGATAAACAAATGGTCATTTTGTGGGTGAAGTATTCCTTCAAAAACATCTTAAATCAAATGATCACTTCACGGCAAGTATGGAGAGAGGCAATAACAGCACAACTGACAACACAAGCCATACAAGGGTTAGAAAAAAAGGGGTGGCTGTGGCTCAGAGGTAGAGTGGGTCGTCCTCTAATCAGAAGGTCAGCAGTTTGATTCCTGGCTTCTCTGGATACTGACCCCAAATTGCTCCTGATGCCGTGTCACCGGAATGTGCAAATGTATGAATGGTTACTACCTAGTAGGTGGCACCTTGTACAGTAACTTCTCCTACCACTATGTGAATGTGTGTGTGAATGGGTGAATGTTACATGTCTTGGGAAAGCACTTTAAGTCCATTTACCAATTAACCCTTGAGGGTATATTTGTTATAAGTTATATCAACATTTAGCTTCTCACCAATGTGCATTGTATGAATGCTGTTGACATAAACAGACTCAAACAATGAAGATGTGACGAGATGTCATTCACTGAACTAAACCGTGGAAAATTAGATGGCTCAGAGGTCCCTAGTGATATGTTGTGGGGAAGTTGAGAGGTTCAGTCCATTCACCCCATTCTCTATATTGTTACTTAAATGAGCCCCTGGGGCGTGACTAAAAAAAGTCAAATAAACTACTCTGTGGTGTGCCAGTATGGTGGCAATATAAGAAAATAACTGGCCAATCTGAGCTGAATATATAAAAAAATTTGGTTCACACTTGCAAGCTCTTTATATATTAATGTTACTGTAACAAACATGTTAGAGAATTTACTCCTCTAAAAACATTCACAAAGCTGATTTATTGAGTATTTCCTTTACATGTTGAACTGACAAGAAGAGTTTTTCAATTGCCTTTTGCAGAAACACTGCTTCAATTTTGGTGTGATACTGCCACCAACTGTTGATGAGTGGAGTAGCCTGAAACCAGCCAGTATGTGCCAGCTGCCTTCTAACAGCTGCTCAGCACTATTAGTTGCAAAAACCTCCATAGGGTACCTTTAAGGCTTCATGAGACTTATGTCTGTGGGCATGTTGGCTTTACCGGCATGTTTCTCTGCTGTTTGGATTTTGCTAAACCAACCTTAGGTTTACCACAATGCCCAAATGTGTATTTTTTTTAGCTTCAGAATGGTGGTATGGTGTGAACTCTAACTCAGAGCTTCACAGTAACAATTTCTTCTTGCTGTTTCTGTCTGCTTGAAGCTTTCATATGAAGCGCAATTTTGTTTAAAATCCTAAAAATATGCTTTGGTCATACCCTTAAAAATCACAGTGAACACTGTTTATACACTCAATTGCCAGTTTATTAGGTCCACCAAGCTAAAACTAATGCAGTCTGATAAAGCAGTCCTTTCTCATGAAGGTTCTAATATTCAGTTGTTGTTTACTGTGAGGTATTGACTCATTTGAAGAGGCCTCTCTATTATTTTGTCCATTGCATTCATGTGAGCATTAAGGGTGTTTTCAATACAGTGGAAATACCAGAGAAATATCCTTGCTTTTTTTTCAATATTATTTTAATTCATTTATTTATTAACACTGACATCAGAAAGTATGATGTTTTTTGATTTCGAATGGTGGCTATACCTGAGTGACCCATTTCTTAGCCTATATAAAACCAAAACAGCTTCTTAAAAAATATAAATTGTAGTATTTTAGTCATAAACAAATATTGTCAAAAAAATGTCATCTCTTCTTAAAAAGGCCTGTAGGGTCCATGTACTTGGCAGCGACCAGATTTTTGTTTTGAAATTAGAAAACCAAAATCAGGAAACAAGCTGTTTTACCATTGACTACCATTTAGAAACAGGGAAACAATAAAAATAAGTCTGTGGAAATTAGTTTCTCAATTTTACATTGCTTTTCTTGTTGTGACCTGGTTCTACAGTGTTCATTAATACTCATTCATCCACATCATACAAGACAGTCAACTTTAATTGTTTTGCGATGAGGAAAATAGTACGTACGAGTGCAGTAAAGTGAACCTATCGGGGGCACAGATAACATTAGCAGGCTTTTTTATTTAGCATTAGGCTTTATGTATGGCTTAAATATACCTCAATGTGCTCACATTTTAGATGCATTCAGGTTGTATCATATGAAGCATTTACTCATGAGAATGTCACAAAAATAGCACTGAGATTTGTAAGCACCTAGCTGGCATCACTGTCCATTGACCCCATGGCTTAATGGTAATGCGGCTGTACTTAGAAGACTCTATGGATACATTTTAATGTTGACCTTTTCGAATGCGGAAGGGGGACTTTGTTCACGTCATGTCGCCAGACACCTAATGACATTTTCAGTATAAAGACGGCTGATATGTTCATGTATTATTGTCGAGAGGAATAAGGTAGTAAGGCAAACTCTGACCACCAGTTATCCTTACACACCGGCTCCAGATCAACCGCCTATCAGCACTCCTGACTTCCGGGTATAGCGGCATAACGATTTCTGGGTCATAACAAGAAAAGCAATTTAAAATTGAGAAACAAATATCCACACCCTTATTTTAATTACCAGTTTCTATTTATATATATGTCAAAGACATCAGATAACGGATTATTTTTGTCGTTTTCTGTTTTCAATGACCAAAACAAAAAACGGGGCTCAAACACATCAAACATGTTTGTACCTGTATTTTCCACCTTCCTCTACCAGTCGCCACAGTGATTTCTTTGCCCTTTCTGAATCAGTTAGGAATGGTTGCCTAAATGTTGTGGGGTATAATGTTAGCATGTTTGTGGTGCCCCTTGCATTCATCTAGTCCCACCGATTGACACACTTGGGTGAAGTTGGTGTAAATGAGTCAGCATGCTTGAGTTATTCCCACTGATGTAACCTACTGTTGTGTAGCAAAAGGGACATACTTTTGGTTTTTATTCACCGCTCTCTGGCCACAATCCTCATAATTCAAAGTGAAACTAAAGAGACTCCCAACAGAAGACCTAGGTTCTGGAGGATCTTCTATTTGGGTCTGAAAATGGTGTAACTAACCAACTTTCAGGAAGCTAGCTTAGCATTGTGTGCCTCTCAGCATCAGAGTGTTTTGGTTTTGCGTGGGAGGGGCAGTTAACAATTTATCTGTTGTATTTGCTGCCTTCAAGCTGCCTTGTTGAGAATAGTGGCTTTGAGAACAATATATTTTGCACAATTTAAGCTATATATATTATTTTCCAGAGATAATAGCATTAGTTCTAAGAATTGTTGGTTTGTAATATGTACCAAATTAAAAGCCTTATACTGAATGGTTTAATACAAATACGTATATTGTTAAACCCCAATACAGAAGGAAGGTGTAAAAACAAACACCTGAATGTATAACATTACACAATTTGACAAAAGGCTGAATCAGCACCTCTCTGACACACTAAAACATAATGAGAGGAAGAACTACTGCAGGGCTGTTGCATTAGTTTTAGCTAGGTCAGTCCAAGGGCTTGAGAACTGACAGTCACCGGTTCACGTCCTGCTTGCAGACCAAGTGTGGATCCACTACTGAAGACCTGCCAATTTACCTCCTGGGTACTGCTGAGGTGCCCTTGGGCAAGGCACCAAACCCTGAAATTGCTCCAGGGGTGCTGTTCATTGGCTCATCCTTCATTGCAGGTGTCTGATGTGTAAAAAGAAGGACACGTGGAAGCTACATTTTACCTGCCAATTTATCGGAAAACTGTGTGGATTGACAAAACAGAATAAAATTATAAAAAAAATTGTCATGTTTTATGTTACTTCTTTTAAAAATGAAGGTCAGAAGCAGACATTTAGCATGTAGCTTTGCTTTTTTTTTTTTTTAACCCACTCACTGAGGTTATACAAATCTATTTGGGTCTGAAAATGGTGTAACTAACCAACTTTCAGGAAGCTAGCTTAGCATTGTGTGCCTCTCAGCATCAGAGTGTTTTGGTTTTGCGTGGGAGGGGCAGTTAACAATTTATCTGTTGTATTTGCTGCCTTCAAGCTGCCTTGTTGAGAATAGTGGCTTTGAGAACAATATATTTTGCACAATTTAAGCTATATATATTATTTTCCAGAGATAATAGCATTAGTTCTAAGAATTGTTGGTTTGTAATATGTACCAAATTAAAAGCCTTATACTGAATGGTTTAATACAAATACGTATATTGTTAAACCCCAATACAGAAGGAAGGTGTAAAAACAAACACCTGAATGTATAACATTACACAATTTGACAAAAGGCTGAATCAGCACCTCTCTGACACACTAAAACATAATGAGAGGAAGAACTACTGCAGGGCTGTTGCATTAGTTTTAGCTAGGTCAGTCCAAGGGCTTGAGAACTGACAGTCACCGGTTCACGTCCTGCTTGCAGACCAAGTGTGGATCCACTACTGAAGACCTGCCAATTTACCTCCTGGGTACTGCTGAGGTGCCCTTGGGCAAGGCACCAAACCCTGAAATTGCTCCAGGGGTGCTGTTCATTGGCTCATCCTTCATTGCAGGTGTCTGATGTGTAAAAAGAAGGACACGTGGAAGCTACATTTTACCTGCCAATTTATCGGAAAACTGTGTGGATTGACAAAACAGAATAAAATTATAAAAAAAATTGTCATGTTTTATGTTACTTCTTTTAAAAATGAAGGTCAGAAGCAGACATTTAGCATGTAGCTTTGCTTTTTTTTTTTTTTAACCCACTCACTGAGGTTATACAAATCCATCCTAAAGAATGAAGCTATACTTCGAGGCAGTGAACAAACAAGAACTCACGGTGACATGGCAGTCAAAACTCTGTCCCACAATTCTTAAAAGACATTTTCTTTTGTAGAAAAAGGATGTTTAGGGTTTCTTTTTGCTCCTGGCCTTACATTGCCCATACAGTTTCAGAAACTTGTTCAGCAAGAGCAGACACACATCTTTGCTGTCTGTTTTCTGCCTGTCTCCTCAGACTTGACTCTCCTGTCTCCTCGTTGGTTCAGAGTAATGCTTTCTTTATATGAGTATGTTGATGGGTCAGTCTGTGCACATACAGGCAGATGGCCTGTCTACTGGCCCGTCTTCTTTTCCTTCTGAAAACTGAAGCTTGTCCGGCGACTCAGTTTCCGCTGCTTCTGGGCAAAGTAATCAGCCCGAGAGGTGCTGGCCCGGGACTCCAGGATATAGTTCACCTGAAAATTAACAGTGGCAGAAAACCTCTTTCAGTCATGATAGGTTTTAAAATTGCTGTGGAAACACACAAGTTTATCTGACATTCACTGCAGGTTAGTATGTATTTTAGGATTATGCATCCTTCACAGTTAGTTCAAGACTCTATGTCTACCTCAAGTAAAGAGCTACCCATATATAGTGAAGACTTAGTGCCTGTAAGTTGACCATAGATACCTGAGATGGACCAGTGCCAACAAATGTAGTAACAAACACATTCCTCACTTCTCAGAAGAACCTTAGTTCCTGACATGTTAGAATTTGATCCCAACCATCTGCACCATGACAACTGCATAAATACCACTGTCTTTTCTCTGTTATTGAACGGCCACACGGCTTCAATCTGTCTCAGTCAATCAGTCTCTGCTCCTAAATTCCACCACAGTATCACAATATCATCCTATCACTGCCCTTAACGGGCCTTATTCACCAGAAATTTCTTCTTAAATTACATTTGTGCATTTTTTAAGAAGATTCTGATATTCACCAATGTTTTCTTTTTGGGGATTTAAGAACAGAATCTACACATACTGAAGAGTACTCTTACACACATTTTATGCTGACATATCTGTGCAGAATAAAGGGTTTTTGGGTTTTCTTCAACTCTACAGTTGCATATTATAAGATTTATATTACAAGATTTTTTTTTTACAATATTTACATTTTTTAGAATTAGATTCATTATGTTGGGTTTATTTAAAAGACTAACACCTTGATTCTCACCAGTTAGTTTATAAGGAACTATGCCATCTAAAAATATGTGATTGATTGCTCTCAAAATCAAAATCACTTTTGACAAGTGGGTCAAAAAGTGACAAAGCAGCGTAAATGTGATTGCCGTTATTGCTGCAGTTATTGACTGCACTGAAACTAGGAATATTAAATATCCACCTGAAATTTGAATTTTTTTATTAATTTAAAAAACATACATTTGGATTAAAAAAAACTCAAACTAAAAAAACAAAATATGTCTTCATATTTTGAATTTACACTGGAAAATACACACTGTGCATTTATATATGAATTTATTACTGCTCCTTCAAGGCCGACCTCACCACAGCGCAGAACTTTCCATGTCATTGGTGATGTGACAGCATATGAGGTCTTTTAAACTGATCTTACACCTAACCAAATTGGCAATTGGCAATTCTCAATGGAAAAAGACCAGCCAAGATGATCCCCCCTGTGGAGTTGGATGTGTTTGCACACACACCATGGTGAAGAAAGCTAGTGTAAAACTTTCCACCCCTCTGTCTCGTCCCTCACCTGCTGGAGAGAGTGAGTCCAGAGCAGTTATTGGTCATTCTGATAGCCCCAGGTCACTGCTCTGCACTGTGGGATGCAGAAATGACTAAAATAGTGACATCTGAACCATCCCCCAGTTCTTGGAGGCTCTTTCTCAGGATGCTGGTACAATAGGCGCATTGCCCACTCTGGGTCAGTCTCTACAGGCTTGGCTCCTGAGAGGGATGGGCTAAGGGGGGCTTGATTGTCTGTGCAGGTTGTGCAGACCATCCAGGCAGCCATCCAGGCAGCCACCACTGCCTGTTGCAAGGCGAAGTAGCTGGAGTTTAAACGCTGGTGCAAGGAAAAGGTTACTATACTGACGGTGGTGCATAGCTGCAGCAGCCAGTAGCTCCTGAAATCTATGCTACTTTTTTTTATGTTTTTCCATGGCCCCTTCTGCTGAAGCACAAGCACAATTTTTCTACGATAAAGAAGCACATATTAACATCAGGAATGCAGCAGACCGTGAGAGGATCTCCACCAATTGCATACACTGAGTGACCAGTCAGACCAGAGGGGAGAAACAAAACCGAAAGCGCCAGAAGAGAGAGGGAGGAGCGCCTGCATCAGGACGAGGCCAACCCAACTTGGACCGAGAACTGCCCCTCTACCAAGCCGTCTTCTGGCAAATGTCTGCTCCACAGACTATAGAAATAATAATAGACTTAGCTACCATGAAGTCACCATTAAGTGGCTCATGGACTGCTATTTTGAAGCTTCGAGTTTGGCATTTTTGTTGCCATCTTGGTTTTTCAGAGCCAGGGGGTACCATTTTTAGGCAAGGGTGGAACTGTGGAGGAGTGAGGGGCGGATCTGAGTCACCCCTAATTTCCACCAGATCTGTGTGCAGTCCAGCTCTGCTCCATCACGGCAGGCGGAGCAAATAGATTACACTCTAGTCTATGTGTTCATTTCCACTGGCTCCGCTGCGTTGTGTATCGACTCCATCTCAGCTCTGGAAGTCCAGAGGCTTGCAGATCAGATATGCAAGCATCCTATTTTTGCAGTACCCCTGGATCACTTTGCATAATTTCAGCCGAATTTAACACAGAGCAGACAGGGAATCAGACAGCGATACAACATTAAAACATACGGTTTCTTTTCAGAATAAAACACTCATGTTTACGTCTGATAGTATTTCACTTAACATCAACAAAATGTCAAAATGAGCGCATCAAGGCCTGTATTAAACAGGTCAGAGGTTTTCAGAGATCACTACCGGCAACATGGACAAAAAGAAGCTAATGTGGGAGGTGGAAAACCACAAAATTATTTTTGACACCACACATCCTTTTATGAGGACAACCATAGAAAGTAAATGGCCTGGAGCAACTTATTGGGAGTTATGGGAGTGAATCGATATCACTACAATTAATCCATGGAGTGAATGGAGTTATTACTTCTTCCTCTGTACCAATATAATGCGCGATTCTGTAATTACTGCGGGAACTCCTCTGTCTTGCCACTCCAGCTGATCTGGCAATGCTGTGCCATGCCGGACTCAGACGCAACTGGTGGGGATTGACGGATGAGGGAGCACTAAGCAAAACTGCAGCAGAGCCGTAACACAATGCACATGCAAGTGGTGGAAATCCAGGGTTACACACTATAGCGACGCCTTGCAGACAGCCTGTCACTTAAGCAGCCCCTCCTATAAATATGTGTAACTTTGGGCCTTCATAAAAAGTAAACAGTGACTGATAAAAATATTTACCCCTAATACAGTTTGCATGAAACGAAATCATTATTGCACCAAGCTCTACAAGATTTTTTTCTGCTGTAAATTTGGGCATTTTAACATGGAGGTCTATGGGGATTTAGTTTTGGAGCCGGCTTCAAGTGGCCAGTTGATGAACGGCAGTTTTTGGCACGTCTATATTGGCTGCATTTTTCAGCCTCAGAGGTTGCTACTTGCTCTGCTCTCTAAGTTGAGTTCTACTTAAGTGAATCATGTGAATCAACCTGACCAAGGGAGGCACTGGACCCCTAATGATTGGTCACTTTCAACACCATCACACCCAAACTTGTACCTTAATTTATAGCTGTAGTAAGTAAAAGTAAGCATTAGCACCAAATATAGTTTAAGTACACAAAGTAGTAGTAGTTTTATGATTATATAGCCCATTTGAAAATAATGTTCAACCCCAATTCCAAAAAAATGGGACATTGTGTAAAGTGTGAATATAAACAGAATGCAAAGATTTGCATTAATGGAATACATTACAAATACAAAATATAAAATGTTGAAACTGAACCGTTAAACCTACTGCACACATTTAAACATTATAGTGAAGAACTACATTTAGTTCCGATACTGTCCCACAATGAACAATATTTGGCAAATGCTTGAGTTTTTGGATAAATCAAGGTGAAAGTAGCTTTGTTGATTGAATATTATCTGTGATAAATACCAACAGACGAGGTAATAATAACAGATAATAATAATAATAATTATTGTTGTTATTGTTATTGTTATTATTATTATTATTATTATTATTTCATGACATCTATTGCATGTCTTTCCGTCCTAGTCGCTCTTCCTGAGGTTTCTACCATTTTTCCCTGTTATAGGGTTTTTTGTGAGAGTTTTTCCTAAGTCGATGTGAGGGTCTAAGAACAGTGGGATGTCTTCTGCTGTAAAGCCTTTTGAGGAAAATTGTGATTTGTGATAATCGGCTTTATAAATAAAATTGACTTGACTAATCTATTAGCTGTAATAGTGGTGTAAACTTCAGCAAAGGAAAACTTTGCATATACATAATCCGGAAGGTAACATCATAGTGATTTGAAGGATTTATACCACATTTCATATGCAAATAAATGTCATCCTGACTTTTTGGAGGGGTCTTTAAGAGTAAGTGTTTGAACCCCAGTGAGTAAAGTAAGTGAGTGAACCCCAATGTGTCATTCAGTGGTTCAGTGAGAGCAAAGTTAAAAAAAACCAACAACATACAATTAGTGCTTCTTTAGCTGCACAGCTTTGTTCGGTGGCATTTCTGTGACGATACTGCTCAACATATTGGATAAATGCATCTATAATCTGTATCACTCATATACTGACACAGATTGTAGAGTGACACTACTTAATGGACCTGTGAAAGCAGTGGCATGTCCAGACTTTTTTCACTTGGGCGGTTCAAGTGGGTCACTGACTTATGCAGGGGTGGCATGAAGTATGAGCGCTGCTGAGGACGTAGCTTTAGGTTTTTAGGTTGGCATAGCTTTAATTTACCATTTGTGTCTCCACTACCCGTTCCTACTTTAATTACTGACATTGCAGTGTCTTACATTCCTACAAACAAACATTTGTTTGACATTTTTTTAACATGTTTTTAACCGATTTCAAGCCGAAACTTTGAGCATCTTGTCCAGACCAGGTTAGGTCTGCAACACAAGTTATTATGGTGATCTAGCCAGGTTAAAAGAGGGCCACCTTTTTAGGATGGAAAACACTGGCTTTAGACTGGGTGGCTGTCGCTCTGGAGGTAGAGTGGGTTGTTCATTAATTGGGTGATTGGCAGTTTTTTCCCTGGCTCCTCTAGTTAACATGTCAAAGTGATCCTTAGGTAAAATTCTGAACCTCAAATTGCTCCTGATTGCTGTTCCATTGGTGTGTGAGTGCATGTGATTGTTTCAAAACTGAACTTGAATAATAAATACATATGAGCACAGCTGCTCTCATTGTTGTCTAAGCTGTTTTTTTTTTCCAGCCTAGATATAATTGGCATAGACCTCAGGGTATTATATGCTGGGAGGGAGCACTATAGGCCCATATATATTTGCTAACTTATTTTCTTTCAGATCATTTAACATCCACTAAACCAAGAGTCAACTTTTTTTTTAAAAAAAACAGGGAGTCCAGTGGCTCAGTGGATAAAGCAGGCACCCCATGCATGAAGGCAGTGTTCTTGCTGCAGTGGCCGCAGGTTTGATTCCAGCTCTTGGCCCTTGGCCCATCGCCTTTCTCTCTCCCCCCTTCATGCAATCAATCTTCTGTCCTCTCTAGTAAAGGCAAAAATGCCAAAAAATCATCTTTAAAAAAATATCTAATTAAATAGAATTATTTTATCAAGCAAATGTTGGAAAATTTGTTTCTCAATTTAATATTTACACTCGTGTTTCATCAAGAGCCCCATTTATGCCATTTTACCCTGATCCACCAGCTTATATAGGCCTTGTATGATGGATTAGTCAGACAGTATACGTTTTAGCTAAGGCTAGCTCTAATATTAGCTTTGGCTATCCCACTAAGCTATTTAAATGAGGTGGAATGCAGTCATGATTATTAAGGAAGCCCAAAGAAGCCAATCAGTTATTTAAACTACAAGTGTGTCCTAAGGACATAAAGCCTGGATGAGCTGCAATATTCTGATGTTAAATTCAGACAAAACTGAAGTTATTGCACTTGGCCCAAAACACATCAGAAACTATTTTTCTAAGAATATAGACTCTCTAGATGGCATTGCTTTGGCCCTCAGCGTTACAGTAAGGGTCCCTTGAGTTATATTTGATCAAGATTTGTCTTTTTAATGTAAAACAAACTTCAAGGACTGCATTCTTTTACTTGCGTAATATTGCACAAATTAGGCATATCCTGTTTCAAACAGACACAGAAAAATTAGCCCACATGTTTGTTACTCCTTGGCCAGATTAGTGTACTTCCTTATTATCAGATTGCTCCAACACGTCGTTAAAGACTCCAACTGGTCCAGAATGCTGCGGCACATGTTAACAGGAACCAAGAGAAGAAATCATATTTCTCCTGTTTTAGCTTCTTTGCACTGACACCCTGTAAAATTCAGAATTCAATTTTAAATCTTTCTCCTTTCTTACAAAGCTCTGAATGGTCAGGCTCCGTCATATCTCTCAGAGCTCACAGTTTCCTATAATCCTACCAAGACACTGCTCTCTGAAAACGCAGGGTTATCTGTGGTTCCTAAAGTCTCCAAAAGTATGGGAGTATGGGAGGAGCCAGAGCCTTCAATTTCCATGCTCCTCTCAGTTTCATAGGTTTAGTCTACCAGGGGACCTCCTATGATACACTGAGCTCCTCTCTCCTCAACTCTCTCTCATCAGCTGCAAACACTCATGTCCTATTACTGCATAACACTTACTCTGCTTCTTCTCCTGAGCATTTGTGCTCCCTCATCTTGGTGATTCCTCAGATCACGGTTGCGCCTGGATCACGGTGATGGTTGTGCTGTGGTCCTGCCCGTGGTTGGACCTGGATCGTACACTGTGGTTGCACTGATGACATGATCCTTCTTGACGCCAACAACTACTGCCATTGTCATTAGTAATGCCTCCATTATTAATATACACATATGACTGTTACCGCCACATGCATGGACTGCAGTGGTTGCATTTAATGCTACATGCTATCATGGATTGCATTTGTTGGTTTTTGTGTCTATTACTATGGTTGTGTGTTCTGTGTTGTGTTAATGTTACTATCAGGTTTCAATAAGGTTTTCCCCCCTTTTGCAGGTTTTTTTTTTTCCTTGTCGATGTAAGGGTCTAAGGACAGTGGGCTGTCGTATGCCGTAAAGGCCCCTGAGGCAAATTGTGATTTGTGACAATTGACTTGACTTGACCTGATTAATGTTAATAAATACGCCTTTTTTCTGTTATAACAAGACAAAATGTCTTACATATGAAAAGGGTCAACGATAAAGACAGAAATGTCTTCTTCTGTGGTACTACCTCTAGGTTTCCATGAACGACAGCTGTCAGTCAAGGTAAAAGGACGTCGGTTTGGGTGTGATCCCATGGAAAGTAACCAATCTACCGCAATACCGCAGTTATGTGATGCCTACTGTGGGATTGAGCTCATTGCCGTCATCATCGCATTTTTAAAAAATAGTTTCTTCTTGCTGATGAAAGTTACAGGAATGCACATGGTGTGTGATATGAAATATAATCATAGTAATCTTGTGTGGTTATCATAATTAACTTTCTTCCATATGTTCAAGGGCATCTGAAAAAACAAAACTTTCCCACTGCTTTTTCCCTCTGCTTCCCCATGTGCAAGGGGCAGGGACAGTCCATCAGGCTAATGGGGGATTTCTTTCCCTTTTTCTTATGTGGTATCTATAAACAAAGAGAGAAACTCCCGCACACTTTCCCATTTACTGCTGGCATATTTATTGAATAAAGAAAAACAACATTTTGGTCTAACAGACCTTCATCAGGTAGGCTATATCTGATATACCTAATGACTGTTACTATCAGCAGTGAGCGGGACAGTGCACGGGAGTTTCTCTCTTTGTTTATAGATACCACATAAGACAAACAATCATACAAATAAAATGAAATGCACCCTCTGCAGACGCACCTGTCACACATTCAGGTGAGCAGAGATTCACATCATCTCATATGCGGTATACAAAATCACAAGACTCGATTGAGAAAAACTTCACCAAACGGCAGAGTTACTGCTTTTTTTACTGCTGCATCGATCAGCTGTGGTGGCTAGGGTTAGGGTTAACCCTAACCCTAACCCTAGGGTAAAACATGTTTTGCTGTGGCCCTGTCCACAGCAGGACGTTGCTTAGCTTTTGTGCCGGTGTTGTGGGACTGTACTTAATTTTTCAGAGGATGGGCTAGCTGGGATGTGACTTTTCTATTAAAATAAACATAAAATACTACCTTTTCATGTTGTATGTCCCTCACCTAAGACAAAATTAAAAATATAATTCCCTCCTCAGCGGTTAATGTTTTTAAAAATGCCTTATCTGTTTTTCAGCACCTCGTCTGCCCTCACAAATAACAGTCCCTATCTCTAACCACTGAGGGAGGCTGGCGTGGCAACACTCACTCGTTGATTCATCGATGAAGACCGGAACAACCAACATTTGATTTCAACACAGCAGGACGTACTAGAATCAGTGTGAGTTGCGGAGTTTACAGATGCACCATATTTCATTTCGGATATTGCTTTGAGTTTGACCTTGTTTCTTTTTCATTTCCACATATCCTGCATACGCAAGACTGGAAGATGGCTGTAAAATAACTGTTTCTTGTAGTCCCATGTGGGATGTGCCAAATGATTTACATGACACTAAAATTAAAATATAAATGACAATGAATGATGACAGCAATTTTTCATGAGACCTCCCTGCCTGGTGAACTGTCCTGTTTTTCAAACTCCACACCTCCAGTCTTAAACTTAGCATTTCTGTTAGAAATTTAAAGTCTCCAACCCTGATAACATTACCATGACATCTTCAAGGGGATTTTATCAGACCGAAGAGTACTGCAATGATATAAAACTATATACTCTATATACTCCAGGTAACAGTACATTTAAACTGTACTTAAGTACTATACTTAAGTGAATGTACTTTGCTTCTGCTTACTGCCACTCATCCTTTGTTATGTTAGACAGATGTCATTATGACATTTCTATTAGAAAAGAACTGACCCAAAGCTATTGAAACATCTCATAAAAAGCTAAAATATGAGTTTTGTATACCCTGACTAAACCTAAACTGTTAACAACAAATACAAACATGGCACAACAATGAAATCCAGCCAGAGCTCACCTTTAGAACTATTTCATTGACAGTAGCAGCATCAGACTCAAAGTAGAGAGGCTTGTAGTCATGATTGCTGAGATAGGTGAGTTTAAAAATTGCATGACCTGTAAAACACAGAGGAAAAACATATTAAATGAGAACAATAATGAATAAGAGAAATGATGCCCAGATCCACATGAATAAACATCTTCCTGTCTACACATGTTCAGCCATGGCTTTGCATTATCTGAGAACACGGGCACTGTCAGATGTCGTCAGAGTTGAGCAAGACGACTGGCTGTAGGATGCAAACAGGACAAAAAAAGCAAATTGCAAATGATCAAAAAATAAAACCATATGATTCTTCATGGGACAAATTTGTGATTCAGATAGTGGGACCAAGCTTACACTTTGCGCAAAGTGGCATCAGCCCAGCTCAACTGTCAATGCTACTTTCGAAAACCTGGTTTGAATTCAGTGTCACAGTATTTGCTGCCTTATATTCAGATAGTAAGATGCAACTACATAGGTGTGTTAACAATACATGTACACTCAATTTGTTACAGACACAAGGGCACACTGATGGATTACAGGTTTGAGAAATAATATAACCTAAATATGTCCATGGCAGACAACTCTGTTTCCTCTGTCAAATTTGCAATTAGTTTTTAGTTTTGCTGTTTAAATGTCCCACAATATTTGCTGCAGTGTTAAGCGCTGTTTATGAAGTTTGCATCTGTAGCTGCTAGCTGCTGACTCTGCCACCTCCATGTTGAGAACTGTTTCCAGACCACTCATGCAATCTGAATTTTGTCTCTGTAACATGACTAAATCTTTACATGACAAAAAAGTTATACTTCATATTCAAAGTCCCCTCCCTGAGCTACCACCATATCGTGGTGGAGGGGTTTGCGTGTCCCAGTGATCCTAGGACCTCAGTTGTCGGGGGCTTTATGCCCCTGGTAGGGTGGCAAACAGGTCCTAGGGGAGGGACCAGACAAAGTGTAGCTTACTGGACCCTTATGATGAAAAAGAAGAATGGTTCAGAGTTTCCCTCACCCGGATGCGGGTCACCGTGCCCCGCCCCGGAGCCAGGCCTGGGGGTGGGGCTTGATGGCGAGCGCCTGGTGGCCGGGCCTTTACCCATGGGGCCAGGCCTGGCACAGCCCGAAGAGGCAACGTGGAACCTCCTGCCCATGGGCTCACCACCCGTAGGAGTGGCCGTGTGAGTTGGGCGGTAGCCGAAGGCAGGGACCTTGGCGGTCTGATCCTCGGCTGCAGAAGTTAGCTCTGGGGACGTGGAATGTCACCTCTCAGGTGGGGAAGAGCCTGAGCTGGTGCGTGAGGTTGAGAAGTTCCGAATAGATATAGTCGGCCTCACCTCGCTGCACAGCATAGGCTCCGGAACCAGCCTTCTCGAGAGGGGATGGACTCTCTTCCACTCTAGAGTTGCCACTAGTGAGAGGCGCTGGGCAGGGGTGGCAATACTTATTGCCCCCCGGCTTGGTGCCGGTACGTTGGAGTTTACCCTGGTGAATGAGAGGGTAGCCTCCCTCCGCCTTCGGGTGGGGGGACGGATCCTGACTGTTGTTTGTGCCTATGGCCCAAACAGCAGTTCAGAGTATCCACCCTTTTTGGAGTCCTTAGAGGGGGTGCTGGATGTGTGATCGGGAGGAATGGCCCCCCGATCTGAACCTGAGTGGTGTTTTGTTATTGGACTTCTGTGCTCGCCACAGATTGTCCATAACGAACACCATGTTCAAGCATAAGGGTGTCCATATGCGCACTTGGCATCAGGACACCCTAGGCTGCAGTTTGATGATCGACTTTGAAGTCATATCGTCGGACTTGCGGCCGTATGTCTTGGACACTCGGGTGAAGAGAGGGGCAGAGCTGTCAACCGATCACCACCTGGTGGTGAGTTGGCTCCGATGGTGGGGGAGACCCAAATGCATTGTGAGGGTCTGCTGAGAACGTCTGGCAGAGTCTCCAGTCAGAAGGAGCTTCAACTCCCACCTCCGGGCGAGCTTCGACCATGTCCCGGGGGAGGCAGGGGACATTGAGTCCGAGTGGGCCATGTTCCGTGCCTCCATTGCTGAGGCGGCCGACCGGTGCTGTGGGCATACTGTGGTTGGTGCCTGTCGGGGCGGCAACACCCAAACCCACTGGTGGACACCAGCGATAAGGGATGCCGTCAAGCTGAAGAACGAGTCTTATCGGGCCTTCTTGGCCTGTGGGACTCCAGAGGCAGCAGACAGGTACTGTCAGGCCAAGCGAAGTGCGGCTACGGCGGTCGCCGTGGGAGGAGTTTGGTGAGGCCATGGAGAACGACTTCCGGACGGCTTCGAAGAGGTTCTGGACGACCATCCGGCGTCTCAGAAGGGGAAAGCAGTGCTCAACACTGTGTATCAACACTGTGTATGGTGGGGACGAGGCGCTGCTGACCTTGACTCGGGACGTTGTGGATTGGTGGATGGAATACTTCAAAGACCTCCTCAATCCCACCGACACACCAGTCGATCTTCATTCCTACCCTCACCTATGGTCATGAGCTTTGGGTAGTGACCAAAAGAACGAGATCGCGGGTACAAGCGGCCGAAATTAGCTTTCTCTGTAGGATGGCTGGGCTCTCCCTTAGAGATAGGGTGAGAAGCTCGGTCATCCGGGAGGGGCTCGGAGCAGAGCCGCTGCTCCTCCGCGTTTAGAAGAGCCAGATGAGGTGGCTTGGGCATCTAATTAGGATACTTAACACCTGTTGAGGTGTTCAGGGCACGTCCCACCATTTGGAGACCCTGGGGAAGACCGGGGACACGCTGGAGAGACTATGTCTCTCAGCTGGCCTGGGAACGCCTCGGGATCCCCTGGGAAGAGCTGGACGAAGTGGCCAGGGAGAGGGAAGTCTGGGCTTCCCTGCTTAGGCTGCTGCCCCCGCGACCCAACTCCGGATAAGCGGAAGAAAATGGATGGATGGATGGATGGACAATATTCAAAGTATGCGACTGTATTCATTCCTTCAGTGTCATGACACTGAACATGATCAAATATAATCTAATTACCTAAGTCAGAGCCTTCTGAACATGAATTCTTGACATGCAAAAAAAAATGTTAATGCAAATATTTAAGACAAGTTATTTTTGCTGTTAACAGTTCTTTCACTACTCAAAATGACAAATATCAGTGGCAGCAGATTATTTCAGGTGTAAATAATTTACATGAATTCTGGGAGCAGCTTGTTTGCGTGTCTTTACTCTCCAATTTTGTGAGGAAAGAAGCTCCACTTAACACGACAGGAATGCACATATTTTGTTGTTCCAACAGCTCCAACAGAGCAAAGCTGATTAAATTTAGGTGAATGCAAGTATCAAATCAAACTCAGTATCAACAGATACCTAGTATGGATATAGCTTGGGATAAGGCCAAAAATCTTGATTGGAACATCCCTTTTGTGTAATATGACTGACCTTAAAGTCTGTGTAAAGTCATAATTAAAATGTGTTCTGAGTTTGTCACATTACAGTCAGACATGTTACTAAACACCTGACAAATTTGAATGACCAAAAAAATTGCCAGTTATGTAAAAGAAGATGTCAAAATCATGAAAAAATGCATAGTATTCTCGGAACTGAAATGCTGGGGGCGTATTTGCTGGAGGAGCAGCGGCCATGGCCAATCGCTGGACTATGCTAGTGTTGCTTGTCATTTTTATACTGCCACATTGTCAGAGGCAGGGTAATGCTGGGTATAGCTCCATTGAGCTATGGTTTTTAAATCTTAAAACAAGAAAATGGTGAAAAAACAACTATCTAACTCCACAACTCAGCACATTATAGTAAAGGGTCTTTGTAACATGTTTTCAACAATCAGTTTCCAACATTTATAATAGGTTTTAAAACAAATCTCTGAATTCACTTTACACAGACTTTAACGGACTTGATGGTCTGTGAGGTAAGTTGAGGTAACATTTTTAAGTTCATTAGAACACAAAGTGTTAACTGTATTCATCTTAAAGCAGAATACTTTTTTGTGGTATGGGTGAAGGCTGGGGGTTGTGTTTTCATTTTATCTTTATTGTAGCATTTGTTCTTACCTGAAAAGCTATGTAAAACCAATCACATTTACACTTTTCTGAGCATATGTGTGGATGTGTGCAAATGTGTTGAGGAAGAAAATGTACAGTGTAGAGGACATGGCTTCTATTGTAAATATCATGTATACAACACTGGAAAATAAGACACTGTCTCCATGGTTCACTCACTGGGGCTTCTCTCCTCTACAAGGTCACAGGCACAAAGATGGTCCGAGTCGATAGAAATAGGTTTCTGCCGAATCCAAAACTTGGTACTAGCCTTCTGATTGGTGACAGGATCAATTTCCACTTTCTCTCCTGAAATGCCTGAAGAAAAAGTTGAATTAGTTCATGAACAGAAAAAACATTCAGATAGCCACTCACTGTTAGGACAACAGGTAAAAGCGCACCGGACTGTATAGTACTTAATTTAGAACTTTATAAATCTTACAAAAACAAATACAATCATCTCCTCTGAGCAGCCAAGAAAGGGTTCTACAGTGACCAGTACTAATGTAGAAAATAACATTTAGGCCACATGGAAAACTATTAATCAATTACATCAAAAACGACCTTCTTAAAATTTCCTTCAGTTTTCACAGATGGAAGTTCTTACTGATCCATTTGATATAGCGTAATGATTTCTTTTCAAGTGTTGGTGCATCTCTTACCAAAAAGATAGTCGATAGAAAATGTTAATGAACTGGATTATATGAAGGGCTCTATCCCTTTTTTCAATGATAATATTTTGGAACTCAAAAATTCAGTTTTGGGTAATGATAGTATTTCTTGTTCCAAAATGAGGGAAGTCAGGTCTGTTATCATTAAACCTTTGACATTCATTTTGAAAACTGAAATTATACCTTCTGACTTAAAAAATTAGTAGTTATTCCAGTATTTAAAACAGGTGGTCCAGGATCCTTTACAAAGTACCGGCCAATCTCAATGTTGCCATATTCTTTGAAGATTTTAGAAAAACGTGTGCATAAAATTATTATTGAAAACTTAAAAACATATAATATTCTGTACACTCATCAGTGTCATGGCTTCTTTTGAACCTCCAAACATAATATCTACAGACTTTGACAATAATAAGTTTGCAGTAAATATGTTCTTAGACCTTTAGTTGCAATATAATGAAATGTGGTGTACCCTAAAGATCTATATTAGGACCGTTGTTATTTCTAATCTATATTTATGTATCTAACTCCATATTCCCTCTGCTCTTTGCAGATGACACCAGCCTTTTTGTCTCTAACAGAGATTTGACAAGTCTCATTAAAAAAAAAACTACATCATAATCTTGTCAATTACTCTACATGGCCTCAAACAAATAGTTGTCACTGACAGTCAGAAAGTCCAACTTGAAACATGACAATTAGCACATTAAGCTCTATTTTCATAATCAAGAAAAGTTTTCTTAACATGTTTTCCAGGTATTACAATTGATGTCTAACTCTCCTAAGTGCCGATCTTGTTTGCAATAAGGTCATTAAATCTCTTGGGGCTCTTAGAAAAAGAGGTATGTATACAATACCTGTTTATAAGTTATATATTTTTGATTTATTCATATTTAAAGTGCAACTAAACCCCCAGACCACTTTTTTTCCAGTTGAAAAGCAATATATATGAGTATTAATTAGTGTTGTTGATTGAGTCAGGTCAATTAAAATTATAATTAAGCACAGAAAAGACTCTACTTCCAACTGAAACTTAGGAAGGCTAAATTCCAAAGCAAGATCCTGGTTAACTTCTATAGAGGTGCAATAGAGAGCATACTAACAGGAAACCTCAACAACTGGCATAGTTCGTGCATGGCCCAGGACAGGAAGGCTCTACAGCCAGTGATTAAAACTGCCCAGAATGTCAGTGACCTTGGTAAAGTGAGGTGTCTGCACAGAGCCTTAAAGATACTGAAAGCCAGCAGCCACCCCAGCCACAGCTGGTTCATCCTCCTGCCATCTGGAAAAGGATACAGAAGTATCCGCTGCCGAACCACCAGACTACAGAGCAGCTTCTTTCCCCAGGCTGTGAGATTCCTCAACTCCTGCTTCCACACCAAACAATGTAGCAAATTTAGGGTCAACTTTAATTTCATTTCTTCTTAAA
Source organism: Plectropomus leopardus (assembly GCF_008729295.1). Taxonomy (NCBI): domain Eukaryota; kingdom Metazoa; phylum Chordata; class Actinopteri; order Perciformes; family Serranidae; genus Plectropomus; species Plectropomus leopardus. The sequence continues at coordinate 2,773,436 of NC_056482.1, read as the reverse complement.
CCACATTGAAGAAAAATGACAATACTGCACTTGAATAATGCTATTTGCTGATTGGTTCCCAGTGAGCCTGTTTTCATTACCCCTGTCGCCCTCCTTTTTCAAACCGACAGCCCGCTGCCCTCATAATCTTTATCTTTCTTTGTATAGAACATCCCATAGTATATTTTCTAACAAATTTTGTGGAGTTGTTTAATGGAACAAAAATGTTCATTTACTGGATTCTTCTGTGTCATTGTCTTTGTAAAAAAGAAAAAAAAGACAAAATGCTCTGCTGTCAAAAATCAAACTGATCGGACCCGCGTGAGTCAATGCCCGTGCCCTGCCTGTCTGACATCATCGCAAAAAAATACTGATCCTGAGCATGACCGAGTCCAGAGTACTAGTCAGCTACAGCCAGACTGTGTGGCGGCGCGAAGCAAACCAGGTCGGTGGATCACCAACTGTCCGCACTGTACTGCCTTGACAGAGAACCTCCCTGCTTCAGCCAGAAGGAAGAACCGAGAGCACGGCACTGAGACTGGCTGCTTGCCCTCTCTCTCTCTCTCTCCCACCTTCAATGAGGAGAGGGAGCTGCTGTCTGGTGCAGAAGCAGGAGATTTGTCTGTCTGCCTGTCTGTCCGTCCTACCTGACCCCTAAATACTGTCTTGCACATTTATTGCTATGAATTACTTAATGTTCTTAAATGTCTTAAAAGTTACTTAAAGCTATGGCCGGCTGGCCCATGGGCTGTCATTTGACAATACTGCTTGTAGACTCTTGTTGACTATTTTACACAGCTTTTTTTAAATTTTATTGACTTATTTTTTTTATTTAGACACCAAACCTAAGCCTACAGTATGGCTTTTGTTCCATTTACTTGAATTTTTACATGTGCCACAAGTTTTTAAGTTCAGATGAGACCAAAGTTTAACTTTCTGAACAAAACCTTGTACATTTTGACTTCTGAGGGTAACTTTCTTCAGGACTGCTTGAATTAGGCAGACTATATACATTTTATAGAAGCACTTCTCTGATTGATTGTGCTCTGTCTCCTGTTAAATCTCACTGTGTGCCATTCTTGTGGTACCACAATATTTCTGCAAGTTAGTAAAAACTTTGGAAGGCTGCTTCATCACTTTCTGTCCCAACTGACCATAGTGTGGCTCAGAGGTAGAGTGGGTCATCCTGTAATCAGAAGGTCAGTGGTTCGATTGCCAGCTCCTCCAAGCAACACATCAAAGTATCCTTGGGCAAGATACTGAACCCCAAATTACTCCTGATGCTGCGTAATCGGAGTATGAGTGCGTCTGATTATTTAATGAGTAGTAGGTGGCAACATGTACGGTAGCCTCGGCCATCTGTGTGTGAATGTGTGTGTGAATGGGTGAATGTGACATGTAGTATGAAAGCGCTTTGAGTGGTCAAAAAGAACTATAGAAGCACAGTCCATTTACCATTTACCGTCACTGCGAGTGATATTTTCTGGCGTGATCAATCACTAAATATTAGACTGCATGGTTCCCATTAACATAACAGATTTGAACTTAGGTGTTACTGTTGTTTTAGTATTAAAAGAAAGGAATACATTTTGTAAAACAATTATTAAAAAGTATTATATATTATAAAACACCATTGTAGTATAAACTGTTTAATATAATACAACTGCAGAGTTTAAGAAAATACAATAACCCATTATGTCACACAGTTTATTCCTGCATCGACATATCCAAGTTCAGACTCCATCATGCAAAGCCAAAGTCATAAATCAACAACACCCAGAAACTGTGCCCACTTCCCTAGGCTCAACCTCATCTGAGATGGACTGACACAAAGTGGAGAAAGTGTAACATCGTGTCTTCTGGCCTACAGAGGAAAAGAAGCCTTCAGACTGACACCTGGGCAAAGTTTAAAGCCAGCATCTATGATGGTATGGGGGATGTGTTAGTGCCAATTGCATCATGGTAGTCTGTGAAGGCACCATTAATACTGAAAGGCACATACAGGTTTTGAAGCAACACATGCTGCCATCCAGATGACGTCTTTTTCAGGGACATCCCTCCTTATTCTAGCAAGACAAAGAGACACATTTTGCATGTGTTCCAACAGTGTAGCTTCGTAGTAAAACAATGACCTGCCTGCAGTCCAGACCTGTCTCCCATTGAAAATGTGTGGTGTCTTATGAAGAACAAATTTGACCACAGAGAACCCTAACTGTTGAGCAACTACAGTCGCATATCAAGCAAGAACAGAAACAAATTCCATTTCAAAACTTCAACAATTAGTGTCCTTAGGTCTGGAATGCTTACTGAGTGTTGTTAAAAGAAAACACACAGGTAAACCCTGTTCCAACTATTTTGGAATGTTTTTCAGCCATCAAATTCATAATAAGTATAAGTTTATTTAAAAAAATAAACAAAAATAAAGGACTTTTTTTGGGAGGAACAGAGCTAATGGAGGAAAGGGACACCTCTGCAGTAATGGTGTCAGTGTGACCACCAAAACCAAATGTAAACACAGGAATATGGATCATCCATACACCTCCTTCAATTTTTACCAGCAGAAGACAGGGCGTCTTACCCTAAAGGGGTAACCCTTGGCAATAGTGTAGAGTTTCCTGACCCTGTACCATGAAGCCAGTTCAACATACCCAGCACATATTTTCATTATCTGGCTTCACTAACCCTAACATTGGCTCCCTTGATAACTCATATCATGACACTGGTTATTAAGTAGCTCAGTCAACTCTGTTTTTCAATGAGCAACATCTAAGAACCATGAGAGAAGTAGCCTACATCATATGACATGAGATAACGGTAAAAGTTATGTCTGAAGATTGTCTTTTAATGGAAAACAAAAACATCTATTCATCACAGTTTTTCATCAGAGAAATTTAAGAGATATCCTGTAATCTTACAATAGAATATAAAAATAAACAAACAAATATTAAATATTGGCCAAAGCCTAATAACAATTTAGATATTATTATATATGAAATAAATAGTAGTAAGTATTTTTACCTTTTCTTTGGAAAATGACGAAACAACTCTGATGATGTCACATAAAAACACTTAAAATTAATGAGAGACTGTTTCTGCTTTCAATGTGAAGTATTTCCTACAAACATTTTTTAGAGCTGGAAAAAAATGATAACATGTCTGAATTCTATAGCCTGCAGTATGTACCTAGCTGGACATCTGTGGTGAAGCGTAGCTTGTGGATCATACTGATCTTGAAGGACTTATAGTGGTGACTGCTCAGCATATCTTGGACTGTGGTGATGTCAATAGGAGGATCTTCCTCTGAGCTCTCTTCGCCCCTGGAGCCTGGAGGAAGAGAGAAAATCGATCAGAAAATCGCAATGTAAAATTAAGTCTTGATTTTAACCCTTGATCTATCACGCAGGAGTAGGGCTGCAAAATTCTGCTATTTATAAGAGAGGGGCAGGTGATTAATGTAAATAAATCTATTACAGCACAGTAAAATGTGGCAAAATAAAACACTTCTTAAGAACAACAAAATATGTCAGAGTTGCAGAGATTCCGTGATGCTTAGCAAGACCAACTATACAGTATTAATGCCCTCAGTTCCACAGAAACACTGCTTGTGGAGCTTGATCAAACTATGATGACACTCAAAAGCAAAGATGGTACTTTGCAACCAAAACTAAAACCGCTACATCAACCGAAAACTATTTACTATCAATGATGACTTGGCTGAGGATTCTTGGAGATCACACAGAGCTGAAGCAGGCTGGGATTTGAAGGTAGAAATATTGTTTTACCAACACTGGATCAAACACTGCGAAAGAAAACTCCTTACATAACTGGACTGCCCAGTGATTTGGGACACAGGCTTCATCTGACTATGGTGAGCTGTGTATTAGTTACTATTTTCATTATCCTTCATAAACACTCACTTGCTCCTCCTACCAAGTAGACTCATTCTTATTTTGACAATGCAAAAGAGAGTGAAAAGATACGGAGGACCACAAAAAAGTTTACAATATTGTAACCCTATTGGACTCTTTGGGTACTACTCCTTTTAGCACGAGCACGCATTCGCACACTAAGAAAAGAAAAAATATAGCCGGCAACATTTGATTCTACATCTTCTACAGCTAGCGGCATAGGAGCAGCAGGTCGCCTAGGTAGAGTGCTCCTCCGGTGCTAACAGAACCAAAGTTACAACATTGTAACCTTCATTGGATTTCAGAGGCTCCACTCTCCATTGGACTCTTTAGATACAGTGAGTGAAGCCTGATAAATCAACACCCTTGTGACCTAACATCAAACCAGTTAAACTGATCCTGACCTGCTAAAGTTTAGTTGCTGTATCCTGCCTTCTTCTTTTTCAGAGATGTAGGGGGCTCCAGCCAAACAAGGTGGTGAGAAACCTCCTTGGGTGACCACGATGCTATGCACATACTGTATGTCCTCGACACTCAACCCACTGAACAAGGCAGCTGAGACTGTGTGAGTGGTCCACAGTGAGTGGGGCCCCACCTGCTTGTAGGTTTGGGAGAAGCACTCACAAAGCCATCTTGCAAGGTGTTTCTTGCATCAACAAAACACACAAACAGTTAAGTGCGTCCGATGAGGGCCATGCTTTAAACATGCCATTGCACAAACTGAGCAGAGCAGATGAAATTTTCCCTCCCTGTCCCCTTCATGGGGTAGAAGACAAAAAGCATCAAATTTTGATACTCAATTACTCTTTTTTATTGACCTGAACAAACACCTTACATTTTGTGGAACAAAATATGGATTTGGTCTCAGAGAGGCCCCATGGCAGTAACCACAAAGCAGCTAGCAACTGCAGAACACCAGTGGGGCAGTTAGTTCACATACTCTTTAAGCTGATGTCATCACCAGCAGGAAAGATGTCTAGAATGACAAGCTTTCAGAGGCCCAAAGGGATCTTCACCAAGGCTTGGAGTACCAATGATAGGTCCGGTGAGGAGGCATGCATAACTGGGCGTCTCCTGACCCCCTTCAAGAACCATCCCATGAAAGTATATATATATATATATATATATATATATATATATATATATATATATAATATAAATATATATATATATATATATATATATATATATATATATATATATATATATATATATATATATATATATATATATATATATATAATATAGGTCTGTCACCAAAACCCTCAGGGCAGGAAGAGATGGCTGCTATATAGACTTAATACTCTGTCCATCAAACATTGCAAAATGGAAAAATTAAATCCAACTGCACATGATAGAGGATTTGACCTTTTTTTTCATTGCACAAGCACTGGAACCCCAATCACTTTGCCTTGTAACAGGGCAATGAACCCTAGCACCTGCATGATGGTCAAAGCTGTCAGCATTCCACCAAGCTACAGTTTACAAAATGCTTGCTGCCAGGCTATCAGTCTGTGCTCTGACAGAGTGACCTGCAAGCTGATACACTGAGCACCACCCTCAGATACTCCACCCACTTTTGTGGTAGGGGGCTGCTCTTCTAGTTTATTTTGAACCCCAAATTGGTTAGGTAAAAGATCAACTTGGTGTTACGGAAAATATCCTGTTCCTTGAACGTGGCCATGCAGATGAGGTAAAAGAGATAAAGACAAAAAAGACCCTCATGCCACAGTCATGCAGTGGCTAAAGCGCCACATCCATACATTTGCTGAGGGTGTGAGGTACCAGGGAATAGCTGAACAGTAGTCCACTGTACACATGGTCTATCCCCTAGGAGATGAAACACAAAAATTCCCTGTGTTTCACAGGCACCTAAACATGAAAGTATGCTTCCATTAATGGTGGTAAGCAGCTTTATTGGTAAGCAGCAGCTGATATTGTGACATTTGCATTTAATCTCTCCCGTGTCTTTAGATATCAGTGAGGGAGACATTAGACTCATGTGTACACAACATAGAGAGGCTGTGGCAGACATATCTTGTTCACCACTACTCCTGTGTCTCTCTGTCAGCCCTTAGCTGTAGTTAGAGATTCCCTGCTCTCTGACCAACCAGCAGGCTGCAGAAGCAGGTGGGCCGCCAGCCGTCAGGGGAGGACATGCCAGGTTAAATTTCTCTGTGCAACCCTGCACCGAAATAATCCACCATATCCAAAGCCAGGGCTCTTGTGGAAGAAGGGGCGTGACAAAACCTGCATAAGTGGGGCAAACCGGATTGAAAGAGACATGCTGAAGAGCCCAATATGGCGGGTTAGGGTACTCCAGTGGGAATGACCTGAGGCGTTGGCGGAGTGTGGCAGTTGAAGCGGGTGTCTCAGCGTCATTAATTTCAAGCTCCTGCTCACTCTTGTGGTTGCGACGCATCACGTCAAAGTGTCAGAAGTGATCCCACTGGCATCTGAACTTAGGCAATGCCAGGCAGGCCTTGAAGGCTGGTGGCTGCTTAACACTGCTCCCTGCTTGGTCAGTGCTCAGGTACTGATGAGTTTCTTGAAGTAGTGAATCTAGCCATGGAGAAAGCTGCTCAGTGAGCAATTTGCCTTTGCTGAAGAGAAAAAGGATGTCTGATGGTGGGAGTCCGCCTCACTATATACTGTGGGGTCCGCATGTATTCGGGTAGGCACATCCTGGTTTTCCTGCTTCGTTTATACTTCCTCAGTGTGTGAATGCGTGCTAGTGGCTAGAGGAGTGTCCAGAAGAGGGTGGATGGTGTGTGAGATAGAACAGCCTCTCACCATTGGATGACACTCGGCCCTCTAAACTCACGCACCTGCTAAGCTCCAGTGAGGATGAGCCTGCTGCCCTTTCCACTTCAGGAGCCCAATCTATGAGCAGTTCCCTCTCTTTCTCCCAGCTCCACAACATCAACAAGAGGTACTCTCTCAATCGAGCCCTGGCCAACGTTTTCCTCTTCCCCCTTTTCTCCACCCCGGGCTCCAAGATGGCAGGATCTCACACCCAGTTTATAGAGAGGTTTATGCAGAAGTGTGTCAATTGCCTAGAACAGGGCAGTCATGGAGGCATCCTACAGATCATGCCCTTCACAGTGGCTTCTAAACTGGTAAAGCTGCCTGCTCTGGCCAAACCTAGAGTTGCCCTGGCTATTGCTTACCTGACTTCTGGGGAGGAGAGTAACTGTCAAAGCACTCTCTGCCTTGTAAACTATGGCTTTAAATTTACCTCAGTACAAAATCACCAGCAAAACCACCTCCAGATCAACATGGGGAAAACAAAGGATCTGGTGGTGGATTTCCGCAGGCACAGACAGTTTCCCTTTATACCAGGGAATGGACATTGAAATAGTAGATTCTTACAAGTACCTGAACAACAAACTGGACTGGAGAAATAACACCACATCACTTTACAAAAAAAGGTCAGAGCAGACTCTACCTGCTCAGGCGACTCAGGTCTTTTGGGGTACAGGGGGCACTCCTGAGGACCCTTTTTTACACTGCTGTGGCATCAGTTATGTTCTATGGAGTGGTCTGCCGGGCATCATGACTGCAGACAGGAGGAGACTCAACAAACTGATAAGAAAGACCAGCTCTGCCTAGGATGTCCTCTCGATTCAGTGCAGGTGGTGGGATAAAGGAAGATGATCACTAAACTGTCATCCATGCTGGAGAATGACTCTCACCCCATCCGTGATTGCACTGGAAAGCTCCTTCAGCAACAGACTGCTTCACCCAAAGTGTGTGAAGGAGCAATTCTACAGGTCCTTCCTTCCTGCTGCTGTCAGACTGTACAACCAGCGCTGCTCCCAGTAGACAACACACACTGAATGGACTATTTATCACAATGTGCACTTACTTTCCATGTGCAGTTGGTGTAACTATATATATATATATATATATATATATTTACAGTTGAGTTTTGCATCTTGTTTTTTACTATTTATATTGTTCTTTAGCTTTATGTATCTTGGACATGCTTTGCTGCTGTAATAATGCAAATTTCCCTGCTATGGGACAAATAAAGGATTATTTTATCTTAATCTTAATTTGCCCAGTGTCTCAGTGGGTGAAGTACAGCTGCAGATTACAAACCCAAACTTAATGTTTTAAATTATATTGCATGTAGCTCTGAAGTTGGCTGGATCATCCATTAAAAGTACTCTTTTGATAAAAAAATTTTAAAAAAGTGTAGATGAGTTTTCAGCGATCGCTGTGGCTCAGTAGGTTGTCCACTAATCGGAGGATGGGCAGATTGCCAGGCTCCTCTAGTCCACACGTCTAAGTATAGCTGGGCAAGATAGTGAACCACAAGTTGATACTGATGGCTGTGCCATTGATGTGTGAGTGCCTGCGAATTTCAAAATAGAGTAGCAGGTGGCACCTTGTATGGTAACTTCAGCCATAAGTGTGTGAATATGTGTGTGAATGGGTGATTGTGAATTTATATTGTTAAAGCACTTCAAGTGAGTGGAAGACTAGAAAGACTATATGCAAGTCCAAGTCCATTTACAATCCAGTCCATAAAAGCTGTTAAGCAGTGTGTCTTTTTCTTATAGCTGATGATCATTTTTACTTTCTGCACGAAGATGCAGATGCAATAAATATATTTTGCATTAAGAAAGTGTCCCAAAGACTTGTGTGATTTCACATTTGAGTGAAAAAAAATATGAATCTCATTTTGTGCAGCCACACTTCGTAGTGATGTAGCCTAAAATACTGCAATAAAATTTTTAAAAGTAAAGCTGGTGGAGTGTAGCCAGCTGTGGAGTCATTCACTGAGAAGATAAGGCAGTTGTGGTTATGGTTCAGGTCAACAGCCTTACTAGGATTACTTACTGTTTTCTCTGACCAGGCAAAACTCCAGGGTGCTCTGGCTCTCAAGTGTTGAATCCAAGTCTACTGCCACATTTGGCTCAGTTTGCTTCTCCAGACGGTACATGGGCCCTGTTGAAATATTGGCGTGAGAAGACAACAACACACTTAGACTTTTCCAAAGTTCTAGAGTTGGGTGGGAACATCTCTCCTACTTGTTGATGCTGCAAAGTTCCATCCTAGAGATAATTCTGATTTATAAATTGGGTCATATCATCAGTTCAGTTTTTGGCCATCAGTCCCCCTGGTAATACTAAGGCCATATTCATAAACAGGGTTAACTATAAGTTAATTGTCTAATTGTCCGATTGCTTGTGGTTGTTGAATCACTTTTTTTAAGCATACTGACCCTTAAATGTTGTTCATTATATTTTTTGTTTTCTTTTTTAATTTAATTGATATATGATGCCCTGTTCTACTGAAATAGCAATGAATGGCCTTACTGTTTAACTCTGTTTATAGGGAGACCAATTATCCTGGCAGTGGTGTTTATGTGTGTGAAAAGCCCTGTTGGTGACCAATAACATGTTAAACTTGGGAGGCAACATAAAGGTCATTTAAGTATTTCTGTATGCAAAATTGCTTAAATGAGTACTTATTTAATATCTACAACATTCCCTGCATTATTTGTATATTTTATATAATGTATCCTGCATTTGCAGTATCATGACTTGCAGATCCATCGTGACAAACATACAAACTAATAACACATTTGTCTCCAATTGTACTTCTATACTCCCCTCAATGTCATTTGAAGATTTGGTAACTTGTCAAAGGTGCTGCTTCCTTGCTCAGACTGATCCGACAGATTCACCTTGATGCTTAAAGGTGCATCGTGTTTTATACACTGTTTCATATATTGCTTCAGAAGAGATATGTCTTTTACTGTCACCGAGCCTCCATAAAAATCATTACCTCACCTCACACAATGATTCCAGCCAACATCCACATCACCACACAATCATGGGCCAATAAATTGGAATTTGATGGTATTTCTAACAATTAAAGGATTTGTTGCCTCTAGAGCAAAGATAAATAAGCCAACACATTCTTTTCATGTAACGTGCTGGCTTACCAAGAGGCAGACAAAAGGTTATTCATTGTGGTATTGTCAATATACCATCTGACCTAAAGTTAATCACAATGTTAGTTATAATTGAGATTTCTGAACACTGCTGAATAATATTGCAATATTTCAGGGTATATTTGGGATAATGACAATATTGATTATATGACAAAATATCTATCCCCAAAGTAAAAAAAAAACAAAAAAACAAAACAAAAAAAATAATTGTAGTTTTTATGAGGGGCAGAGGTCAACATGTGTCTGGTCAGTATGTTGCTTTGTAGAGTGAAGTCACTGCAGGGCCTGCACCTTCTCAACTTTGATGCCAGCAAAATCCGATTTAATCCTGCAGTGCAAAAACAAATCTATTGGATGAGCAAATAGAAAAGGAGCCTCCTGGTTGAATGTTGCTGTCCAGGATTTAGCAGAGTTTTGGTGAAACATAGGATATTACAGTTCAGGGCTGCCAACTTTTCAGAAAAGTTTGGAGTGAGATCTGGAAGGGGGTTTTTTGTGGTGGTGCTGCTGCATGCGCAAATGTGTCGTGCAGCATTTTATTTCCTTACACAAAGCATGGCATAGCCTGGCTTATTTTATGTAAAAGAAGTTTTGATAAAAAAAAAGTCTTTATCCTCTCTAGCGTTACAACAACAAATAAAAATGTATGAGTCATAATAGATGTGCATTAAAAAACATTAGAGTGAATGTCAAACCGTACTTATTGAACTAAAAGTGAATTATGCCTTAACCGAAGTGCAATAACTGCAGGCCTACTTTATGTTACACCGGGGCAGCTAGGTGTGTTGTGTGTGTGTGCATAACCTATTCTACAGCCCACCACCACTCCCAGTTAGAGAATGAGTGAATTCAAAGCTAGGCAGATTTACTGGGGCACCAGGCCGCCAAATCACTAAATCCGCCCCTGATAAAAAAAGGAAGCAACAAAGCGCAGCTGGATGAGAGATGGAGCGATGCGTCCATATGTTAATAAGGAATTCCATCTAAAGTCTGACTGAAAGTGACACTAAAACAAAGTCTTCTGTAGAAATCTGAAGAAGTCACTTTCCGGGCTAAACACTTAACTGTTCAGACACTGTGAGGAAAAACTCTGCTGTCTGTCTCTGTTACTGCGCTGGGCTCTCAGTCTGCTGCAATCTATTGATCAGCTGTGTGATCAGCAAAATGTGTGAGGCATATTGTTTTCATTAGTGCCTTCTGTTTTTTGTCAGTGGTTGAACATAGTAAAATTTATTTCTTGGGCTCAGTTACTTTGGTTCAGATAGGAATGTGTGACATGAGTCACTCTTGTATCCAAATGCAATGGATACAAGATGATCACGGCATAGCTGTGATCATAGACTATATGGCTGTCACACGCTAGCCATGCATGCTGCCTCTCAAGCTCACTGTGGTGTTAATGTGTGAAGTAACAGGTCCTGCTGACAGATGAGAAAAGGTCCAGGAAGGTAGCCAAATGAGCCACAGCCTTGAAGATATATATAGCCTTTGTTTGCATTAATTAATTTTTATGTCACGTTTGGGAACAGATACCTGGTGTTAAGTAGGCTACTCAGTTCTAATTTTGGACCGAGTCTCAGATCCCCACCCTACTAAGTCAGGCAGATTTGTACTTGAAAAATTCTGAAGTAAGTCCAGACAATATTGCTGGTGACTTGACCGGCCCTCTTCACAAGTTCCTACAAGTTTTTTTCTTGTTTTGGATTTGATGGAGTGAGAAATAGGGGGTGTGGTGTGAGAGCATGTGAAAGGGGGTGTGAACGTGTGTGTCTAACTCTCATTTCGTGAGAGTTGGCAGCTCTGACAGTTCCTGATATTCTGTTGGAAACTGATGCAACATAGAGATTGTCCAGCTTATTTTCCAATGCTTGTATAATGGCAAGCAGGATACTAGTTCAGCTAGTGCCCATCCTCTATCCCTCTTATCCTTATGTTTACATTTAAAAAATCTCTGCCTGGCTAGCCAGAAACTGGCAAGCTGGATTTAAGCTGATGGAGAGTTTACAGATTGGTGAGTTTATTTCCACATCCTGATGAATTACGTGTGTTAGAGGTACACGCCACTACCATCAAAAGCCAGCCATCAAAGGCAACATCAAGATTTGCAAAACAGGCAAAGGAGCACAAATTTCCCACACATTTAGCAGAGCTGATGGTGACAACTGGAAAAGTCTGTACCAAACATACTACACTAGAACTAAAATGTGATCATATTCTGATCACATGACTAAAGGAGACAAAGGCTCTCTTCTGTTTGTGTATGAGGATGTACACACATCTGTGTGTGTGTGTTACATTACTGCAAATGGACTGCACCTGTATAACACTTTTCTAGTGTTCAGACCACTCAAAGCGCTTGCATACTACATGTCACATTCACACACTGGTGGCTGAGGCCACCATACATGGCACTACCGGCTACTCAGTAATCATTCATATGCATTTACACTCCGATGGTACAAACATGAAGCAATTGGGGTTTAGTATCTTTGACATGTTGACTCTGAGCTACAGCCGTGTGTGTGTCTGTGCTTGTGTGGCTTTGATTAATAACTGATTACTTTGCCGCAGACCAAAGGAAACAGCCTCATCATCCTCTTAAACAGACTGATCCTCCATAAGAAATAGGAAAAGTATAATAAACATCAGGTAGACTCCCCTTCGGACAATGGTATGTACACACATTCTTTTGGAGGCAAATTCAACTTAAGTTTTATGTCTCAGTCTCAGGAGACGTAAATATAAACTCCAATGAACTTAAAGTTTTACCTGTTATCCATTATGTACAAAGGTGGGCCTAAATACATTGGACCAATGTGCTGGATGAGAGACACTCAATGTGCTATACAAGGATCTAGTATATTCAATTTTTCAATAACTGCCATGGTTACCAAAAAAGGAAGGTGTCATTACCTGAGCCTTTCTGTGAGCCTTTCCTCTTCTTGAGTGCCTTCTGGAGAATTTCTTTCATGGTTACCTTCAGACTGTCCACAGGAATTAAAGAGAAACCATGAGCAGCATTTCTACAAAAGGAAAAAAAGCAGAAAGGGGTAAATATGCTTCTGTGGATTTATTTTAAACATGCAGACTGACAAAAATTTTTGATTCTTCTTCTTCTACAGTGCCCTCATTACCCTGTCTCACAGTTACGGAGAACGCTTTTTCTAATTTAATTCCCTCTCAAATTAATTGTCTCATTGATAGTGCTACTGGCTCAATGAGATCAGCTCTTGACTTTGTTGCACCTTTCAAGAAGAAAATAATGATTCAAAGAAAATTAGCTCCATGGTTTAACCCCCAGATCCGCAAATTGAAACAAATATCGCGAAAATTTGAAAAAAATTGGCATTCAAACAACCTAGAAGAGTCCCGTTTAGTCAGGCAGGACAATCTTAAAACATATAGAAAGGCCCTCTGCCATGTCAGAGCAAACTATTACTCATCATTAATTGAAGAAAATAAAAGCAATCCCAGGTCCCCAATCCCTTTTCAACATTGTAGCCAGGCTGACTCAGAGTCACAGCTCTATAGAGCCTTGTATTCATTTGGCCCTCAGTAGTGATGACTTTATGAGTTTCTTTAATGATAAAATTATAACAATTAGAAATAAAATCCATCACCTCTTGCCCTTAACTGACCTGATCTCGGACACAGGTAGCTTGGATATGGCAACATGGCCTGTAATTTATTTGGACTGTTTTTTCCCCATTGACCTTTACCGACCCTCCACTTTGATTTCTGCATCCAAGTCATCGACATGCCTAATAGACTTCATTCCAACTAAGCTACTTAAGGAAGTTATACCCTTAACTGACAATTCTTTATTAGATATAATCAATGTGTCTTCATTAACTGGCTATGTTCCACAGTCCTTTAAAGTAGCTCCGATTCAGTCCCTTCTAAAGAAGCCCACTCTGGATCCAGAGGTTTTAGCTAACTGTAGACCGATATCTAATCTCCCCTCTTTTTTCTAAAATCCTTGAGAAAGTGGTTGCTTATCAACTTTATGACTTTCTCCAAGAAAGTTTATTCAAGGACTTTCACTCAGGTGTCAGAGTCCATCATAATACAGAGATGGACCTTTTTACTTTAGATATGCGTCCCCTAGGCAACATAATTAGAGATCACTCTGGAAATTTCCATTGTTATGCTGATGATACGCAACTGTATCTATCTATGAAACCAAATAAAACTGATCAGTAATCTAGACTTCAAACATGTCTTAAGGACATAAAAGCCTGGATGAGCTGTAATTTCTTGATGTTAAACTCAGACAAAACTAAAGTTATTGTTCTTGGCCCCAAACACCAGAGAAGCTCTTTTTCTAAGGATATAGTTTCTCTAGATGGCATTACCTTGGCCTCTATCACAACTGTAAGGAACCTCAGAGTTTTATTCAATCAAGATCTATCTTTTACTATTTTTACTTGTGTAACATTGCAAAAATTAGACATATCTTCTTCTAGGCTGGATTACTGTAACTCCTTATTATCCCATTGCGCCAACAAATCTCTTAGGTTTCTCCAACTGGTGCAAAACGCTGCTGCATGTGTTCTAACGGGAACCAAGAAAAGGGATCATATTTCTCCCGTTTTAGCTTATTTGCACTGTCTCCATGTAAAATCCAGAATTGAATTTAAAATTCTCCTCCATACTTACAAAGCTCTAAATGGTCAGACTCCATCCTATCTGTCACAGCTTACGGTTCCCTTCCAACCCTCAAGATCACTGCGCTCTGAAAATGCAGGGTTACTTGAGGTTCCCAAAGTCTCAAAAAGTAGGATGGGAGCCAGATCCTTTAGTTACCATGCTCCTCTTTCATGGAACCATCTTCCAGTTTCGGTCAGGGAGGCAGACACCCTTTCCACTTTTAAGGGTAGACTTAAGACCTTTCTCTTTGATAAAGCTTACAATAAGGGCTGGCTCAGGTTGCCTGGACCAGCCCCTTGTTAAGCTGACATAGGTTTAACCTGCCAGGTGACTTTCTATGATACACTGAGCTCCTTTTTCCTTCTCTTGCTCCCTCCATCTGCAAATGCTCATGTCTGTTTATTGCATTACGCTAACTCCATTGCCTCTCCGGAGCATTCCTGCTCCCTTCTTTTCGAGTTTTCTCGAATCCTGGCTGCAATCTTAGCTGTGCCTGATCGTGGTGATAACTATGCTGGTGCTGTGACCCTGCCTTTGGACATGCTCCTGCTGTGGCTGCACTGATACTGTAACCCTGGCTCAGCCTGATCAGGGTCTTGGTTTTGCTGTTGCTGTGGTCCTGTCTGAAGCTACGCCAGTGTTGTGGGTCCTGGTTGCGCTGATGCCGTGATTGTGCTTGATGCAAACTTCTACTGCCATTATTATGAGTCACGCCTCCACTATCAATTTACGCATGGGACTTTTATCAACACCCACAATATTTGCACATAACATCACATGCTATCATAGAGTGCATTTAGTAATTTTGCACCTGTCATTATTGTAAAATGAAATGCAGTTGTTACCATTATTGCTGTGCATCTCTCCCCCTCTCTCTTTCTCTTTCCTTTTTGTCATTATTGTAATTCAATTGTTATTTACAACACCTATTCACCTATTGCACGTTTGTCCGTCATTTCAGGGGTTCTTTTTCGGGAGTTTTTCCTTTCCTGTCCGATCAACTTACAGTGTATCCAGAAACTACTAATATTACCAACAGTAACACCAGGTGTTTTAGCAATTTTAGTGTAGAATGATGTTTATTGAAGCTTCAGTAAAGTCTGCTGCCTTACTATATGTTCAACACAACACAACACAACACAACACAACACAACACAACACAACACAACACAACACAACACAGTGCCCTCTCCTCTCCTCGCCTGGCCTCGCCTGGCCTTGCCTTTGGTATCAGGTACTTTTCCGTGCAACGCTGCCATGACATCAGTTTCAACGCGACGCACACATACGCACAGGGTGGGAATTACACAGTAGCTGTGACTACATAAATGTAGCAATTTGACCACAGCACTGCTTCACGCACAGATGGCCGCAGCAGGGACAGGTAGAAGGGGCAGATGTTCAAAAATGGAATACAATGAGCGAATAAACACAACATTGACATATTACCTCTATTTTTCCTCTATTATCAGAACCTTTATGTGCAGAATATATATAATCTATAACACAAAAGTAAGCAATTTTTTAGAGCTCCCCTGAACGCCTCCCTTGAGACGTTCAGGGGATCTGAGCTCCCCTTAGCACCCCGTAATTCGAACTATGTATACAAACACACACTCACACTCGCTGGATACGCTCGTCGGCCAGCAAGGTGAGGAACGTTTGCACCTCCTCAAGTGAAATAGGTGTGATATTTCTGGTTACCAGGTACTTTTTCCTAATGGATAACCAGAAAAGGCGAGTAGAGTAGCTAGAGCCAGTACCATGTAGTGGAAATGTGCCATTAGACTTAACTTAGAACTAAAACAAATACAACATTTGTAAAATGAAACATGAATAATTTTACTTTCTGATGGCAAACATTCAAATATTTGTTTGGGAAGACCTCAGAATATGAGTGTTGATTTTTGCACCCCGAGTACATGTCTGACAAACACAAAATACACAACAGTGCAGATGGTGTGCAGCATGCTGTATGTTACTACAGGCCCTTAAAATTGAGGACCACAAAATTCACATATTCACTGTCACTGATGGTAACGCACATTGATATGCTGCTTATTTTTCACTTACATTCTGACAAATAGTGACTGTCTGGAAGCAAGGCCAGGTGAAGAGTATTTCTCCACCAGGGCAAGAGTGCTGAAACCAAACTTATGGATTGGCTCATTGGAGTCAAGTGGCGGGAAGTCCGTGTCTACCTCGCCATCATCCTCGGCAATGTGGAGGCAATAAGCGTTCACATTCTCGCTGTGGAGAGATGTAACAGATAAGTGCAGAGGGAGACAAAGGATGAATATGTTCTACATATATAAACTTTGTATATAACTGGTACTGAAATATTATTGTACTCACTTAAGTTTAGGTTCTCGTCCCTCACTTGTGTACTGCCAACAGATGAGGCCGATGAGGTCATGGACGCGGGCATTGGCAATGGTCACCACTGTCATTGGATGCACTTTCTCCTGACCCATCTGCATTGAGAGGTAGACGTCTATTTTTTTTGTAGCTGTTGTGCCAATGTGGCCCTAAAAGGTGAAGAGACAGTGGGTACACCGTGCAGAGAAAAATATTAATTATTGATTAAAGAGATTAAAGGGATATAAAGTGACATCATATGATACACATATGATTGTTTAATAAGGGGAGCGTCCTTACAGGGTAGAACAACATTTAATCATTCTGTTTGGTTCTATGTTATATTGATAATGCGAGTTAAAACTGAACAGACCAATCAATGAGGAGAAGAAAGCATGAGTGAATATGAGCACTGCATTACAAAGTTTCTTAAACAGGCTGAAAATAGGGTGTTAAGTGTGAGTTGGAGCGAATATGGTCATAAAATTCATTTATAGACTGGTGCATAAGTGTGGGGTTTTTGGGGTTAAACTTTTATGTAACTTTTCCTTATTATTTTACTCCAATTCCATGACTTTATTCAAGTAATTTAAAATGCCCTATGATAGGCACTGCAGACATTGCAAAATATAGCATGGAATATGGAATGAAATGACTTTGATTCTACACATACATTAGACACAAAATGGTGATGTTATCTGGCCTTGCTGTGCAACATGTGCAAACAATGGTAGTCTGTTACACAGACTTTTGGTTGTCTGAATAGTTTTTCCTTATAGCATGGCTGATCAGAGCTGATTCCCCATGCTGCCATCATAAAACGTTTTGGTGCAGAGCTTACATCCCGTGCAGCCAGGGTCTGCCTCTCTTGAGGCATGTATTATATTTGTTGGTTAAAAGTCATACATTATTGAACATGCAACCTGGGCATTTGCGGACAAGTAAACTGCTGGCACATGCTTATTTGACTCTCTCGTTAAAATTCCCACCACCAACTAGCTGCATAATGCCAATGGTTGACTGTGGTTTATACTATTATTTGTTGTCAGACCATGACAGACGCCTGCAAAACAGCAGAGCATTTTACAAAACTAGTTAGATTCAAAATAATTGTAACATATAGCACTGCTTGTAAAAACAACTGATCACTGTTAACAAGTAGAACACAGATTAGGGTTTTCAGCAGTAACTGGTTAACTGTTGATACCATTTTTGACCAGTCACACTTGTTGGACTATAGGTTTTGCTACTCTTCAATTTACTGCTGAGCGCCCCATGCAGGTTTGGTAGGAGCTAGTGTGCTAGCGAGCAGCACATTACCACGAATAATGCGATGCAGATCCAAAAATGTTGGGTCTGCCACCTGGGACAGTTCAAGTAACTTGAAGAAAGAAAAGAAGAAAAAAATCAAGCCCTTCGTTTACAATTTTTACATCCATTTCTCTTCTTGTGCGCTGATCTGAGTGGCCAATCAGGTTGTTTCATTCACCAATGGGCTCCATGGCCGCTGCCCTGATTCAACATGCTGAATCGGCAGAAAAAGGCCAACCATCGCCTTGGTGTGTCACTGCTCAGAGACTAGCCACTGCTAATGGTGGCCTAAGGTTTGGCAAAATAGAGGAAGAGGTACCAGACTGTGGACATATGATGCACATTTTAGTTGACAAAATGTTATTACATTTTTCATTCACTGTATCGGCCAATCATTTTTACAGCTGGAGTATAAGAATCACTTTAGGCCTACAACAATGACTAATTAAAATTAAAATGGTAAAAAAAAACCCAAAAAAACAAAACATTATTCAATTCTATATATTTTTTTGTCCAAGCCAAAGGGAGCTCCTGGAGAGGGACTAAGGAACTAGATGTGGCTTTGGAGCCACAAGTTACATACCACTGGGATAGGGGAATGATTAAAGGGGAGAAAAATGTGTGCAACTGATGACTGTGTTCTTAATGTTTTTGAAAATAGACATAATATACCAAAGAATACACTGGAAGACACAAATTAACAGCAACAAAATGCTGAATAACTCACCTTGCCATCAAACTTGGAGTATTCATTGAAGGGGTTGTTAAGCTGCTGGGGACACTGCTCAAGCCGCAGTGAAAGGGTGGATTTGGTACCTGTTGTCCGCGGCCTGTCTTTGAAGTCCCGTTTCTCAAACAGGGACCCCAGATCCTCCACTGGACAGAAAGTGTTAGAACAGTAAACACCATACAGCAAACACTTGGGTTTTTTTTCAGTAGATTGATAACACTAGTTGCTCTCTTTATTGCAGGAACATATCCTGAATATATCCTAAATATCTATTTATTTCCAAACTGTTATATTCTTGTGATCAAAACTGGTAAGAAGACTTGTATAGAGGTGGAGAAAAACTGCAGAGTATTTTATTGCAGTCTTAAAATGTATGCACCTCAGCAATATCTCCCTCATATCGTGTGTGTGTTTACCTGTTATCATCAGTCCAAACAAGGACTTCCATCCTTGTGTTGTCCTCCTTATGTTTTACTTAAATATCTAGAGTTAGACAATAATTCACAAGAAAAAAAAACTAAACAGGGTTCTACATTAACCATGGCCCCATTTCCACTAAGTTTTATCAGGTCTCTCTTGAGAATGAGACTGTGTCTAAATGAGATTACCTGTCTGAGTAAAAGTTAAATAAAAACATCCCCACACTGCGAGTCTTTCCCAGTGCAACATATCAGTTCCACAAGCATCCTAATTCCTTTGCACCTTTTAGTTTAACATTCTACAAAAACAGTGAACAGAGTTTAATGGTGTCCTCTCACCCTGGGAATGGCAGAAAATGTCTTGAAATGAACAGGGATCCCAGTACAGCTACTGGACGAAGGGGATTTTTGTATGCATTTTTATCTCTTGACAGTGACAAACTCTACATAATCCAAAAACATAAGCACTACATCTCAAATCTGTGATATCATATGGGTAACTAGAATTACTGCCAGGCAGTTGTATGCATATATGCACCAGTTGCACTTACAGTTAACATCCATGTCTGTGAAAACATGGATGCCTGGCACACATCTTCCCCCAGGCAAAACAGAAGATCTTTACAATCAGCTCAGTTTCGAGGTGGACACCCAAGGTAAGTGTCACCAGTTCAGTAACTGACCAAAGAGATAATTGCCAAAATGTTTAGTTAGTTTATTATTACAGTGCCGCCCTAAGGTCTTTGATTGTCACATTTTGTGCCTGAGTAGTAGGTTGTTTTTACAACCAACCTGCCAATTTTGGTGAGCTTTTGTCATGTGATGTTTGCTGCACAAACAGTTTTAGTGGAGAGAAAGAAAGAAATAAAGAAAAAAAAAAAAACAAAGCCAATTGGGATTCAGCAACATGTGTTGCTGCTTGAACCTCTACATACATGTATTTTAAAAACATTAGGAAATACTACCTGACTGGGAGGCTGTCCTCTCTTTCCATTGAATATTTTTACATTTGATTTGGTTCTGGCGTTCTTTCCTTAACCTTTCAAGTCTTTGGGCTGAAAAGAAAGAACAACGTTTAAATTTCTGTCAGAGGCAGAATGACAAAAGCTGTTAAATACCTGGTGAAACAGAAACATTAAACATTATGTAGACCACAAAACTAATTGAAATGTATATCCTTCATCGGGCCTGTGAGAGCAATATGAGAAGAAAAGGACATTTGTTCTCTGAAGATACACTCATTCTCTGTCATGTGATATTTTGACTGACAGTCACACACATAAATACCACTCACACCAAATATGATTGTTTGTAGTTTATTAAAAAAAAAAATTAAATCATCCCTCTCATCTTACCAGCAGCCCCAGGTTTCTCGCGGCTGTCTTGTTGGAGTCCTGATGAGACAGCCACCACATGTCAGTGCTCGATCTCAAGTCTGAAAGTCTCAAAGGACTGCAGCTTCTCCCCACAACCCTGAAGCATAACTAGCACTAGGGCTGCACAATTATTGAATATTAATCACGATCACGATTTTGGCTTTCCACAATTTACCCTTTGAAACCTCAGTAAACTGGCTTAATTCCTTTCAAAAATGTTGGAAGAAGGCTGACAGCTGAAAGATGACTTACTTACTGCAAAAAGTACACAGAAATTATCCAAACATTAGCACACAAAAAGAGGATAAGGATAAGGGAAGAAATAGTTTTATAAAATGATTAAAAACACATTTGGAACAAAATATTCTATATATAAATAGGATGATTAGAAAAATAGTTTCCTAGACATTATCCCTATCTTATTTTTATTCAAATTTTAATCTACTAATTTATTGCAATTTGCAGGCCATTTTTTGCCAAGTTGATTATTGATTGACTGTGATATTGACCTTAAAAATGCTTGCTATACTTTTGAAAAGCTGTCTATCACTCGCTCACCCTGTAGCACCAGCCTGTGAGAAAACTTTACTGATTGTTGCAACTGCAGAGGGGCAAAATGAAAGTAATACAACAACCATCCATTGTTTGAGAGTATTTTGGATTTAGAAGGGGAACAAATCATATGAGAGTACACTAGACTGGTTAACTTGTTAAATCTCCTGAAGATACACCACAATCTGCAGTACAATGAATGAATGAAGGCCAAGAACAACGTTGTAGCTAACATCTCCCCACTGAATACCCGTCCTTGTCCAGCGTCAGCTCAGACACACCAACGTAAATAAGATGAATCAAAGGCTCCACTATAGGCGATTTTGAAACAGAAAATGCACCCTCCAGTTTCAAATTGGAAGTGTGGTGGCATTTGAGCTTCCTTAAGTCAGAAAATAATAAATGCGAGAAGCAATGCAAGAGGGTGTTGAACTACATAAATAGTACAAATAACATGATGCAGCATGTTGAGGAGCTCCGGTCAGTCCCGCCTTCACACGATCCTCCTTAACGACAACTGCAGGGCCAAACCACACTGACAGGCTGCAACCCTGCTCGCCCAAACAAGTACAAAAGCCAAAGAGAGAGCCCAGGTTGTCTATTTCCCATGAGTGGGAAATAGACAACCTAGTTCTTCAAACTCACCCTCTCTGCTTTCCCCTCTAGCAGAAGCAAACCTTTCCACACCAGCCACCTCTGTCCCAAGTGTAAGAGTTGTTTTTTTTTTGCTGTTGTTTTTTTTTTTGTTTTTTCAAAAAGCAGGGGACATTTTGAATGTCCAAAAATGTATTCATTGCATGGTTTGTGTTTTAAATTACATACTACCTCAGAAATAAAAAGGGATTCTTTAATTTGATATAGAAAAGATAAGAAAATACAGTATTTTGTATAATTTTTGTTTGAAGTAATTAATAGATTATTTTTCAGTTATAATTTTTCTGCAAAAGTGAAAAATCTAATTGTGAAACCTAGTATCATGAAAACCAGTATCGTGAATCGTATTGAATCATGAGTTGAGTGAATCGTAACATCCCTAAATGTAGCACACATAACATGGAGATAAAAGCAGGGCTTTGTTTAAATGTGAAAATGCAAAAAAAAACCATTTTTTATCCTTAAAAACTATAAATAACTGTGATAAATAATCGTAACCTTAATATTGATCAAAATAATTGTAGTTATTAATTTACCCATAATCGTGCAGCCCTAACCAGCACTCCACCAAACTTAGTACAAAACTCAAGAGAGCCAAAAAGAGACATGCTGTCTACCTTTGGACTCCCTCTCTCACCAAAACCACATTACCTCACAAATAAAGCACATGAATGAAGCTTAAAGTAGAGGAAAAAAAACTGTAGCCAAATCAAAGGTTGGAGGGTAGAGCAACTGAAATGTAAAGTGCAGATCAAATAAAAACAGCAGACACACAGTGACTGTGATTCACTTTTCAAAATGCTTTCTAGTTTCTGGGAAAAAATAGTAAAAACTTTGTGGATGAAAAAATCCTAGCAGGATCACTGATAATTCACCTTGTTTGTAGTTAGCATTCTGTCAACAGTAGGCCTGCAAAAACTAATCTGGCAAAAAAAACTGGCAAATGTATTTTTCTATCAGTGTGGGGTGAGGAAAAAAACTGAAACAAAAGTTTGAGTGACTACTAATACAAAAAAAAAACAAATTTCTCTGTTGTTAATCCCAATAAATCATTGTTGTGTGAAGACAAACAGTAAACAGGACAGTACTGTCTGCTGCTCTCTTGACAAAGCTCTCTAGGATTATTCGCTTGATGTATCTGTGAAGTCATTTTAGCCCCAGCCATGGGCTGCTGCTCAATCTCTGGTGGAATCCATGCTCCAACTAGATGCAGCTTACAATAATGCAACATGCTCAATGGATGTTTTGCAGATCAATATAATTCCACAATCGATGACATTAATGAATCACCCCAGCCTTAGCACAATAAAGCTTCACTCGTTCCATTTTACCCTTCACAATAAAGGCTCCAGACACACCCAATGCACCACTTTCAATGCTTGCAATTTGAGGCACATTTAAAGGGAAGAACATGTATCAAATGCTTTTTTGCATGAAATCCGTCAGTAGATGGTGCTCTCTCATCCATGCCAAGTGGAATCCAACCAGGGATCTTTGTATATCTTCCTTTGCTCGCTCCTTACCTTTGCTGTCTCTCTCTTCTGTCAAACTATCAAATACAGGCAAAAATACCCGAAAGTCCAAACGCCAAAAATTCAAAAGATAAGAAGCAACAACCTCAATAGCACAGTCTCCTTCTGTTTTAAATCTGGAGTGTGAAAAATCAACAAAGCCCTAATCAGATGACCTCAGATGCAGACCGGGCTGCAGGAGCTCTTTATTGTAGGCAGGTGTCTGACCATGCAAAGCTCTGAACATGATCACAGGAATCTTGAAATGGATTCTGCATTTGATGGGATGCCATGGTAAAGAAATCAAAATGGGTGTTACATGAGACTTTTTGGAGGGCCTGGTCAAAAGCTTGACAGCAACATTTTGGACTATTTGGTAAGCAGTCCATGTATGTCTTGCTATGGTAGATGTAAAGGGAATTGCAGTATTCAAGGCAGGAGGAGCTCATCTCAGCGAGAGATACAATTAGGCATAACCAAATAATTTACATAGTAAACAAGACTCAAAGCCTTGTCCTCAGAAAGCCAAGATTATAGAGTGCCCCAGGAAAGATGTTTTTCTGTAGGCAGACACAGACATTAATGTCCCTCTGGTTCCTTTATCAAAGAACCTATTGGATTTTTCAATTTGATTTTGGCTTAATGTAGAAACAAATGTTTACGGAACTTGCACGTTTTGTTTAGTAAGATAATATTCAGAAATGAATGCCACTTTTTGGGTACTTGAAGCCTAAATGCAATCGCCAGAAGTAAAAAAGCTAAGGTAAGCCATAAACCAACTAAACCACAGTTGTATGATTTGATGTCTCTCACCGCATTAAGGCTGCCCCTCACTCATGACACAGTGCTGCAGCATGATGATGTTTTGTAATCTCATTTGGCCACTTGTGAGCAACTGCCTTTTAAACATACATAAGAGTTCGCAGTGGGGTATTTATTGATTTATTTTTTGTTGTAGAACAAAACGTGAATGTCTCTTCAGCTTGAACCCGAGGTGCTAAAATGCTAATTAATTTCCAGCTTTTAGGACTCATTACTGGGGTTCTCTCTGATGAGAGATTTAACAAAAATAAGAGAGGCAGGACTTTCTATTACCTTCAGGACAATGCCATCTAGGGCAGAAAAGAGACCCTCTGTTTTGTCAGCATTAAGCTTGTAGAAAGTACATGGTATCCAATGTTTTAGTGTTGAGTCAATTTTATAGAACAGACAGCTTAGGAAAATTTTGAGGCTTAAACAAAATGTATAATAGCATATTGTCTGTATAACAGTGGTGAGATGGGGTGGGAGAGTTTCTGTCAGTGCATTGTAAGGCCTAAGTTGTCTCCCTAAACTGCAGGTAGCAGTTTCCGGTCAGACAGGTCAGAGTCTTATGATGGAGCTTTATTGAAATTTATGTTATTTATTTTTTCTCATTTAGAATATATCACTTTCTAAGTGTCTTAACTAAATGGCCAATGAGCCCCTTTTGAATGTTTACATGTTTCAAAACGTAAAATGAAAAAAAAACTTGCTAAATACAGAACTGTAGATTGACAAAGAAAGAAAAGAAAGACAACAGGCCCCAGCCCATGCAAGCCAACATGAAAAGATACTTGCCAAAGATACTTGTTTAAATTGCTGGGGGAAACCCTGAACACTTTTAAAATAATGTATTATATGTCCGAGAGGAGGCAAAAAAAACAGCATCGGACCCAGGGTAGAACCTTGGGATACACCATGAGACAGTTCAGTTGATGAGGGATACTGGGAAACAGGGAACAGTAACTGAGAAAGTCCTGTCTAAAAATTAAAATGAGAAAAATTCAAAAGCTGATCTAAAGATACCTATCCACTGCATGAGCCTTTAAACCAAGATATGGTGATCCACAAGATCAAAGGCAGCAATGTGACCTAAATGTACCAATACAGAGGATCCCCATGTATCACCACAATTAAGAGTTTGTTTTTTTCTGTTGAGTGAAACTGACAAAAAAACAGACTGAAACTGCTAACATACAGCCGCAAAATGTTAATTTTTCTAAGGCCTTGGCTATAGTAACTTAGAAATGGGACTGCAGTTCTACAGCAATGTGGGGTCAAGATTTGCTTTATTGAGAAATGGTTAAACAAAGAGTCAGAGAGGTATTGATTAGAGAGTGCACAAAGACCAATATAACCAATGACATTTTTGTACACACAAGGAAGTGGGTGCAAGGTCAAGTGGACTAGAGGAAGTTTTCATACTGACAAGATTTTTGAGCACTTGTAGAGAGATTGGAGAAAGACTTTACAAAATTTAAAAAATTCATTGATCATACCAATAAAGGAAATTAAGTTGCTGCACTCCTCTTCTGAAAAAAGTTGGAAGAGCAGGTGATGCAGGGTTGAATTACTGATGGTGTTGAACAAGATTTTGGGATTACATCTACCAGGCTACTTGATACAAGGTTAGAAAGTATGTAGCTCTTGTATCCTTTACTGTTATTAAAATCTATCAAAAAATACTCTAATTATGTTTTAAAGAAAAAGAATTTGGCAGACTGCTTGATTTACAAAAAGGGAAATTTGCAATGGGATTTTTGCTCCTCACCTCATAGCAATTAAAAAGACTCACACAGTGAACCACAATTTAACCCCATGCTTTCCACTCCTACTGCCGCAACCTTGAATAGCACACAATTTGACATAAACCTCACTTAACCACTGGCCCAGATTAGACACAAACCCACTTCAAACAATAGCAGAACAGGCTTTCTGGCTGTCCCTGTCATAATGACAGGAAGGAGTTGTGCCTGACAGAAAACCTACCCTGCTAACCAGCTAGAGCATGGAGAAGAGCCTACCTGTGTTGGAGCGTCGACGTATGCCAAAGTCCCAGCTGGAGGTGATGTCCATCGACTGGGAAAGGTCACAAGCATGATTGTCTGTCAGGTTGTTACCCCCCTCACTCAGAGAGCCTGACCCTGTTGATCCACAGCTGCTGCCAGGCACCAAAGCCAACTGGCACTTCTCGAGATCCACATCCTGGTCTATTAGTACCATCTCACACATTCCTGTATCATCACTGGTCACATGAGACTGTCTGATGTGGGCCAGAATAATGGCTGGGTTGTCCAAGAAAGCCATCTTCTCTCTTCTATAAAGCTTAGATTTGCGGTTTTTTTTCTCCTTGTATCAACCTCTCACTGTATTTCTGAAGATCCCTTCCACTTTTTATCAGTCTTTCTCCAAGAGTCTTAAAGTACTGGCTGATGACAAGTGGAAAGCAATCATTGTTTTCATCTCCTCTTGATTATTCTTTTTGCTCCAAGGCAGGAAAGGTGCCAGTACCTGTTAAGAGTGAAATGACAGTTTTTACATAGTACAGGCTGAAAATTGTAAATTAAGGTTGAAAGTTTGAGCCAAAACTTTTTTTAAAAAATGTATTAACATTTACATAGCCATAGGTGTTGTAAATGTTAATACATATCAAGCTCAGTTTGATATGGTGCTGGTAAACTTCCATTTGGCATTTTGAAGTATGTAGTAGGGCCCTTTGATGCGAATTTGATGTTGATGCCATGATTGGCCAGCTATGCAAAGGCAAGAGAGCAGTCAGGGATTGAACTTCTTTCTTAAGCTCTCTTTTCTCATTTCTCATTTTCCACAACTGTTTTTGTCACTTGCAAATAATTTAGTGTGACACCATGAATTTCCTCAAGGCAGGGGAAACTAGACTGACGTTCTTGCCAGTACTATGACCCCAACCTTCATTGCTTCATATTGTTCTCCTCCTGCCCTAAGCCTTGCGAATCCCTGAAAACACCCATTCATTTTTGTAACTGCTAGTCACAAAGTCACATTCATGTGACGTCACCAAGAGTCATTAGGTTGCAACACTTACGTACCGACCGAGGAAAGTTTGGTACTAGATATAGCCTGCAGATTGAGTATTTACAAATAGTGGAATCATTTAAAACATTGGTTCCATCTAGCACAACCTTAAGGACACCACTACAGATGCCTAAAATCCCAGTAAGTGAAGGATTCCCGGCGCGTTGGAGGCGACTGTTGACTGACAGAGAAATGAAGTGACTGATGCTCTTTTCATGTTTTGTTGTTCTGTGAGTAATGGTTTATTTTAGGAGTTCTTTGAATAGGAACAGACTGCAATAATACAATGCCTTTCTTGTCTTAGCAACCACTAAAAGCCTTTTACAACAGGCCCAATTCATATACAGTATACACACATCCATACTCTGTTGACCATAAACATTCACAGCACACACAATGGCAATTTGTGGATCAGTATATTGCCAATTAACACTTAAGCCCCTTCTAAACTGCCTGTTCAAGGCAGGAATAGGAACACTGACACTCTAATTTTCTTTAAATCTCATTTTAAAGGCATCTTTTTAAACTTGCATATTAAGTTTTAACCCTATTCAGATTGATCTGGTAACACTAAACCTTTGTACATAGTGATTTTATATACTGTAAATTTGTCTTAATTTAACTGATCTGCTGTTACACTGTTGGTTTTTAACACTTCCTTGTAAGGTGACCTTGAGTGTTTTCAATGGTGCCTACAAATAAAATCTATTATCATTATCATTATTATTTTACCGTTATGTCACCTCACCGCACTTTACAAAAGGTACGATCGAAGCGTGGGGGGGACAAGTTGTCTCACCTTTAAGTCAGCAGCTGTGGTAATAACAGCACCAAAACCACTTTTGTTTGGTTCTATGTAAAAATGCAAAGGTGGCATTAAAAAGGACTTGGTAGTGGCCTTATAGTGCAATCTCTGTGTAAAAAGGGCTACAAGAGCTAAGAATGATCAGTAAACAGGGATTACGGTTACCGGTTATCGCGATAATTGCTTTAAAATTCCTCAATGCTGAGTAATATCATTCAAATTTTAATTATCATGCTTTGAAATGGTAAAAACTGTCAGTGGGATCCGAAATTAACACCCGCTCAAAAGGAACAGACTGCAATAATACGACCAGATGCGAGTGAATCTCTGAAGACTATTCGCCCAGGGCCGGCTCTTGGCATAGGTGGCGCCGCCACGCTGCCAGTCCCCCTTGGCCTTGAGGGAAAATAATAAAAAAATAATAATTTTCTATGCCCACTGGCACCCTCACTTAGTGTTTTCTGTCTAGAAAAAAATATATATATTAACATTACAAATAAGTAAACAGTGACATGTTCCTAAATTATGTGTGACAAGTGATGTGTCGTTATTTGCTGCGGAGGTGCGGGTTGGGGTTAGGGCGCCTAGGGCACCAAATTGGGTAGAGCCGGCCCTGTATTCGCCACACGGGCGGGTGAATGTTTGTGCGTTGTTAGGGGCAGAAGGCTCTGCTGCTCTGTGCAGCTGCTCCTGTGCCGTCTCTCTCACACACACACATGCAATGTGGTGAAACCTGATTGTCTCAGGTGCTACTAGTTCTGCGGCACTGTTTACTGTATGAGACATCAGGTGATCCTCTAAACTATCACCAGCCACTGGTCTACTGGTAGCTTAAGTTGCATGCGTAATTATGAAGGTTATAAGATATTAAGACAGAGGCCCAATAGTCTGCAAACTTGCCAACACTGCAAACTTGTTTGGCTCTCACATGGACAGCATCAGTGCAGTAGCTTCACCTCTTCTGTTCTTACCTTTCACAATAAAAACCCTAAATGGATACACTGCATCACAGCTTGCCAGAGGGAACTTATTTACAAACAGAGGCTGTGGTGATGATTGTTTATAATATTTCATACTTTTACTTCAGATTTTGCTCTGGCCTCTTCTCTAAGTTTGCATTCATTATTATATCAATTAAATTAAATAAAAAACGTTTGACACCAACGCTCCGAGGACTGGAGGAAATTTCTCTGAGGAAAATGAAAGTTTACTGGAGTATAGGAAGTGGTGAAGTTTATTTTTTTTCCTCTGCTTCCAGTCTGTGATGCGGACAGCACAGCGACATCGCCGCAATGGACAAATGCAGTCATTGCATTTAAAAGAAAAGAATTGATGAATATGTGGAATGTTTGTATTGTGTTAGTTTTTGCCGACATTGAACATTGGAAATCTGTGGTGGCAGCCGCCACCAAAATTAATATGCAGGAAAAACCCTGAATAAATTTGCCCCTGAGAAACACACCAGTTAAGTATAGAGGCCATCCCAGAAGCTAAAGTCCCCCTAATTTCCTTAACAAAAAGCCATTTTTCCATTATTATTCCATCATTATTCCGTTATGGGGCAAATTTACACTGTGTATCTAAGAGAAGACATGTTTGTCTCTGTCTGAACATTTACGAAGCTTGAGCCTTAAAGCAGCCCCAACAAACTGACACCACAAAGACTAGAATCTGTTGTTAAACACACTAATAACAGCTTTATTTGTATTGTTACCTGGAGACCCAGTACAGAGCCTGTTGATCCTGCCTGACTTGGTTAGAATTTATTTTACTTTTACATCCCCATCTTTATTATATTCATCACTTGTGAGGGTTATGTAGGGGCAGGGGCTTGAGGGTAAGCAATTTGTCAATACCCCAGAAAACCGCCCTCTTTTTCACAGTCTAATGTTTGCAGGTCTGAAAGAGTCAGAACTGCTGTTTTTATTATGTTAACAATGGTGCTGTCAGTCACATTTGGTCAGGTCAGGGCCATGGCAAAATGAGTCATTCATATTTTCTCACGACATCTAAGCCTTTCTATCCCACAGGAGTGCAGAAAATTACAAATTATATACATCTTTAAAAAAAAGGTTAAATTATTGGTTACCGTTTTAGTTACCAAACTGAGGAGTGGGCAGTTATCAGTATGGATAGAAAAAAATCCATATTGTTCATTCCTTATTATTCAACACATTTAACTGCCCTCCTACTTTGCAGCGGTAATGGTCACATTGATATTTTGTTGCCTTTGCAAAAGCCTCAATGATTGAGGCTTGACTGGCCACTATGGTGGGAGTTTTGGTCCAGCTGCTCTTTGCGGTGTTTCTATTTTTAGTTTCAACATGTTTATCACACAACCTGCAAAAGGTTTTGTTCACATTCTCTGGCTCTCCTTTTTTCATTTGGTTTCAAAGCAGACAATCTCCAAATAGGTGCATTTGCGTTCTTTTATAAATGGGAGCAAACATCTTTCCCATTGGAGTAAGGGCTTCATGGGCCTATGTCTGACATATAGCATCAGACAAGTATGCCAGCATGTTGTTACCTCTTTTTTTTTTTTTTTTTAAGTGCTACAGCAATGCAGTGAAGTACAGACAGTAAAAAAAGAGAAAGAAAGATTGAATACAGTTAGTGCTAAACAAGCACAGAGAGCAGGAGGAGAGCAGCTTATGAAAATGTCAACAGCACCCCGCCCCAAAAAAACCCAAGAAAACCTGGAGGGACTGAATACCATGTTGAACAATAATCTCGTCATATTGTCCAAACCTTGCCTGTTGATATCTTTGAGTCTCTGTATATGCAATTTGGAGCACAACCTATCTGTTAAAGGAGCACTCTACTCATTTTAATTTTCACAAGAAGTACTGCTCAGCCTGTGTGAACAGTTGCATAATGTCCTCTGTGACTCTGAAGTAGAGATGTAATGATATTACATTTTTTATGTCACGATTATCATAACCAAAATTATTGTGATAATACTGATTAGAGAAAAAGAGAGAAGTAAAGCTACTGCACTGACGCTGTCGATGTGAGAGCCCAAAAAGTTTGCAATGTTGGGTCAGACTATGGGACCTCTATGTTAGTATCACATAACCTTCCTAAGTATGCATGCAACGTTAGCTACCAGCAGACCAGCGGCTGGTGATACTCTAGTGGATCACCTGATGTCTCATACAGCAAACACTGCAGCAGAACTAATAGTGCCCGAGATGGTCAGGTTTTGCCACATCGCACGTGTGTGTGTGTGTATGTGAGAGAGACAGAGACGGCACAGGAGCAGCTGCACAGAACAGCAGAGCCTTGTGCCTCTAAAAATGCAGCGGAGACGCTCAGCCTTCATACATGACTATTTTGGCACAAACATTCATTCGCCAGTGTGGCGGATAATCTTCAGAGATTCACTCACATCTAGCGCTCAGCGGGTGTTAATTTCGGATCCCACTTACAGTTTTTACCATGATTTCAAAGCATGGTAATCACACACACTTATCATGATAATTAAAATTTGAATATTTCTAACCATCTGGAAATTTTACCGCAATTATCATGATAACTGTTACATCCCTACTCTTAAGCAGCTTTATCAAGTCTAAGAAAATAACTTATGATGTGGAGGTGCTGTCACAAGGGTTATCACAGAGTGGGCTTGCAGGCTACAGATGTTAACAGAAACCTGCATTACAAACTCTGCTGCTTATTTTTTTATTCTATCACTTTTAAGACATTTTAGATTACTTGATTTAATTTTAATAAATTTAGCTATGGAACACTGTGGTGGTCAATGGCATAGTTAACCCATTGCTTCCCCTGGGGACACTTTCATCATTTTGGATTTTGATTTTTCAATACTTTTCACCATGTTAATGCATATACATACATTTTGGCTGGATTGTGTGATTTTGGGTTAACTTTAGAATTTCAACCTCAGCTCTTATAAGTCTATGATACTGTGGTAAATCAAAAGTGTTCCTTTCGTCTTCCTAGAGGACTTTTTTTTCCTATTCACTCCCATTCACACTTCTTTTGTTTCCATCCTGTAGTCCTGACTTCAAAATTGAAGTGTTTTCATTTTTTCATAGGATGGGGCAATTTTACCATGTTTGGCATAAGTATCAGTAACATTCTGGCTAATGGTGTCGCAGGAGAATAAAGTGGATAAGATATGAATGAGGCTTACTCAGCAACAGAACATCAGAGACTGCTCTGCACACATCTTCACAGAGACATGGTTTGCCCCAAACATGCGGGATCAAGCTGTTGCACTGGATGGGCAGACCTTGTTGGCAGCCAAAAGGACTTAAGACTCTAATGCAAATTCAAAAAATGCTCTGCAGGAATTGAACAATGCCATCAGCAGCAACACGCCTGAGTAACCGGATTGAATCTTCATAGTAGCTGCTGATTTTAATCAACTCATCTTTCAACTCCAAAGATGTAGCAAGTTTAAGGACACATGTAATTTCATGTTTTAAACTGTTTAAAAAATGACAAATCTACCTTCTTTTGCAGATCCGTCAATGCAGCATATCAGGCAATCGAATATCCAATGTTTTTGCTGGGCCGTGAATGCAGTGCAGCAAGTAGAGTTCTTTTTCGCAGCTAAATGTCACTCGTCTGATGGGTATTTTCATATAAGTGAATTAATGAGTTGTATTTATGATTAAGACGGAAGGTGGTTGAAAGACTAAAACCAAACGACAAAAAACTGGAAAAGAATATTATTACATAGTATTTTTAAGGCAGTTTTAGGGAGAGGACATTTGTCGGCAGGATTGAGCTAATGTTATAAGGGTACCAGAGGGTTAAATTTGTCAAGCATCGTTTGTTCATTTGGGATTTTTATGTTAACACCAAGAATCGTGCAAAAAGACAGAGGTAATGCAGAGCCTGATGAAGACTTAGATTCGAGACAGTTTCTATTTGTCAAATGTGGGTAGCACAGCTTTATGAACAGGCAGCCTAGAATCTAAATATATAGTAAAGGGCACTGATGCATCACAGCGTTAATCTGCACTGCGATAATAACCTGGAAGCTGTAGACACACAGTTACTTTAACCAAAATCATCTGTCATTCAATATGTTGCGTCAAAATACCAAAAATGTCACTGGCGCGGGCCATACAGGTTATTTGACCTGGCTCGGAGCTCAGAAACACTCAACAATTCAAACCATGATGTGATGAAGTGTTGTCATTTAGACAGTAAGCCCTTATACTTGGTGGAAGTTATCATTGGACACTTACTGACCTGTACACAAAGGGCCTCTTACTGAACATAACGGCGATTTGTTCGAGTGTTTACACTGTGAACACAAAGCTGTTAGTAATTGCAACACAGAGAGAGGACTGAGAGCAGGCAGTTGCATTAGCCTCACTCAGATACCAAAGTTAGCATGTTGAACGCAGGAGTTGTGACACACTGCAGCGCTAAAACGTAATCGAACAATCGCCGACAAGCAAAACCGTAAAGGTTCCTAGTGCGTACGGGCCTTTATTGAGTTTTTAAGGGCCAGTTACCGCAAGAAGCTTCTCCGACTGATGCTAACTGCAGCTAACAGTGTTACTTAGCTGGAGTCGGATGTTACATTTGATGAAGTTTGCTTTGTTACTTGAGACAAGCCATTTATGTTACACGTTGACCGATCCCTGCTCAGTTCATCTACTAGTGCTCTATATTTTGTACCACTTCCAAGTGATACCCTATTAAAATTTTTCCCAACCGCCTAATTGACTGCTGTTTCTTCCCGGTAACGTTAGCTGGTTTGGCGTTAGCTTGTGTAATTAGCTTTTGTTTCCTGCCTATTTGGCACCTCGCTAACTGGCAACCTGAAATCTCTTCTACATTTAGCTAGTTGAGTCGGCGTGAAGCTACTTAAGACTGAAGTTAGAGCGTTAACATTACTCGATCTTCACGAATGTCACTGCAGATGACATTGGTTGTATCCAGTTCGCCCGTAAGCTTGTTGAGGCTAACATCACTGAAGCTTTCTTTGAGAGACCAACTGTGGTTGGCGTTAGCTGCTGTCATTGCCTTCCACAGTCATGTTAGTCAAAGTTAGTTCATTACAGTGTCTCACCTTAGAGGTCACAAGCGATGAGGGAGAGACTTGTTCACATTGGCCATTTTATCCATGTATGTACCCGGTGGTGACGGTTACTCTCTCCATTAGCAAGAGTGCACTGAAGTAACAATCACAACAAAAGTACAGCCCACTGCGGTTTGCTGGCTGAACTCAGCTTTCAGTTCCGGTCTATTTCTTCTTTGTATTTTTCTTCAGTGAGGTTTTTCCTTTTTTTGGCAGGTTGCAATACTAACTTTGCATACCGCCACCTACCGTACCGGAGTGTGCAGAACAAGCTCTAGTTTACATTGTTCACTGCAAATGAAAATACAACTAGAAAATGCAATTTCCGAAGGAACTGCGGGTGTGAATGCTCAGCTTACACTACGCTGCAATGCTCATGCTGAAATGCTTGCTTGAATGACTTGAACGTGAAGTAGTATGAATATCTAAAAAGAAAACTTGGACAGATTAAATTCTGATGAATGTCTTTAAAATTTTGAATGATACTAATTATGTTGAATATGTTTAAGCTTGCTGAAAAGCTGATGCTACACTGCCATGCTTGCTTGAATTTGTTAGAAGATGGTGAAGTAATATCAATACCTGAAAAAAGTATGAAGGAGTTTAATTAGCTTGAATGCTTTAAAATGTTTAATACAACTCATCGTGTGGAATATCTGAAAGCCTGTTAGAAAAGCTGACATTTGTTAGAAGATGGTGAAGAAATAGGAGTTGAAGTGTGTAAAGGGGTCTAATTAGTTTGAATGTGGTTGAAATATTGAATAATATCCAGAAAATACCTGGAACAGTGCCTTAAATATGTTGGTTTAGGTTCAAAACTGCTTACAGAGCAGCAGGTTGTTTGAATTGTCTGTAGAATGTGTCAGATCCTGTGTGTGCGTGTCTGTGTCTGTTTCAGAATGTTAGTGTGTCTAGCAGCCCTGACAAGTTGCCGTGGTGACAGCCATTGCTGGGTGAGGTGCTGAATCTGCCTGTTAACGTCAGAGATTCAAGGTGAACATCCACTGTCAAACAAGTGGCCCTAAGCCGATGACAATACCTCCACACTTCAGACATATACTGTTAGAGAGAAAACAGCCAGAGGAACATATAACTGTGTACATTTTGTGTCTGAAAAGTGTAACGTGAGACTGAGCACAGGTTAAAGAGAGGCATCAACTGCTGACCTGAAGAGATTTCTTGAATCATTTTTACATTGAGTTATGTGGGGAGGTTGGTGGATTTCTTTTTTCTTTCTGGCCCACAGTAGGAGCTGTGTAAATCCAATTGGTTCCAAAGTCACATTATCAGAAAGACCACAATTTTTACTATATTGTCACCAAATATGGTGTGTGACTAGCAACAGCTGGAGATGCCATGGCAAGAGAAAGAGAAATGTTTGGGAGGCTGTCAGCATTCTGCCAGTTGGTCTCTCTCACTCTAGCTGTGAGCATTCTCTGCCATAAGGAGCAATGTTAAATCTTGATTTTGGCACTTTGGCAAAATTTCAAACAAATCTGAATATTTAAAAAACGATGAAAGATATTTGAAATCTGAAAACAAGTTTGAATACTGACATGATGCGGAATATTTCAAAGGTGGAATGAGGTTTGTTGGTGAATGTATGAAAGAAGAGAAGGGTTTTGAAACTGCTTGAAGAAAGTTGAACTTTTGGCATGTTTGAACATTCTGCCTATTTAAATGAATGGGGTAAAAATGCTTAGTTGGGGGAAAAACGCTGAATATTTTTGGAAAGTATGAACGATATGAAGAAGTTGAATGACAGCAGTCAATTCCTAATTAAGCTGAATATTTTGAAGTTTGAATGCAGTTTGTATGTTGAAGTATGTTGAAATTATGAAGCGGTGAAAAAGTAGGCGGAAAAAAATAAAAATAAAGATTTTTGTGGTAGAAGAACATAGGTTGTAGCCAATATGCTTTGCATTCACACCCAATAAAAGTCGAAAAAAGCTCATGAATTCCATGAAACAATCCGGTGCTCATTTGGAAGTCGATTAACCCCTCTCTGAGTTTTGCACACCTCATCTCCATTTTTTCCTAGTACAAGCATCCACTCTAAATTCCATTCTTGTCCTGCCCCCTTGCCTTTTTGTAACCCTGTCTTCTTAGATTTGGCATTAACCCTCAGAGGACTGAGGGGTCTCTGCAGGGGAGTCATAGTGTGGGGAAAAGTGGGACTGACTACCCCGGGCCCCAGTAGGAAGGGGTCCCTTAATTGGGCCCTTAAAAATTAATTTCTTTTTTTTCTCTTTAAGTAATACTGCAATAAGTTAACTAAAACTGTCCCTATAAATGAACAAACATTCAGAATTCCTTTCTTGAAAAATGTGGAGTCTCTCTCAGAGGCCCCTCTCACCGCCTACTAAATGCTCAAAATGGTTTAGTCCACCCGGTCGGCTGGATTGATCTGTTAGGAGTCAAGTGCAAAAGTGAGTGATGTTGCAGGCTGCAGCACCATGTCTCCCCCCAAAAAACAAAGTGAGAGTATCAAGAAAGGGAAGAAAGAAAATAGAAACAAAGGAAGCAAGCTGAAGGAAAACAACTTTTAATGGCTTTCTCTCAAAAGAAAGGTGGGCACAACTTACACAGTTTAAGAATGGTTTAAACTAATACCAGCAATTTAGATTCAAGGCAGTCAGCAGTAGGAGTCTAGCTTGGATAATATTTGCGTTTTATATAAAAGTTTATTATATTCAGAAATTACTCAGCATTATAGGTACAATCTCACATGACATTATATTTATAAATATTACCTCAACATAAAGTCAGTCAACTTTGGAGCAATATTTAGCTTATTTCCCAATGAGCTAGCTTAACATATATGATATCAATGGATTCATTACAATCTCTAGATTCATATGATATAACTGCACTAGCTTTAAAAGCTAGCATGCTAATGCCCTACAAACACAGTGTATTTAATTTAAAGTAAGATTATTTCCATTAGTGTTAAAGTAACCTAAGAACTGAAGGGGAATAATTCCAATGTTATGGTCATAGCATCAAATGTGGCTGAATCTGACTGAAAGTAAACTAGCTTTTGGAGTTTTTTTTTTTCACTTTGAGGGGCTAGATAATACCAAATAAGCCCTTGTTATTCAACAAGTCACTTGGCTTCAAATAATCTTGTTTAAAGAGGTGGGCAGTCTGAAGGGCAATATTATGCATGGGAGGCAGGTAAAAAGCAAATGCTCATTATTGCTATGTAAAGGCAGTGAAATTTGGGGAACAGTTTTTTTTTTTTGGTATTTTGAGTTCAGGTAAACATAAAGGCCTCTAGTGGTTGTCAACTGTCTATTTCAAACTGACAGCAAGAATGTGATGTTAAAATGTGTCTCTGTGTTTGTAAAAATAAATATCAGATCTTGCTGAAGAAATGTTAGATTAACTCTTGTGATTATTTATCCACATTTTTTGCGGGTGTAAAACAAATTTATAGTTATTTATTGCTTTTAATGGGTCATTGGGTAATGCAGGTGTGGTTATAACAGTTGTGCAGGGTTGGTTTGGGCCGTGGTGATGGGGCCCAATGAGATAGGTTGCGATGCCCCTGGGTCTCTGGGTGCTGTGGCCATTTTGATACTCTACAATGCTGTAATATCTGATCATTTATAAGCAGTATTTTCAGAGTCACGCGAATCAGCAAAATTGGGCCTCATGCAAGAAACAATATATGAACAAATTTAACATTATACATTTTAGTTAGTAAATCACCAATGTTTTCTTATTTTTTGTTTTTCCCTAAAGTAAGAGAAAATTGTACGAGTGGTCGGGAGCACTCAGTCCACTCCTCAGTCACACTTTGGAGTGAAATACCTTACTTTTTACTCCACTTTTGTTATTACATAATTACTTTACGAATCAAGATTTTTGTACACAAAAATAGGAAAATAAGTGCAGCTGAAACAATTAGTCATTTAATTAGAAAATTAATTGGCAACTATTTCTTTTATCTTGTAAGTAATTTCTCATGCAAAAAAAAACATCTTATGGTTCCAGCTTCTCATATGTACTGTATGTCTGAGGACTTGCTGGTTTCTTTTAATTATTTTGATTTATTACATTTATTTAAACCTTTCTGCATGCACACTTCTACTTTTAATTTATTACATTTCATTGAAATCACATTTACTTTGTTTAAGTTTAATAAACAGTAGGTCTCAATTTCATTTGGCAGAAGTTTGTCTTCTTTCAGCCTTTTTTTTGTGCCATCTCTCTGATCTTGCTCATGTGTCAGAGTCTTTGCACATGGCAAAAAAACTGCCCTTATGCTATGTTTAGGTCGTGTTACCTGTGCTAACAGGTGACTTATGATCAAGAGAGTTTCATCACTGAGTGCACAATTTGGATGGTTACAAGTGTTTGTTGCATCTGGAGTTGATTTATATTTTCTCTTACCAGAAAATCAGTAGAAAATGTAAAAGAAATTTAAGAGAACATTGCTACATGAACCCCAATAATATCAATGTAGTATGTATTTTATGATTCTGCTTAAAAACAGGTAGATGAGTTTGAAACAAAAAAACCCAAGCAAACCACAACAACCATCCAACCAACCAACCAACTAAACAAACAAACAAACAAACAAACAAACAAACAAACAAACAAACAAATAAAACACATGACAAACATTCAACTAAATATATCATGTGAAATGGAAATCTCAAACAAAGTTTGGCATGATATGTGGAAGATACTCCATTCATCCTCTAACTTGCGAACCTGGAGGAAATTCTCATGGAAGAATCTGAGTCACTTCTTTATTACACCAAAAGTAAAAAGTAAGCAGTTGCACAGTCATCAGAAATGTTGGCAAGAGTGCAGGTTGTTTGATGTAGACCATTCTCATGTTTTTGGATACATCAGAAAATAACTGCATGTTGGGAAATTGTATGCAAGGAGCTAAAGCTAGGATATGAGGTCCCTGACAGTTGTTTGGTGCTTTATCTATGTCAATTTTATGAGGAAAATGTTATTGCCAATGATAGATATTTGATCAAAAATACTTTTAGTGGCAAGCAAGAAAGCTCTCACTAGGAACTGGGGTTAGGAAACACCACGAATGGAGGACCAATGGCTACCAATTGCAGAAGGAATATTTTTAATGGAAAAATTGACACATACTACATGAAGCACAACTAGAGAGAAAATGGGAAAAAAATGACTCTGTACAGGATTACACTGGAATGTAACAATAATCAATAGATACACTGGTCTTTAAGGATGTGAAAATGTATATGCACCCAAGCAGCTTTTGTTTTGGTAGCTTTGTCTTTTTGTTTGTTATTCTGTTGCAACTGATATGTCAATGTCCCCAATATACGTCAATAAAGATTTAAGTTTAGCCTGCAGTATATGTAATAATTTTGAACCACATGTGTAAAATTATTTACAAATCATTCAATGGGAGGTGCCACCAGTTCCAAACATGTGCAATGACTTTTTACAAAATCTGGTCATAAATCCAACAAAGTTTGTCCAAGTTTTGGACTATTTTTAAGAGCATTTCCCAGTTAGGATTTGTATGTAAATAAATGAATTTACTGTTAAAAACAGACTAATTATCATGAGTACACACAGTACAACAAAAGGTGCTCCGATGGGGATGTCAATAGTTTTAGAAGTATTTGAACCCACATTTCCATCCCTAAAGCTGCTGCTAGTGTGTCTAAAACAGCATTCACCAGTAAACAAGATGACTCACATCTTAAAATGGTTCATAACCAAACACACAGACACAACCTGGGGCATTTGCTTCTTTTATTTATTTGAAGAACTGCAACACTGAAGCTGATTGTAGGCCGATGCAGGAGACCAAAGACCTGTAACAGTGCAATAGAAGTTTTACTGAAACAATAACTGTGTGGTCCTTTAATGCAATGGCAATCAATTCTGAAAAGATCCAGCAATAAAAACTTTTATGTCCCATTTTACATTTCTTCTGGTCCATTTTAATTTATCACTTTATATACAAATCATATTACTTTATTTTCAGTTTGATCTGAGTGCTGTTGAAGGGATATAATGTGGTGCAACGGTCAGACAACAGTACAGTATACAGTATACTGGTGGTTTTAATTAGATTAAAAAAAAAAACTAACAAAGAACAGTCTGTACATGTGCTGTGTACAAATATCCATGTGAGAAAGAGGATTAGTCTGTGCACAAGAACTCATCTGTCATAAATGAGGTTTGCTGCAAATGAATCCATGGTTATCTGTGGCCTACCTAATGCAAAGGTAGACGAAACATCTGGAAAAAGCCCTCACTCGTCAGTTTTGTCAAAGCAGAAAACCAAATTGAAGAATTAAACTGAGTCTAATGATGCAAGAGGCATGATTTCACAGTTTTAGTTATGCCAGGGATGCAATCCCACAAATCTTTGAAGTCTAAAATTGTAATTTTGTTAAGAACCAACTGCTGCCAAGTCACTTCCCCAGCTATGCAATGCATCAAGACCTTTAGGAAAATAAACCTGATGTTTTACACAGCCAGTGACTCATACAAATGATTCACTGAGCAAGTCATGTCTGGTAGAGAACTATAAAATTAGAGACATCTTAGAGTGTTAGAGCACTGGAAATATGAAAAAATTCAACATAAAACTAAGATTTACAATGCAGTCATCACTTTACTGCAATGTGCCAAGAAGAGTAATGAAGTAATTCTAGTTTGGAACATCAAATTAACTGAAAAGGCACATCACATTTCTCAAGCTGACATTTAAACTAGAGATCCCTTCCAAAAGCATATTCAGTGAATTACATGAAACCTCACAATGTTTTACATGGTAAACAACAATGTGCCAAATCAATTTTCAACATATAATTCAGTATACAGCTTCCCTTGGGATATTCTGTAAAAAGCTTGAGG
Organism: Plectropomus leopardus; assembly: GCF_008729295.1. Classification (NCBI taxonomy): domain Eukaryota; kingdom Metazoa; phylum Chordata; class Actinopteri; order Perciformes; family Serranidae; genus Plectropomus; species Plectropomus leopardus. Next base: position 2,732,420 of record NC_056482.1, on the reverse strand, counting down.
AATATCTCCTTTGAGGTCAAAATGCGATGCCAAAGGAAATGTTCTTCATTATTTACAGTAACTGTGTTTAAGGCAAGCCTGCTCTTCAGGGAAATCGATGTTTCTGCAAATCAGCTCAGTAGCTAGCTAGACACAGGCCATGTTCTCTAGCTACTACACATATGACTTATAGCCTTACCCTGCTAAAAATAAGGTCAGCGTCCACAGTGGGCAGTGTCCCGATTACTAGACTATAGATTTAAGGTCAGATACAAATATTCTCACAGATCAAAGAGCAAACATTTTACACTTCTACCTTTAAATCTATTACAGGAGAATTTTGGTTTCCTTTCAAACATTACTATTTATTAGTTGTCAGTAATATATCTTTGCTTTCAAAACTTTTTTACTCTGTGTCCAACATTAGAAGACCAAAAAGAGGTTTAAAACACTACAGAAACCAGGAGCAAGCGTTGAGCTAGCACTGAGTGTAGCTTATCAGTAATAACTTCATCATCTTTCTTAAGTTACCTTCTATTTCCATCTCTGGAGGTTCAGGTTTGTTTCTTTAGGAGGACTGTATGCTGGGGGAAGAAACAGATGAAAACAAAATGCTTTGGTCCATGCATGATCTATGTTGCTGTTAAGATTCATAAACTCCAGAGCAAACATGGTGGCGGCTCACATCCTAGCAGTCTGGGATATGAAATCCTTATTTGCTTCTATCCGTTCTCCTTCCACAGTACTAAGTGAATGCTATGGTCGGGCATGCTGGTGGCAAACACCAGTCCAGAGTCATTGTCCCCGTCCAGGCCATTGAGCCAGGAGGTCACTCCAGCCAGGAAGCTTGATCCTCGTTTGGATTTTCTGTAAGCTGGTAGAGGCCAGCGGCCCGAGATGGCCTCTGTCCTAAGATCCATCACATACAGGAAATGGTTGTCGAAAAGAAGTGCAAACACCTCTCCAAAGCTGAGGAGGGACAGGTTAGCTGGGTCCTGTGTTTTTATCACCCTGGGAACATGAAAACATGCTAGATTAAAAATTCTGGCAGCAGCATTATCGTATTGTCATACGATATAAGTTCTCTTGTCCTAATCCACGACTTCAAGAAAACTGTGATGGAAAAAAAGGAGGAGGAAAACTTATTATTTGAATTTTTGTTCATGTGTGTTTTTTTCTGAAGTAATGCACCTCAGATGATGTACTGAGTTAAGTATCAAAATTTTTAGTACTAGTAGTAGTACTCATCTAAATAATTCGACTAAATAATTGTAATTATGGTCATTGATCAAACTTTTTAAATCACAAATCACAAAAAAATTTCATTCATGTGTAATGATATTACCCACCCACAGTAGCCATTTTGTTGAAGTGAGACTTTTCTAAAACAACTTGTCCTCATAATATAAAATGACATATCATGACCTTTAAAGGTGGTATATGTAAGATCTGGTCATAATTTTAGTTTAAACATTAAAAAAATAAACAAACCCTATCAACCGAGTATGAATAAGCGACATCTTTGATGTTATGTCCAAGATGCCTATGTATTGTATTGCAGAGATATCCACTGCTAAACAGCCAGGGACGGGCTGTCCCTTCTGAGATAATAGATCCTTGCCTGAGAGGCGATAGTGAGTCACTGTAGCCTTGAGTGTGCTACAGAAGAGGAGGGGGAAGTTGAGCCGAGAAAATTTAAAAAACGACAAAAAAAAAAAAAAAAGAAAAGTCAAGCCTGCCAGAGCACAGAGTGAGTGGATACAGCGTAGAAGTGGCGTTGCTAAAACTGAACTTAGTAAACTAAGCTAAGCTAAAAACCTATAAAGTTAATTATAACTGTACACAAACACCACATGTGAAGATCATACGCGAGTAGCCTGATTTTGACCAGCTGTTTTCTTGCTCTGTTGTCAGTTGTGAGTTGCCTTAATTATGACTGCTGACTGTAAATTGTGGTTATATGGACACAACAGCAGACCGACTGAAATAACCAGTGAAATTGACCAGTTCACCTTAATGTAACCACTCTGCATTACTGTTACGAGATGAGGCAAGATTAAAAGTTTGTAAACTTCACTTTGCTTATATGATGACATTACACATTTGTTTTACATGTCTATCAGTACACTATAAAACAGGTCATTGCTGCAGTTATTAAATCATGAAATTATTGTTACAGGTATGAAGGAGAACAGCTGCAGCTTCTACCCCCATGAAGAGACGAGCAGGGCCTGCAGAGCTGGAAGATCCTGCTTTATCAAGCACTGGACCAAGTAATAGTGATAACAAGGTCCCCCCCCGAGGACATCACTCACTATACACAACAGTAACTGACATATTTGACCATCACCATAACACATTTCATCTATACTGTGATAATATAATGCATATCCCATCATGCTTTGTAATTCCAAAAAAAACTATATCGCACATACTTGCTATATAATTTTTTATAGTATTTTTCTACGTTTGTTTTATTTTTATTATTATTATTATATTTATATCATTAATGTTGTCAACTACTGCTGTATTTAGCCTTCCACTGATATGCACCAAACAACATAGGAAATTCAACAACATTTGTGTTTATCTAATGTTTCCTTGTAATAAATGGCAAAACATGAGGCTTTTTGTATTGACTGAAATGAAACATTCGAACCTGCTGGAATTCCATAGGAATCTCAGTTGTAACATTGAAAATGATGTCTCAGATCCTTAGGTGGGGGACTCCTGGTCATTTCAAAGTCAAGGCTTAAATCAAAAGGTTTGCCATCAGGGCCCCTTGACTTAAGAATGATCTGCCTGAGGAGATGATGCGTCCAGAATCAGTGACATCTTTTAAATCACTTCTTAAAACTCACTTTTACAGACTTGCTTTTATGTGATGTCATTATTGTTGTATTTACCTACTTATTCATTTGTATGTTTTCATTTTTTTAAAATCTCTTTCTCTATACATTTAGCTGCTCTTACTCTATTCATTTGTACCCTACCTTCCTATGTCCTGCTCCTACCAACTTTTTACATTTTATCTACATGTTCATCCATCTCTTATTCACCTGTTTTTATCATCTTATCTTTGTTTTATCACCACTGATGTCGTTTTGTTATATTACCTCTTATATTATTTTTATCGTCTTATAGTGCATTTATTTTCACATTTTCTAAAACTTTTTAAATTTTAGTACTTAACCTGCCTTTTTTCGTGATCTGCCTGTTTTATTTTTTTTCATACGCATTTTTCTATGCACATTCTGTTGTAATATTTGCATTTATTTGCATTATGCTATCATAAATTACATGTATTAATTTCTATGTCTATTACTATTGTTATATTTTGTTTTTATTGTTGCTGTGCATCCCCCCCCCTCTTTTTCTTTCTGTTCTCTATATATCATTTTGTCATGTACTGTAATTTAATTGTTTTTTTTTTTATGTCATCTATTGCACATTTGTCTGTCCTGGAAGAAGAGTCCCTCCATCCTGAGGTTTCTACCATTTTTTATCCCTGTTACAGGTTTTTTTGGTGGGGAGTTTTTCCTAAGTTGGTGTGAGGGTCTAAGGACAGAGGTATGCCGTATGCTGTGAAACCCTCTGAGGCAAATTGTGATTTGTGATAATGAGATTTATAAATAAAATTGGATTGAACTGAAATTGAACTATCATCATCAACAAGTGAGTCAGTCAGTCTGTCATATATAAACGATTAAATAAATAGATAAACAAATAACTATATGAATGAACTGAGAAACAGATAGATAAATGAATAGATAAATAAATCCACAAGTACAAATGAATAAAACAAATACATAGAAAAGACAAAAAAATAAGTATAAAAGAGTGACTAATATTAGATAATACAGTTAAATAATAATACAACAAAATAACTACTGCCTGAAAACTGCTTTTCAGACAAAAAATAGGACTGTGTGTTAATCACTGTTACAACTAACAATAAAGACCAGACCAATCTGACCTCTACTGTTAGTTAGTTGTGTCATTATTAAGTCATGTCATGTTACCATGTCATATGAACTAGTTTACCTGAGAATCTCAAAACTGGCAAAGTCCCACTGATAAACTCCAAGGTCAGAGCTGCAGACGATGTAGCGTCCATCAAACTGCAGGCGAGGCTGAAGGCTAATGCTGCGGTCCTCTGACACTGACAGCGTCTTCAAACACTTACAGTTGATTTCTCTCCCTAAAGGCCAGATCTGCAGAGGGGACACAGTGTTTGCTCCATTCTTCTGACTCTTTAAGAACAGCAGCTCAAACATGAAGACACCAGCAAAACAATAGTTTAAGCTTCAAATGATTTAGTTTCTCAACTCCTCAAAGTGAAAACACAATAAATGGCTTGGAGCATTACCTTAATTTCATACTTATCAGCACTTAAGAGGATATGATCACCAGGACTGTGCACCATAGATTCTACTTCACATTTCTGCAGGATCACCTGGCATGACAGAACAGCACGAGATACATGTTTTAAAAACATATTAAGCAAATGCTCAGTCATGGTTCAACGCCTATCCTGTCAGTTTAGTGACATGCAAACTTTTCACTTTTATTACTGCTGAGGGACACATTACTCAAGCAGTTAACATATTCAAAGGAAAGGCAACCGGAAACATCAAATTACTGACATTTCAGTATTGTGTCAATTTATGCATGAATAAAATACTATTTTCCTAAAATTAAACCTTCATTAGGTTAAATGAGCTTACCTTGGTGACCCATTCAGTGTGTCCAGTCAGAGTGTTGAGACAGGCACCAGCAGACAAAGCCCAGACCTTCACAGTGAAGTCTGCAGAGCCGCTGACCAGCACATCCAGCTCATCATTGTAGTCCACACTAAAGACTGAGCAGACACAAAATGTTACCAAAATCCAAAGTCATTTTAGAAATCAGTGGCATCATAAACCCAAAAATTTTGCTTGTCAAGTTTATAAATGATACAGTTTAACTGATAGCAAATAGAATTTATGTGCAGAGCTTGCAGAGTTTATGGTCTAAGGTTAGGGATGGTTAGAAACTCATTAGAAGTAATGCACATGAGTAAAAGAGGATATTTTTAAGGGACATGTACCATTCATGTTCCTTTTTTAAAATGTACTTCTCTTTTTTAGTCAAGTACAGTATATTTTTGAGCCACTTATCTACTTTTTACTTCACTTTATTTGCCAAATACCTTTTTTAAGGCTAGTAAATGTGAGGACTGCATGCTTGGGGGCATATGGAAATGAAAATCAAAGGGGCTGTACACACACACACACACAAGCAGACACACATTCTTCTTCTTCTTTGTCTCTTCTTCTTAATATCTTATGTGTATGGGACAAAATGCTGTGTTTTACAAAAAAAAAGTAACACGCTGTATTGTTAACATTAAAATCCAAACAAAGTGTCCCGGACCCCTATTCAAAATGACACTTTTCCGCCAGGTAAGGTCTGAAGATACTTGCCACTTGCCTATCAATTTTTCTGAAGGAAGGCCTGCACTTTAATGATAAAATTATAACTATTCGAGATAAAATCCATCACCTCTTGCCCTTAACTGACCTGACCCTGGACTCAGATAGCCTGGATATGGCAGCAAGGACTGAAATTTATTGGGACCGTTTCTCCCCCATTGACCTTCATCGACTCTATACTTTGATTTCTGCATCTAAGCCATCAACATGCCTGCTAGACCCCATCCCAACTAAGCTCCTTAAGGAAGTTTTGACCTTATTAGACAACTTTTTATTAGATATAATCAATGTGTCTTTATTAACAGGCTGTGTACCACAGTCTGTCATTAAACCTCTTCTAAAGAAGCCCACTCTCGATCCTGAGATTTTAGCTAACTATAGACCGATATCTAATCTCCCCTTTATTTCTAAAATCCCCAAGAGAATGGTTGCTCATCAACTCTGTGACTTTCTTTAAGATAAGTTTATTCGAGGACTTTCGGTCAGGCTTCAGAGTTCATCATAGTACAGAGACGGCACTTGCAAAAATTAATAACGACTTATTTATCGCTTCTGACACAGGTCTGGTCTCTGTTTTAATCCTATTAGATCTCAGTGCCGCATTTGACACCATTGACCATCAAATCTTACTGCACAGACTGGAAAACTTAATTGGCCTTAAAGGAACGTCACTAGCCTGGTTTAAGTCATACTTATCAGATCATTCCCAATTTGTCAATGATCAACCCTCCGCACATACTAAGGTCTGCTTTGGAGTGCCACAAGGTTCGGTGCTTGGACCAATCCTTTTTACTTTATATATGCTTCCTCTAGGCAACATAATTAGAAAACACACATAAATTTCCATTGTTATGCTGATGATACGCAATTATATCTATCTATGAAACCAGATGAAACCGATCAGCTATCTAGACTTCAAACATGTCTTAAGGATGTAAAAGCCTGGATGAGCCGTAATTTCCTGATGTTGAATTCAGACAAAACTGAAGTTATTGTTCTTGGCCCCAAACACCTCAGAAGCTCCTTTTCCAACAATGCAATTTCTCTAGATGGCATTACCTTGGCCTCTAGCACTACTGTACGGAACCTCGGAGTTTTATTTGATCAAGATTTATCTTTTGCCTCCCATATAAAACAAACTTCAAGGACAACTTTCTTTCACTTGCGTAACATCGCGAAAATTAGACATATCCTCTCCCAAACAGATGCTGAAAAATTAGTACATGCATTTGTCACCTCTAGGCTGGATAACTGTAACTCCCTATTATTTGGTTGCCCCAACAAATCTCTTAGGTCTCTCCAACTGGTGCAGAACGCCACTGCTCGTGTTTTAACGGGAAGCAAGACAAGGGATCATATTTCTCCTGTTTTAGCGTCTTTGCACTGGCTCCCTGTGAAATCCAGGATTGAATTTAAAATCCTCCTCTTTACTTACAAAGCTCTAAATGGTCAGGCTCCATCCTATCTGTCACAGCTCATAGTTCCTTACCAACCCTCAAGATCACTGCAATCTGAAAATGCAGGGTTACATGTGGTTCCCAAAGTCTCCAAAAGTAGGATAGGAACCAGAGCCTTCAGCTACCATGCTCCTCTCCTATGGAACCATCTTCCAGTTTCGGTCAGGGAGGCAGACACCTTTTCAACTTTTAAGGGTAGACTTAAGACTTTCCTCTTTGATAAAGCTTATAATTAGGGCTGGCTCAGGCTGCCTGGACCAGCCCATAGTTAGGCTGACATAGGTTTAACCTGCCGGGGGACTTCCTCTGATACGCTGAGCTCCTTTTCCTTCTCTCAATGCCGCCATCGGAAAATCATCCATGTCTGTTAACTGCATTGTCATTTGCAAGCTTAGCTTAGCGTCAGTAGTTTAGCTTAGCCTTACATCTGTGATAGCCATGTGGTACTCTCACTACCTGGGGCTCGCGATTACAGAGCCTGGGACTGTTGAATTGTACTACTCTAATCCTGTTGCCTCTCGGGAGCATTCCTGTTCCCTTGTTTCCTAGTTTTCCTGGATCCTGGCCGTAACCTTGACTGTGCCTGACCGTGGTGATAACTGTGCTGATGCTGCGACCCTGCCTTTGGTTGTGCTCATTCTGTGGCTGTACTGATACTGTGTCCCCCGCTCACCCTGATAGTCGTCTGGTCGCGCCTATGTTGTGATCTTGCCTTTGGACACCTCCCTATCAACATATGCATGAGACTGTTATCATCACCCTCAACATCATCATAGAGTGCAATTAATAATTTCACAACTACCGTTATTGTAATATGACATGCATCTGTTTCTGTTATTGCCGTGCCTCTCCTCCCCTCTCTCTTTCTCTTTCCTTTTTTGCCATGATTGTATTTCATTTGTTATTTACGACATCTATTGCTCGTCTGTCTGTCCTGGAAGAGGGATCCCTCATCATCCTCTACCTCTCTTCCTGAGGTTTCTACCGTTTTTTTCCCCCTGTTACAGGGGTTCTTTTTCTGGAGTTTTTACTTGGGTGATGTGAGGGTCTAACAGCAGAGGGATGTCGTAGACTCTAAAGCCCTCTGAGGCAAACCATGTTTTGTGATAATGGGCTCTATAAATAAAATTGACTTGACTTGACTGAGGGTGCAAATACTGTAGGTGAAAATGAAGTTAGCTAGGTAACATAATGTTAATTTGTCATACCTAAAGTTAATCTTTGATAGTGTTATAATGAGGAAGAGAGAGGAAGAGACAGAGAGTGAGCTGGAGATTAATCATATCTAAGCTGTATAAAGTATCCCATTTTGTCTATATAGCCGATCTGCTCTTCAAAACAAGTGCTGTTATTTCATTACTTTGCACTAACCCTGTAGAAAGTAACTTGTACTTTGAGAAATGTATCCACTTTGTACTTTTCTACTTTTACTTGAGTAAGTTAATCAAATTGCATTTTGTACTTTTATTTAAGCATTAAGTATTAATTTTCATGGGAGTAACTGTACTTCTACTTGATCATAGGATTTCAGAACTCTACCCACCCCTGTCCAAACTGAAATACTCCGGATACTACCAATTCTGTTTATTTGTATACGGTTGATTTGGATTTTTGTTAGTTCACCTGTATTTTTTGCACTTACCTGAACACTGTACGCTGTAATTAAATGTGAAATATAAGTGAAGTTTTGCTTAATACTCTGAATAGCCCAGAATAGACATTCACTGAACATATAGTATAAACCAACCTGCTCCCGTGTGGCCACGGAACTGCTGGATTTTAGCTCCTGTGCTCCACTCCCAGCATGCAATAGTGTTGTCAAAGGACCCAGTCACCAGCTTCTGTTCATCAAATTTCACCGTGGCACATGTGTGTGTCTGAATTCCATAGATGCACTGGCCAGTGCGCACATCCCATAATTTGGCTGAGAGGTCATCAGATCCTAAAAAAACAAGAGGACATCTGTGTTATTGCTGCACGCTCTGGCATACCTTTATAATACCCCATCTAGACCAGCACAGTGGCATGGGTCAGACCTACGTCAGTACTCTGTCTGAAGGGTTTAAATTGTAATGAGGGGGGCGCTAGCGAGCAGGCGATGGAGTAGGCAGCACAAGCAACATGCTCTGCTGAAATTCGGGTTAAAAACGGAAAACTATGACACATCGCTCTGAGTTCATTCTTTTTCAGTATATGTAAATATATGTATATAATACATGTATACACAAATGGCCTACAACTTGCGAAAATTCGAGTTCACCGGAGGAGCCAATGCAACTGGGCACAAAGCCTCAAGCTCGGGGGATTCACCACCCAAGCATAACACACCCAAGCCTTGAAGACCACATGGATGTCACAAACCTGAAAGCGGAAATCCTCGCAGTGTTGAAAGCGGACATAGCTATGCTGCTCAGGTCGGAACTCAAGACCGCGCTGGCCGGAGATTTTGAAAACATCAAATCTGAGCTACAGGCAGTAAAAACGGAACTAGCAAACAATGCTGCAGCAATACACTCCGACGTGGAGACGATGAAAACAACAGTGGCACATATGGAGCAAGGGCTCTCGTCATGTTAAGACGACGTGACTTCATTGCTAACAAAAGTGGGGAAACTCGAGACAGTAGTCGGCAACCTGCGGGAGAAATGTCTTGATATGGAAGGAAGAATGAGACACTCCAACATCCGAATCCTAAATGTCCCAGAGACCCCAGGCTCAAGCAGCTGTCTCCAAAATATTAAGAGATGTGCTGAAGATAGACAAAGAAGTCCTGATCGACCGGTCTCACAGGGGTCTACAGCTGAGAAGCCAAGATGGTAAGCCCCGTGTCATCGAGGCAAAAGTCCACTATTACCAAGATTGTGCCGACATCCTTCGCCGCGCCAGGGAGTCCGGGCCGCTCCGGTTCAAAGGGACGGACATCTCCATTTTCCCGGATTATCACCCGAGCGTCGTGCAGGCCAGATCTACTTTCGGCTAGGTGAGACGATTACTTCGTGGACGAGACGGTGTTAAATATGGCCTTCTCTACCCAGCTCGACTCCGGATCACGTATAACGGAACTGAGATGCAGTTTAAAAACGCAGGGGAAGCCATGGCCTACGTGAGAACCAGAATCCTACAGGACTCATCTAAAGACTGACCATAACTTGAAATGAGTAAGAGTAGCTCAATTTCATGTCTGAATAAAGTTGATGCTGTCCATTCTGTCACGCGAACACATCACCTTGACTGATACACTCTACAGAGCCAAATGGCTCCAGTCTGTTCCAGATGACTGTTGTGTGTTTCTATTTCTATCAGTATCTGTCTTTCGTCTAAACGTGAAACATTTTCTCAGGTGCCTCATACGAAACTATGTTTTACAGCAGAGTTTCTTCCTTTGGAGCTAGTGTATCCTCACACAAGCACTTAAATGTGTAGATACTGTTGCGAGGGGTTTTGGAATCACCTTGTTCTTTCAGGTGAGGGTTGGGGATTTACTGTACCTGGGATTACAGTCAACTTTTTTCTTTTTTTTTTCTTTTTTCCTTGGTTCATTGCTTATGCTTATTCATCTTTTAAAGGTCCTTTCAACATTTTTGAAAGTATAAATGCAGGCAGACTTAATGCACCACTAATCATTCTTTTTTTTGAATATGGCCACGACTAACACAGACTTTTCAAACAAATCAATTAATTGTGATGTAACCTTTGTCAGCTGAAATGTGAAATCCTTGAACCATCCGACTAAACGAAAGAAAGTATTGACTCAGAAAGACAAGAAAATGTCACAATATGAAAATTGAACAGTTAACAAATGATATTCTCAAATTAGATACTACACTTTCTGTCACCCCATCCGACGATTTATTCGAACTGCGATTAACTCTTCAAACAGAGTTTAATCTGCTATCAACAAGACACATTGAAAACCTAATAAATAAGTCACAGAGTAAAATATACGAATGTGGTGAAAAGATAGGAAGATTCTTGCCCATCAGCTCCACCAGAAAACTGTGGCTAGAACTATAGCTGAGATAAATGATGAATCGGGCTCTAAGCATATAGATCACTCTGAGATTAATTCATGTTATCATAGATTTTACTCAAAGCTGTATGATAGTGAATCTCTTGGCGACCATGCTCTATTTGATCATTTTTTCAGGAAAATAAATGTCCCCACAATTAGTAACGAAACTGCATCCGAGCTAGACAAACCATTTTCTGTACAGGAACTTATGAATGCAATTCAGCTCATGCAAGCTGGAAAATGCCCAGGACCCGATAGGTTCCCGAGCGAATTTTTTAAAAAATTTGCAGACCAGCTGTCTCCCATCCTGCTCTCTGTATTCAAGGAATCACACACCACTGGTTCTCTTCCTCTAACTATGCGACAAGTGTAGCGGACTGCCTTGGCGTGGTCATTACATTTGTCCCTCTGAGGAACTCCAGAGCTCAATGTCCCCTGGGCAAGTGGGGGACACGTCAAGAGACACTGTTTTACGAACCCAAAACATCCAACAGAGGGTTGTTAATTAACTTAACTTATACTCCCTGGGGATGTCTGTAAACACGCTCTGGCTTCTTAAGCCACGGGAAAGTGTTAGTATCTGACACCCTCCATCCTGACATATGGTGGAAGGTAAGCACTCCGAAGGTCCCATCAGCATACCACAGGATGTAAGGCATCTGAACGACCTCCTGATCACCCAAGCAATACCAAACAACCATCGTATTGCCTCCCCTGCTGAGATGACCAACTGGTCGAACATTGGGTAAAGTCATTATATAACCCTGTGTTGTGATAAACATCTGACAGAATGACTTGGACCAAGGTTGTAAGTTAAAATTTCCCTTCTTCCCTAATCTTTGTGACTGGGGGTGAGGTTGTCTCCATGCTTCAGTAAGCAGATAGGAGCACCTCCCATTCTTTTCATCTCATGTAATTTGAATGAGTTAGGTAAAGTACGTTTTGTTCCCCTTTGTTATAATGGAGCTATACTGCCATCTAGTGGTCTTAGTTATTAGTAAGCTCGTAACCAACTTTGTAGTTATATCGTATTTTGAATTCATTGTATAATGTTAAAAGTAATCCAATATCTAAGTAATCACAAGTTTCTTAGGATCCATGGTACAATGTTATGTTATGTGTGGTCACATATTTCACAAAATTGAGCAAAGGATCTTCAGAATCATGTGTTACGTTATAAATTACTTTTAGGTCTCCTAACATGCATTTGAAGTTACTGTGATGAGACTATAGTGATGAGGAGATACGTGAATTTATACACCACGGGTTAGATCGCGTAATTCGTCATAAAGTTCAGAGACATAAATGTCTCCTAAATTACATTAGGTCTTTTAGAAACTTATACCAGATGCGCGATCGCTCGGTGCAAAAGTTCGCTTACTCCGCCTTCCATCCGCACCCCCAAATCGAAAGATAAAAACTGAGTGACTCTCTCTAAAGTCAGCTCAGAGCTCTCTCTCTCTCTCTCTAAGCTCACTCTTCTCAAGGCTTCTCCTCTTCTCTCTTCTGAAGTTTTTCTTCGCTCCTTTTTACCGCGGTGCGTCTCGTACATCCGCGCTCGCAACTTTTCTTTTCTTCAATTTTATAAGCGGAGCCGCAACAGCTCACCAGAGCTTTGCTGAACTTTAACTTTTGAAGCCATTTTCTTTTAAATCTTTTTTGACGCTTTTCTTTATACCAGTTTTTGGTCAGTAAAGACACTTTTGGTAATTCGTTTTTAAGTAAAATCAAATTAATAATTTAAAGTGACTCCCTCAGACCAGTGGGATTACTTTGATTATTTCTGCGAGTTTTAACTGAGAAGGACACTCCGCGATTCGCCATCAACTCTGCCACGGATCTAGAAGCAACACCTGCTGCCCAAACTATCAGCATCCGTTGCCTGCCCTTAAGGACTTTGTTTAAAGACTTTTACCGGTTCGCTGAGGCGAACACCGAGGCCAGTTAAAGACCGCCGCACACCGACTCCACCTGCCCGGCCGCCGCCGCCTTTCAGCGGGTCACCTCGTCTGGAAGACGCGCCGCAGCTCTCCCCTGGAGTGACGCGAGGACCTGGACCTCCCCGGAGAAGTCTAATCAAGTCGACAAAAGTAGGCAGAATAACATTTTCTTGTGATCAGAGTTGATGTCGTATAGCGAAGCTTTAATGCCAAATTTCTAAATTCTACGTCACCGTTCAGTGCGCATCCACGCTTTAGACGGTCACGTATTTCCTCCACTATCATCCATAATTAATTATTTACATCACCTGAACATACATCACGTAGGTTCCCTTTTATGTATTCTCTGTCTTTTTATATGTCATATTATTTCATCTATTTACTCTTCATTTTATTAGTCTAAATAAATTATCCTCATTTATCGCCAAGTCGTTGTCTGTGGATATTATTTCATGAGAGAAACAAGATCAATGTATACAGAATAAACGGTACAGACTATGAGATTGATTAAAGTAATGACATGTCTTAACACTGTCAAAATTTAAGATTTAATTTTCTCCTGAATGGAGAATGGTGCCCCTTTTACTTTAACGAGTGCAAAATCCAAATTTTAACGTAGTTATTAATAACCGCTACACAAGCTATCATCTCCCTTATTCCTAAAAAAGATAAAAACCATCTAGATTGTGGCTCATACTGCCCATTTCACTCTTAAATGTAGAGAATAAAATCCTTTCCAAAATGCTGGCCTGCCACTTAGAGGCGGTCTTGCCCTCAATTATAGCCGACGATCAAACTGGCTTTATTAAAGGTCGTCACTCCTTTTTTAACATTAGACGCCTATTTAATATTCTTTATGGTCCCACTCCGCCCGACATTCCAGAAATATTACTATCACTTGATGCTGAGAAGGCGTTGATCAGGTGGAGTGGGATTATCTCTTTTACACTCTCAAACAATTTGGCTTTGGTGAAAAATTCATCTCCTGGATTTAAGTTCTGTATTCTTCTCCACTTGCAGCTGTCCGAACGAACAATAACCTCTCCTCATTTTTTATTTTTATTTATTTATTTATTTTTATTACTATTTTTGTTATTATTCTAACTGTGTCACTTTTATTTATTTGTATAAAATATGCACGATATGTACGTGATGCGTGTAATGCAAGTGGTTGCATCCAACTCATCAATGCCAGGTTGTCGAATGGTACAGTAATACTGTTGCAGGGATGGGGGGGGGGGGTGGTTTATGTTTATATTTGTATTATTCCTGATCATCTCCATGTACACTATTTTTCTATGTACAAATATAAATAAAAAGACTTGGAGCAAAAAAATTGTAATGCATAAGGCATATGCGTGGGAAGGGGTGTTTCATATACGTATTTGTCCTAAAAGAAAAAGGCTATGGATTTCAATACCTGTTTTTCTGTAGAAGTGTCGTCAGGCAGTCTACACACTAATTCTAAGCAGGCTTTGTATGGTGCTCACTCTGCAAAAATGGATTAAGAATACTTTAAACATTCCTTATGCACACTTTGAGTGTGCTATGGTCCTGGCCATATAAATGTTCCCTGCTGAGCATCCTACTGGCAAATGTACAGGAGTTGGATAATAATGTGGATGATCTCCGCCCCTCTATCAGTTTCATGCGGATATCAGGAACTGCAATGTGTTTTGTTTAACTGAAACTTGTCTCAATCCTGAATGTGACTTTTTCTGTATATTGATGTAATAGAACAGAGAAGTCCGGGAAAAAAGGGGAGGAGGTGTGTGCTTTATGACATTTAAAAGCTGGTGTGACAGTCACAAAACTAAACTGCTATCCTGTTCCTGTTCACCTGATCTGAAGCTATTATCAGTCAATTGCAGACTGCACTTTCTGCTGAGGGAATTCACATCAGCCATTAGCGGTCAGACAGCGGTCTACATTCCACCACAGACAGAAACAGGACTGCCTTGTCAGATTTCTGCAAAGACCTTAACTGCTTATACACTGGAAATCGTAACACTGCATTAATTCTTTCTGGAGACTTCAACAAGGCGACTCTTAGGAAGGTAAGGTTTGACTTCCATTGACCGGGCCACAAGAGGAATAAAGGCATTGGACCACTTGTGTTCAGAAGCGGCTACAGACAGGATCCATCTCAACAACAATACTCACTATGTCCTGGAAACATCAGTTATTAAGGAATCAAAATTTCCCCAAGGATGTCAGAGTTAGTCCATCTCAACTTCAACGCACTTCTCACAAGAGTAGGCCTAGACCTAGAAAAGTAACCTTCAGCGTTGGATGAATTTACCAATATCTCTCATAGGCAGACCTGCTACAATCAAAATGACCATACTACCCATGATAAGTTACCTGTTCACTGTTTCACTATTTCATTGACCGCCAACTCTAATACATTTACAAATAGATCAACCCCAACCAATGTGATAAGTCCTGGACAGACAGAGAGCAAACAATATGTAAAGAAATCCATATCTCAGACCAACCATTCATACACTGCTCCATTACACAGCACCCATGTTTTAAAAACCCGATTTCACCAAATGACTAACACCACAATATCACCTTTTAAACACACTCCCATCTGGAATAATCTGGACTCATTTTGTCCAGAAGTACGTCTTTGGGTAGAATTAGTTTATAGAATTTCTCCACTTTAAATAATCTATTCTGAAAAAATCAGCAACCCCAAAACCAATATTGAATCAATTAACTTAGATCTCCACCCACTAATATCAGACTTGGTCAACATCACTACTCTAAAAAAACCCCAACTACTATCCAAAATATATGAGATCATTTCCAGACCCAATCCCACAATATCCATCTCCTCAGAAAAATGGGCACAGGATCTACAAATCAAGCCTCATGCCAAATTCTGCACCCAAATTTGCACAAACATCTCCATACCCACTAGCACAAACATACAACTAATTCAGTACATAACTATTCACAAAGTACACTACACTGGGGAAAGGATGTTCAAAATGGGTTTTATAAAAACCAATATCTGTCCACACTGCACACAAAACACCACATACAACTACATGCATGTCACATGGAACTGCACAACAATTACATAATTCTGGAAAAACATCACTGAAAACCTCTCACATTTTTGGGCTGCCACATCCCACTTTTCCCTTCTCTCTGCTTACTAGATGACACTTACAATATTAACTTAAACAACACATCCCGTAGAATACTCTCCATTGCCCTCATCATCACCAGGAAACTATCCTCATGACCTGATAAGGAGGGAAATATAATCAACATTTCACTGTTGAAAAACCTACTTATAGAATACATATCAATAGAAAAATTATCTGCAATCATCAAAAAACAAGCAGTTGATTTTGAAATACCCTGGAAGCAGTTCGTCAATAACATTAATTTTTAACAGTTAAATCTATTGAATCACTGAACTACTACGCTACTACTTTATTCCTATTGTGGGTAGTTATATTGCTATTATCATTATTAGAGTCTGAAATATAATTTTGAAATGTATTCTTATCTCTAATATTGCCATTACCATACTACTACTACTACTACTACTACTATTAATAATAACACGAAGGCAGTAATAATGATAATAACAGTACTTTGTTTTCCATGTGCTCTGGTACGAAAGACACTACAACTCACTCTAATATTCTTTAACTGAAGATATTATCATTAGGGCCCGAGCACCCTCTTGAAACTGAAGTAATTATTAGCATTATTATTAGGGCCTGAGCACCGAATGGTGCAAGGACCCTCTTGAAACTGAAGGAATTATTGTTATGATTAGGGCCAAGGAATTATTAGGGCCCGACTACCAAACGGGTGCGAGGACCCTATTGAAATCCAAGGAATCCTTCTTGTTCCTATAAATGAATTGCCTGTTTGGGGGCTTTATCATACTCAAAAACTCATGAAACTTTGCAGTTTATCAGGTCTGGTGGAAAATATGATATTTTAAGGTTCTCAGGCGCAATTTTTTTAAAAAATGGCTCAGGAGCGCCCCCTATTACATTTGTGTGAAACAGCCCCCGCCTCTGCTTTCATCTCAATTAACCAAATTGGTAGGAACATGTAGCACCCCAAGACGAACAAAAAAGCCTCATAGACCCATACTGCAAACTCAACAGGAGGACGGCCATTTTGATTTGAAGCTGCAGTTTTAGCGTGTTTTTGGCCATTTTCAGGGGTCATGTTTTTTACATCTTCTCCTACAGATAACAGATTTCATCTGATTGACTTCAAAATTAAAACATGTTCTCTGAAGGACCAAATGTCACGTTTGATGACAGTCCCATCCTGACTACATCTACATAATCCTTACCATTTCTTATAGGGCCACCTACTGGCAAAAGGAAATGACATGACACATCCTGTGTTCTCCTTTGATGTACATCTACAAATTCCGATTGACTTCAAAGACTTCAAGACCTTAAGACCTGTGATATAACAACTGATTTAAAAAATTGAGTTTTCGTCACACCATGTTGGCGTGGCTAGGTTGTCAACTTTGATGTTTCGCCATGAAACAGGAAGTTGTTGTATCTCCCAAACATCGTCCTCATTCTTAATAAGAGTCCCTGCCTAAACACATCTGCAAGGCTAAATTTAATTATAATCAAAGCGCCACCTACTGGAGACAGGGAGTTATATGTTTAATATTTTGATGTGCACCTCCTTACAGGTTGACCATATTCAGCTCAAACTTGATAAGAAAAGTGTTGAGACCTTCACGATGCCTGCTTGTGATTTCAGAGCTTTCATAAATATTGTTGCCATGGCAACACGGTGTTCAACACCAAACAGGAAGTTGTAGTAACCTCACTTAACTGATTGGCCCCAAATTTTACAGGTGTGATCAAGGTGCAGCTCTGAACTATTCAACATGTCAATTAAGCACGATAATCACAGCACCACCAACTGGCAAAGGGAAGTAACACAACTATACTTTGATTTACATGACATTTACATGGTTTGGCCTACAAATGATGTAGACCAAGATGACAACGGGAAGTATTACCCCACATGAAATATCTAACTTTAGGATTGAAACTCTCTGTCTGCTTGTTCCGACTTTCACTGAAATGAAAGATCATGGGACATCAAAAGTTATTTCTGAGTTTTCGCCACACCTTGTGGGCGTGACTAGATTTTCAAGTTTGATGTTTCACCATGAAACAGGAAGCTGTAGTAACTCAGCCAGACATTGTCCAATCTGCCCCAAACGGTCCGGACCTGATCACATCTACATGGCTCATTTGACTTATCAGCATACTACCACCTACTGAAAACAGGAAGTCACATGATTAATATTTTTAGGTGCATTCCCTTATAGGTTGACCACATTCAGAAGATCATATGTTTTTAATGAAAGCAATTGCCGTGGCAATGCAGTTTTCGCCACCAAACAGGAAGCTGCTCTAACTTCAGTTTGCATTAACCGATCAGCCCGAAATTCTTTACAGGTGTGATCAGGTTGCAGCCCTGAACACATCAACATGTCAGTTAACCATGATACTCAATGCACCACCTACTGGCAAGAGGAAGTGTACCTTGTAACACAATTATCGTTTGATTTACATGGAATTAACATGCTTTGGTTTACAAATGATGTGGACCAGGATGACTTAGATGTTGTGTTCTCCAGCACCACCTAGTGGTCATAAAATGATACTACACCATGTGAAAATCTCACTCAACGAGCCAAGCTCTCTACATGCATTTTCCGACTTTCACTAAAATTAACGATCGGGACAGTCGGAGTAACGCCAGTAACCCCGACTTGCGTGGGGGGTGTGAGGGCCCGTTCATCGCTGCTTGCAGCTTTAATTAGGGCCCGAGCACCGAATGGGTGCAAGGGATCTATTTAAATCCTTGGAATTATTAGGGCCCGAGCACCGAACGGTGCGAGGACCCTGTTGAAATCCTTGGAATTATTATAATTATTATTAGGGCCAGAGCACAGAACGGTACGAGGACCCTCTTAAAATCCTTGGAATTATTAGGGCCCGAGCACCTGAACAGTGTGAGGACCCTCTTCAAACTGAAGGAATTATTATTATTAGGGCCCGAGCACCAAATGGTGCGAGGACCCTCTTGAAACTAAAGGAATTATTATTATTATTATTATTATATTATTCTCTCAAATGAATTGCCTTTTTGAGGGCTTTAACACATTCAAAAAGTCATGAAACTTTGCAGACTCATCGGGTCTGGTGAAAAATTTTATATTTTAATGGTCTCATGTGTGGGTGGGAGGAAATGTATCAGTTGCACCCCCTACTGATTCATCGAAGCAGCCCCCGCAGCACGTTTTACCTAGAGCTGTGAAACTTTGGAGGCCTGTGCAACACCCCAGTACCGACAAAAAAGTCTTGGGCCACACCGTAAAACCAACAGGAAGTCAGCCATTTTGATTTGAAGTTATAATTTTGGTGTATTTTTGGCCATTTTCGGGGTAGCAATCTTGAAAACTTGTCCATGAGCTTTTATCAGATTGACTTCAAATGTTATGGCTACCTTCATAAGACTTTTGAAAGCAAAAGTTATTCAAATCATGAGTTTTCATCACACCTTGCGATCTGTATGAGGCATCTAATTTGCATGTTCTGCCATGAACCAGGAAGTAAACAGGAAGTGGTATGTAATTCTGCTGTAAAGGGTCCAATATGACCCAAACTTCACATTTGATAGGAGTCCCGCCCTGAACACATCTATATGACAATTTTAAGCGATAATGAGAGCACCACCTATTGGCACATGAAAGGCAAAGTTTTACAGTAAGATGTCCAGCTCCTAGCAAGTTGACTCGATTGATCTCAAAATGGTCTCGAAAAATCTTTAAGACATTGATGATGCTTGAAAATGAAGATTGAGAGTTTTTATTCAAAGGCGTTACCGAAGTCGAGTGGACAAATTCGATGTTTCGACATGACATCAGAAACTGTTGTAACTTCGCCCCAGATGGTCAGATCTTTACAAAATTTCACAGATTTAGTAAGAGTCCAGGCCTGAAGACATTTGCAGTGTAATTTTGAATCTTACTCATAGCGCCACCTATTGGTAGCAGGAAGTTACTGTTTTTACTCTCTGATTTTTCCCCTGTAGCAGGTAAACTTAATTGACCTCATGTCTAATTAGAATACTGTAAAGATCTTCATGATGCACAGAAATTACACTTTTGCATTTTCATCAAACGCTGTTGCTAAAGATACGCATTATTCGCCATAAAACTGGAAGCACTTTTTGAGGGGCAAGGCATGCACCAAAACTCAACAAATGTGGCTAGAAATTGCCAATTGTCATAGTTGATGATTTTTTTGCACTGATCCGTCAAATGGCTCTGTAGCGCCCCTAGAAATTTTCAATGAAGTAGCCCCCGCAGACCGTTTAACCTAGAGCTACAACTTGGCTGACGTGTAACATACCAAGACCTACAAAAAGCCTCTTGGAGCCATGTCCTAAACCCAACAGGAAGCCAATCATTTTTTGTTTTATTGAAATTTATGGGCCCATTTTTGCCATTTCTTGTACAGCCTGACTGATTTTTTAATTCACTGATATTATTAGCCAATATGAGCCTTTTACAGACATAATGGAGCATTTTGGCATCAGCGTTTATTTTTTCCAATTTGGCTGATAAGAAAACTTTGTTCACCAACCATATAATACAGAAAATGATGGCTGGTGGTTTCAAAACTGTGTCTATAGTTTGTCCAGCAGAGTGCGCTCTTACTCAGTCAGTCAGAGTGTTTTCATGGTAAGCAACATTGAAATACATACTGTGAAGTTAATAAAAAACAATGGCCTCATCATTTTCCAGATGTACAAGCACTTTTAATGTGCTGACATTATCCCTATTGAGCGTTTTTTCTGACCCTCTCATTAGCACTGTATTTGTATAGCAACAAGAGCAAAAGAGACACATTTGGACTTATTAAGATCATCAGGTTACGGGGGGAAATATACTGTCATTTACTTACTCTATTGTTACTACTCTCAGCACAGAGTGCACAGCAGAGCGAAGTGGAGCAGCATGTTTTCACGGTAAGCCACATTAAAATACATAGGGAATACAGATGGCACGGTTTTCAGTGATAACTGCGGTGACATTCCATGAGGGTTAGTAATACCTTTCAAATTTTAATTATCATAACTGTGCGTGATCGGTGCTTTGAAATCATGGTAAAAACTGACGGCGGGGTCCCAAATAAACACCTGCCAAGCACCAAATGTGATCAAATCTCTGAAAGTTATTCGCCACACTGGCGGGTAAATATTTATGCCAAAATAGTCATGTATTAACCTCTGCTACGAATCTCCGATGCGTTTTTACAGGCACATGGCATTACTGCCCTGTGCCACCGCTCATGCAGCTGTCTCTGTCACCTGCGCCGTGCGCCAAGCCATCTCGAGCGCTACTCATTCTGCAGCTCTGTTTACAGCACAAGACATCAGCTGATCACTAAACAATTACCAGCCTCAACACTACATCGAGGAAACACTAATTCACTGCTGCGTGGAGTGTTCCCCATTCTCAGAGAGAAAGGTCGCATCAGTCGGCATCCTGCCAAAAGCCTTGAAGTGTGTGGAGGTGCGAGGGCTCGTTCATCGCTGCTTGCAGCTTTAATTTTAAATATGATTGTAATTGTTTTTTTGTTTTGTTCTTTTTTCAGTTTATCATGGTTTTTTTCTCTTATCTACTTATTTATTTATAGAATGATTTTCCAAATGTTTGTTTTTCTCTAGAATTTATGTAGTATTGGTGTCATTATCATTGCTAATATTACTATCACTATTACAACTAGACAATTATTATTTTGAAGCGTATTATTGTTGTTATTATTATTAATATTAATTGTCATCATCATAATTTCAAGTAATTAATCACACACACACACACACGTGCACACACACACACACACACAAATAACCCACTTGCCTTCACTTGTTATCACTGCATTTCACAACATGTTTCACAAATGTATGTGTGGATAGGTGAAAGAGACAAGTAGTATGAAAGCACTTTGTGGTCATACAATTAGAAAATTACTATACAAGCGCTGGCATTTACCATTTAAATCAATACATATATTTGAAACAATATCTGTAGCTTTTCAGCACTATATTTCAAGCCATGAAAATAAACCAGAGCCACAGTGTACCTGTGCAGAGGAGGCCATCCTTATAGTAGAGGGCATAAACTCGAGCACTGTGCCCAATGAGGGACGATGTCTCAAAGGCCTCTTGATCATGCAGCTGCACCATACGCAGTTTAGCTTTCAGGTAGACCCCCTTCCAGTGCGATGCATCCTGAATCGATTCATCAATCCTCCAGCCCAGCTCTCGACACACACCCTGCCACACCTCAGTGCAAGAGTTGATCACCTACAAGGAGACAAATGCTTGAATGACAAGTACTTCCACTTCCAGAAAGGGTGAGCTGATACAGTAGTTATTAGTTTCTTTATATTATTTAGTAAATATGGTGTTCAGATTCTAAAATTGAATTATTTCTTTACTAGCCTTTCATATTAGGTAAGCTCCTCATTTGATTAATGATAAGTACTTAATTGCATGCCAGTTTAAAATAACTGACATAAAACAGCCTGCAGCTCTGTTACTTTTCATACTACTGCCATACCAAACCAAACTATTTTGAAGTTTTTTCAAAGAAGCCTTTCTTCAGTTAAAGAAGTTATTATATATTGTTGAAACAACAGAAACTGTACAACACCTTTGCCTAAATAAAACAGTGCAAGATTGGCAGATTTTTACAACAGATAAAAAAGATAACTAATCAAACTTGACGTTTGATGCCAGCTTCCAATACTCTGTGTTATGGTCACATTTCAATCAATTCAAAAAAGTGAACTGATGTTACCCAAGACACCTAGCGTTTACAGGAACTTTACCTACTCCATTGCAATACAGTGTATGAGTAGAAAATGTGACTTTTTTGCACCACGATCAACGCACCCCTGTAACTGCAGGCCAGATTAACAAATAAAGGCATTGGACTATTTTTCTGTTCTTTTTGTATCTCATCTTTCATAGCTACTTTTTAATCAATCAATTTATTGAACATATAAAATCATAACAATTTGTCAGCGTCTTCATTTAGGATCTTTTTGGCTTGAGGGTAAAAGCTCTTCCTGGGCTTCTCAGTGCTGGCCTGGTATATCCAGTAGATTCTTCAGGGAGAGAAGGGAGAGAAGACATTTTTATATTTAAAAAGTATGACTATTGTGCAGGATACAAAAAATCCTTATGAAGATATAAGAGAAGAGAAAAACAAAGACTGCATAATAGATCAAAGTTTCAAGACTAACCAATATTTCAAAACGTATACAAATTTAAAAATTACAAAAAACATTTTTTGTAGAAGCTGTGATACATTACACAGGAAACAATGAAGTGCATACATCTTCTTAAATGAGACTCCTTTTCAGATCTGAGCAGCACAGTGAATTGAATTTCATTAACAATTATGAGTCTGGGTTCCTACAATTAAATGAACACAATCATCTATGATACTGCCATTTAAAATACATGCTCTGCTCATGGAAAACTCCACAGCATTTCAGGGGCTGTATTCACAAAGATTCCTAGTTCTAAAATTGCTTCTAGTGACATTTTAAGAAAATTCTTAGAATTATGACATTTTCTAA
This sequence comes from Plectropomus leopardus, assembly GCF_008729295.1. Lineage (NCBI taxonomy): Eukaryota > Metazoa > Chordata > Actinopteri > Perciformes > Serranidae > Plectropomus > Plectropomus leopardus. Next base: position 2,708,873 of record NC_056482.1, on the reverse strand, counting down.
AGTTTTCCGTAGAAGTTAAGACTAAGTCCTTGTGATCATAAAGGCTATTCACAAAAGCGTCTGAGCCCTGAAAAGAGTTCCTAAGCTTCAGGGAGGAGGGCTTTTAAGAGGCTTAAGAGTTTCTTAAGGAGAGGAGAAAATGGCAGAAACAATATGAAACAATATATCTCAACATGCAGAATGACAGAGAGCTAATGAAGGTACAAAGTACAAGGCAGATTTATTAGTCATTTTTTAAACAAAGTATAAAGAATGAAACTAAAATGTGTCCTTGATCCTGCAACATCTGTGGAGTTGAAAGATGAGTTAATTAAAATCGTCAGCTACTGTGAAAATTCTATCCAGTTGCTAGGCCATGTTGCTGCTGATGGCATCATACAATTCCTACAGTTCATTTTTTGAATTTGCATCTTGTGTCCTGTTGGCTATAAACAAGGTCCACCCAACCAGTGCAATAGCTTGATCCAGGATGTTAGGGGTTAACTACCTGTATGTCTCTGTGAGGATGTGCAGGTGTGCAGAGTGAGCCTCAGTGGCATCTCATCCACTTTATTCTCCTGCAACTGGTCAGTAGCCTGAAGAAGGCTTGGTAAAGGAACAGCTCTCAGTCCACGTCAGGTCAGCCTTGCTCTGATGCCTGCTCTCCTCCCTCTATTTCATTCGGTGCTTTCGGTTTCATTTCTGATTTTAGTTATACTTTTCTTCAAGGAGATGAGGTCTTATTTTGATACAAAGACGATGATTGATAATTTGGCCATAATCACGCAGCCCTATTTTATTCTTTTATTGAATTTTGATAATATGGATGTTGATTGTAGAGATAGAAGTAGGTTGTTCCAAAGAGATGATCCTCTGTATTTCAATGAATATTAAAAAAGGAAAGTCATCTTATACAGAAGATAGAAGGTAGTGTGTAGTGGAGTTGGAGTAAATGTATAAAAAAGATTTTTTTTTAAATTCTGGTAAGGGCTTGGCAAATAATGAGTTAGGTATACACATTATACATAGAATACACAACTCTGCTATATGTTCACATTAATCAACCCCTGCAAGGCAGCAGGACCAGACTGCATTCCTGGGAGGGCTCTCAGAGCATGTGCCAACGAGCTGGCTGATGTTCTCACCTCTATTTTCAACCTTTCCCTCAGTCAGAGCATTGTTCCCTCTTGCTTCAAAACCACAACCATCGTCCCCCTCCCCAAAAAGAGCCCACCCACCTGTCTGAACGACTACAGGCCAGTAGCACTCACTCCAATCATCATGAAGTGTTTTGAGAGAGTGGTGCTGGCCCACATTCAGAACAGCTTACCGGACACCCTGGACCCCCTGCAGTTTGCCTACCGGCCCAACAGGTCCACCTCTGACGCCATTGCTGCCGCCCTCCACTACTCCCTCTCCCACCTGGAAAACAAAGACTCCTACATCAGGATACTCTTTGTTGACTACAGCTCTGCCTTTAATACAGTCATCCCCCACAAGCTCACCCACAAACTGTCCTCACTTGGTCTGCACCCCGCCCTCTGTGACTGGCTCCTAGACTTTCTGACTGGCAGGCCCCAGTCTGTCAGAATCGGTAACAGGACTTCAGCCAGCATTACAACAAACATTGGCACCCCAAAAGGATGTGTCCTCAGTCCCATCCTTTACACCCTGTTCACTCATGACTGCGTCGCCTCCCATAAGGAAAACATCATCCTGAAGTTTGCAGACGACACCGCAGTGATAGGACGCATCACTAGCGGTGACGAAGCGGCCTACAGGAGGGAGGTGGCCAGTCTGGTGTCATGGTGTGAGGACAACAACCTCACCCTCAACACAGACAAGACCAAGGAGATGACAGTGGACATGAGGAAGGAGAGGAGATCTCAGCAGCCACTCTTCATCTGGGAGCTTGAAGTGGAGAGGGTGAGCAGCTTTAAATACCTGGGCGTCCACATCAGCGAGGACCTCACCTGGACACTCAACTCCACACAGCTGGTTAAGAAGGCGCAACAGCGGCTGTACTTCCTGAGGAGGCTGAGGAAATTTGGCATGTCGCCAAAGATCCTCAGCAACTTCTACAGCTGCGTCGTTGAGAGCATCTTGACCAGCTGCATCTCCGTGTGGTACGGCAGCGCTACTGCTGTGGACCGCAAACGCCTGCAGAGAGTGGTGAAGACAGCTGAGAAGATCATCAGGACTCCACTGCCCTCTCTGCAGAGCATCTACCACCGCAGAGTCCACAGCAGAGCTGCCTCCATCCTAAAGGACCCCACCCACCCCCAGCACGGTCTGTTCACACTTCTACCCTCAGGCCGGAGGTACAGAAGTGTGAAATGCAGGACCACTAGACTAAAGAACTCTTTCTTTCCCGCTGCAATCAGACTCCTAAACTGCTGACAGGAGGCCACACAGCAACTACCTCACACACGACCTCATAACTGTACCAGACAGTTTACTATTCCGTTTGCACATGCACAATTGCACTGTTCAAATTTGCACTGTACTGTTTTATTTGCACTGTTTCTTTCTACTTCTATTGTAAATTTCTAAATTTCTTCTATTGTACATTTTTACATTTTTAAATTTTTAGATTTCTATTTCATATTTCTTTTATATTTGCTAAACGTTTTTTAGGCATTCTGTGGACAGCAAAGTAAGAATTTCATTGTACAGGCAAACATGTTTCCATACTGTGCATATGACAATAAACACTTTGAATCTTGAATCTTGAATCTTGAAAATCGACTGGAGTTCACATTTTACAAAATATAGAAGCTCATATATTTACAAAAAGAGATGGAGATAGCCAATCACTCTCATACTTTTTATTTTTTTGAAAAATCTTTAAATCTTTAAATAGGTGGGACATGAGGTGTCCCAAGCAGTATTACAATGCATTAGGTCCAGATAAACTAAGCTGTATTAAAAACTTAAAATACAAGAATGATTAATTCTTTAATTGGTATTAAATCAATTAAGATACCCATTGACTTCATAGTCTTTTAGAGACTTCAGAGATGCACTGATCTGACATTTTTGGCCTCGATAATGATACTGATACTGATACCGATACCTAGGCTTTGCGCATAGATTGATACCCAATACCAATCAGATACCATTACTAAACTAATAAACTGTATACTTCACCATGTGGGAGCGACTAGAGGGATAAGACTTGACTTAAATATCACTCTCCTAACTTTGTAACACAAAATGTAACAAAGTAACACATAGATATAAATGTGCTGAATTGTTATTTATTCATCTGTTATAAAATCACACTTCTTAAAAAAAATAAAATAAAATAAAATGTAGCAGCTAAAACTTATAGAATAAATAAGTAGCTTAATTAACTTGGTCAAACAACAAACAAAAAGTAATCAAACTCCCTCTTATTACTCTCTCTCTCTCTCTCTCTCTCTCTCTCTCTCACACACACACACACACACACACACTCACCCACACTTGTACTTATACTTGTATAGATTAGCAGTTAGGATTTACTGTGGGGTTTTTTTTGCTTTTTTTGAATAAATGTTTTGGAATCATATTTGCTGTCTGCTTAATATACGAGTAAACTTACGTGTAGTAATATTGTGCAAAAGTGAGTAAATCGCCAACTGCTGTGTCAAGAACCCCGAAAACCTTCACCCTTTACTATTAATGTGGTAATTTTGGTTATAATTATTAATGTAATTACTAGTTAGAGTTCCAAATTGATAGATAAGTCTATTATGAGACTAATTTCATTGATTAGCTATCATTTTTCCCTATTCGGGAATGGTGCCCCACAAGGTGATTAATGGAAAGTAAGTCACATTATTCAACAGAATTAATAATTATTTTCTGTAATTATTAATTATTTATGATAGCCATACTTTAACAAAAGCCGACCCTTGCGTGAAATAATTATTTTCTGTAATTATTAATTATTTATGATAGTCATACTTTAACAAATGGCGACCCTTGCGTGAAGCCTAATCACTAATGGGTTGCCCTGTGTTAAAGCCAAATTCCTACCGTGGCTAAAGATATAATGCCTTTTCAATTTGTGGGGTAGGGGGTAGGCTTCAGACACCTCGTTCATAAACTGGACCCGAGGTATTGCCTGCTTTCAAGGAAATATATTTCCAAGACCTCACTTCCAGACATTTACAGAAAACACCGTATAGAGACAGCAACCAGAATATCTTCTGTATAGAACTACACATCTACTATGGACTTATTGTCAAGTAGAGCTACAGAGCCTTATTTCAGCCTAACTGTGCTCTTCATTAAAACCGAATGAAGTTATGCAACGCCTTGTCATTTGAAACACACTACTTTCCAGAGGACGGTACAGGAGAAAATGGATTAATATAATTTCTTCATTCTTGGCGTCTCAATGAAAAGAATTGGGTGTGTGTGATGATGGACAGCGGGGCAAACGTTGTGAAAGCTCTTCAACCTAATGACTGGACAAGACTGGCATGCTTTGGCCATCAATAAGTTTCCTTCCTATAAGAAGTACTAACTTAGATACAGTAGTGTAAGCATTAAGCAGTTGTTGGTTGGTGTTGCCTGGAGACAGCTGGCGCAGTTTGATGACATCAGGGGATCATCAGAAAACAACTGTTTAATCCACTGCCTATAACATCCCTTTTGGCTTGAGGTTTAAAATATGTACCCTGTACAGAAGTCCATTTCTGCCACTGTGGTAATAATAATGATAATAATATTTGACTCACAGGGCTCCATCTTACACTCGGCACAAGGCGTCGCAAGTGTCATTGCTAGCGTCAGACTGGCGCAGTTGTCATTTTCACGCACTGTGCCCACTTCCCTTAAATAACAAAAGTACCTGCGCCTATCTGAACGCCCCTGGGCGTGTCAGTCTTAAAGATACAAGGTAACTTTTCAAGGTACAAGGTTACTTAATTATCATTTTTCTTAGACATAGTTTAAGAAGAAATGAAATTCAAGGTAATCCTAAATCCTGCTACATCTTTTGGCAACGAAGGAGGAGTTGAGAAGTCTCACAGCCTGAGGAAAGAACCTGCTCTGTAGTCTGGTGGTTCAACAGCAGATTCTTCTGTATCTTTTTTCCAGATGGCAGCAGGGAGGAACAGACTGCGCCTGGGGTGGCTGCTGTCTTTCAGTAGCCTTTGGGCTCTGTGCAGACACCTCACTTCACTGAGGTCACTGATGCTCTATAGATGGGAACCAGTGATGCTCTAGGCAGTTTTAATCACCTGCTGTAGAGTCTTCCTGTCCTGGGCCATGCATGAACCATGCCAGTTCATGATGTTTCCAGTCAGTATGCTTTCTATTGCTCCTCTGTAGAAATTAACCAGGATCTTGCTCTGGAATTTAGCCTTCCTAAGTATCTGTAGGAAGTAGAGCCTCTCTATGTGCTTTTTTAACCTGGGTGGTGATGTGCGATGACCAAGATAGGTTCTAAGGGATAGTATTTCCAAGGAACCTATAGCTGTTCACCTGCTCCACCTCAGCTCCACTGATGTAGACAGGGGTGTGTGTCTTTGCCTCCTTCTTTCTAAAATCAACAATCAGCTCCTTGGTTTTATTGACATTGAGCAGTAGGTTGTTCTCTATGCACCTCTCTGCAAGACTGATGCAAGGTTGATTTCCTCCCAGTATGAACTCTCATCGTTGTTTGTAATACGACCAATTATGGCGGTGTCATCCGCATACTTCACAATATTATTCTATGACGTCTGGGAGAGCAGTTATTGGTGTACAGTGTGAACAGGAGGGAGCTGAGCACACAGCCCAGGGGGACTCCGGTGTTGAGCACTAATGCAGAGGAGGTGTGACTGCCAATTCGAACTCTCTGGGGTCTGCATGTAAGGAAGTCCAGTGTCCAGTTGCAGAGTGTTGTACTAAAGCCCAGAGTGTTAAGTTTTCCAATCAGCTTCATGGGAGAGATTGTGTTTCTTCAGCAGAACACCTCTCACATCTGTAATTCACTAAATCCATCATTTATATTGCAATCCGCCAATTCCTGGCACACCTGGCTTTTAAAGGGAATGATGCACAGATTGGTTAATTCATGTTCTGCCCAAAACACACCCATGACTAATTCAGAGGCTAATTACAACCCCTCTGCACCGCGCGCGGCACTCAGATTATCCACCGTTAAACTAGTAAAATAGACTTTGGCACGGCCTAAATGTATTTTTGCCATGCACTTTAGACCATGCGTTATAGATTGTCTCAATAGGGCCTACTACTCAGAATTTTGACTTGGCATCTCAAAATAATAAGAAACTGACTTGAAATATAGGAAATATTGGCCAATAATAATTCTGACAAAGTTTCTCATAAACTTCATATAGTATATCAGACTTATGAGATACTAGTATTTAATATGTTTACAATTGTGAAGTCACAGTAATGTTATAATGTTATTTATATGTTGGAATTGTTTTTAAAAAAATCATATTTCCTCTTTGTGTTAAGATATTGATATTTGATACTGTATTAAAATGTGATTTCCTGTCTTCTTTATCTTTGCTTCTTCCCTTCCCTCCTTCTCTCTCTCTCTCTCTTTTTCTCTCTGTCTACAGAGAGAAGTGTGAAGGATGCCAGAATTTACAGACGCATCAGAGAGTGCAAAAAGATTGTGAGCATTTTTTCTCACAGTTGCTCAAGAAACGATTGGCCTGCCCCACCACAAACTAAGAACAGAATCTCCCACAAGATAGGGGTCAAGGCACAAGATGATCCAGCGCTTGTTGGAACAGGAAAAAGCAAACACAAAGGTCTTGGCTGCTGACATGTCAACAAGACACCTAATCCCTTAATCCCTTCATGGCAAGATATACGGGGCAGTGATGGTAATGACCCCCTGCGAAATGCTGGTAGAATATGAAAGTGTCTGGTAGACTTCAGACACAAGATAATACAGATGCATCGAAAAATATTTGAATATCATGGAAAAATTAATTTTGTTATGTAAATTAATTCTAAAGGTGAAAATGTAATATATTATGGCATCTAGAATATATTAAAGTTTCACTTTTTAATTAAATTATGGGAAAAATTAACTTTTCCACAATATTCTACTTTTTCTGAGCGGAACCTTTAAAATGGTATTGAGTGGCTGGTGGATTTGAACATTATCTTGTCAGTGGCTATTATATCTCCACATTTTAAATAGTTAATTTCCTACCCTGATACAGGTTCTTGACTCGGTGAACAAGACCCTTGGTCCAATACACAAATTCACTGATGCTTTGTCTGCAGAGGACTATGTCACTGCCTCGTGCTTTAAACCAGTACTAGAGCTGTTTAACAGCGACCTACTACAAGTGAAGGAGAGCGACAGAGACCTCACAAGCAAAATCAAGAGCTCAACACTGGAGTACCTGAACAGCAAGTATGCAGAAAACTCAGACATTCAAGAACTGATAAATGTGGCAACTATGCTTGACCCACACTTCCAAATGAAGTACATAGGCCCAGAGGAGACCCAGATAATCAAAGCCAATGCAGATCAAGAGATGGAACTGTTCTTGCCAGGGCAGAGTGGCACATCTGACTCTGAAATCACTGAAATGCCACCACAAGCTTCAGGGTCGGCAGAGGCAAAGAGACCAAAAAAAACTCTTGGGAGTTTCTTCAAAAGGGCAGCAGCAGCAACTGACAAGACAGGACTACCTGAAAGAGAGATGATCAACGCTGAGCTAAACAGGTACTTGCAGTGCCCAGATGCAGACAAAAAGAGTGATCCTCTCACATGGTGGAAGGTGCATGAGGCAAACTATCCTCGGGTCAGCCGTTCAGCCAAAAAATACCTCTGTATCCAAGATACCAGTGCAGTATCTGAAAAGCTGTTTAGCACAGGAGGCAAAATCGTAATCTGCCAAAGGTCAGCACTGAAGCCTACAGCAGTGAATAGACTTGTCTCCTATCAAAGAATCTAAAACATGGTGTTTGTGCATAAAAAAAAGTGTACAGCCAAAGCTAGATTAAAATGAAAGCCATCCTTAAATAATACACAAGTATGAGCAAAAAAAGGTACGGGTAGACAAAAATAGAAATGAGAATATACCCATACAAGTAAAATACTAGAAGAGACTAAACTACATTTTTGACAGATTTTTAGTTTTGCGTTTTCAGGAGAAATGCACTTAAAGTCACTGATTTTCTTGAATATAAAATATTCAGGAGCAGGACTTTCTTGTTATTTTGGGATTTAGCTGCTAACTAGCTATGTTCTACCTCTATTTAGATGCCTTTTCAGGCAGCATTTCACAATAGAAGTTTGCAGCAAAGGTACTTTTTTTTGCACAATACCTCGTTTGAAGGCACTTTATTTGATATCTCTGTTCATATTTACAATGAATAATTAACATTATTTTTGTATCACTGTGTGTTGGCTGTATTTGCAAACTGTACACTTCAGACTTAGGATTGATTTTATTTTTTGTGTACACTATTTGTATTTTATGTAGGATCTGAGTCCACTGAGGTTGCTGTTTTCAGACCAGTTTTATTAGATAACTTCTTTTTGTATCTGTATCTACCACCGTCACTTTTGTTTTTGTAGTGAAGATTCAGGGAAGAGTTTTTATATTTATAAACTGGGCAGTCCAGTGTATGCAGTCAGTGCATATGTGGTGGGTGATTTCATTTTGCTGTATTACAGAATATGAATCTCAAACTGAGCTCCGTGTCTCATCCAGCCGCTTGCACAGAGCTCTCATTATTATTACCAGGGGCAGATGTAATGTTTTGGGGCCTGGGGCCACTGGCACATTACCTTACTTTCACCCTCTCTCTAACTGGGAAGTTGGCGAGCTGTTGGCAGCTATCGGAGACGAAAAGTAGGCCTACTCAAAAAAAAAAAAATCCTGATCAAAATGATTAATGGCACAGAAGTTTCACAGAAGACTCTCAGAGGTTGAAGTCAGAGTCCTGCAGTCAGGAGAGGTGTGCCTATCATCAACACAATGTGCTTAAATTTACCTACAGTTTGTTTAAGATGGAGCTTTTAATTTTTATATAATGCTGGAAAGTTGAATAAATAATAATGAATAATATGTTAATTACACTCCAACACAAAACAAATCACAAAAAAGAAGGACAAAGCAAAATAATAGTTCATTAGTTGTAAATGAAGTAAAATGTTCAATTAATTGTGATACTGATTTTAGATATGAGGCAAAATTTCCGCTTGTCTTGCCGACCGTCCACAGCTTGTTGACAATGTAGATGTACGAAGCAAAAATAGTATTATTAATTTACACCGCTGACAGTCAGGGTGACCCCACGGACAACACAAAAAGCCCGTGTCTAAGATAAAAGCATCCAAAGCATCTTGCAAACAGACATGCCTACTTGATAAATGAATTCAAAGAGCAACAGGTTGGTTAGCTAATGTGATAAACGACATGATTACATGCCCCAGTAAGTACGTGCAGAGCAGAGACCTCAGTTAATAACGAGGTGTATTTTGTATTTTGTGTTGAGTCTACAGTACTACTTTCGTGTACCGCTGTAGTGTGCAGGCTAATAATCAGGGGTTTGAGCTTTTAAAGCCTAATCACGAAGTGACAGATTTATACTTACTGTCATTTCTGTGTATTGTTTTTATAGACTATCAAACTGAATTATAAAACTACTGAAACTAACAGTAGCATAATTTATCTATCTCTCCCACACCACCTGACAGACATGCGCCAGCAAAATCTGCAACCACCCAGCTGAGGCAGCCTTTATTTCCTACTGTGTTTGAAAATGACACAAAGTGTGACAAAGACAAAACAAATACACTCTGTTGACTTTGCAAGACAAGAAAAAAATGTTATGTTATGTTCATAAACTGATAACAAAATAGCTCAAATGTTGTGTAAATACCTCTCCTCTGCCTTCCCTTTTCAAAGCCCTTCATTTCTGGCCTGTCAGGGCTCTCATCTTATATATTATTTCATTACTTTTCCTGGTGTTTTAGGTTTCAGCCATGGTATCGTTTCAGTATCGGTATCGAGATACTTTGGGCAGGTGTTGTATCGAAGTCATCATTTTGGTATCATGACAACACTATTCTGAACACAGGTCTTTGGTCCATGCAGGTAACAATGCAGAGCACCTACTGTGCACCAACAGATGATCGAGCTTTGAATATAAAAACATTTGATAATCAGTACAAGCCTGCTTACATGGAAGGGATTAACAGCCAAAATGCTGAAGCTGCTACACTGACCACAGATCTATTTTTCCCCTCTGCTTGTGGCTTCACAGCCCTCCAACTGGTAAAACTACATAGAACTGTATAAAAAAATAGTATAATCTGTTTAAAAATGATTAAAACAAACCCTTCATTGTACCAGAGGTAATATGAAGCAGCAGAGCAACCTTGCGCTATTTATGTATTTCACATTAAAATCAGTCAATCAAATCAGTGGTATTTAAAATGATCCAGTTACTTAATTCAGTACCACTTAATGTAGTCCATGCATCCAAACCCTCCATATCCAACTGCATTATTACTTGGTAAAACCAAATACACACACAGTGAAGCTGGCAGCAACGACACACTGCAAAGGCAGACTCTATGTAGCAGGTAAAAAAACCCCGCTCCGCTTCCCTACATGACCCGTTGCTTTCGTACCTCATGCATTTCTGCCCTATGAATGGTGAGGAAAACAAGGAGACATTTAAGACAAATGAGAAGATAAGATAAGCTATTTCCAGATGTTAGGATTCAGCATGGTATTCACCTTATTCCACTGTTTGCAGACCAGGCAGCAGGTGAGCAGGGTCTCAGGATCCAGCCAGTGCAGCAGGTAGAAGGCCAGCTCCAGAGGAAGGAGGCGCAGGAAGTCACGCTTGAGTAGTGTCTCCAGTCCATTAGACAAATGGCGAAGCTGGGCAGCACCACTTAAAGAAATAAGGTGGTCCAGAGACTGGTTGCGCTGCTGGTCATTTAGAGTAAGGAAAGTGGCAGAGACTGACTCCAGCCACCCCTCAAAGGATGCCTTCTCCATGGGCACATGAGAGCAACCTGCAACACCTACAAGAACAATGCAGGATCTGACGTCAGCACATCACTCATATGCAAGATGACATAAGTATCTCGAGCAGCCAACAGCCACACAGTAGGAATCTGAAAACTAATACCTTTCAGATAACTTGAGGGATTCCAATATGATTTTTTTTTCTGACCAAGTGAAAAACCCAGAGATATTCAATCATACAAAAAAGCAACAACAACAACAACAAAGTACTAGAATGACTTGACTTTGATGAATGCATTAGAGTTCTGCTTTGATTGAGTTGTTATTGATTTATTTCCTGATGATTAATTAATTCTGAAGGAGCTTAAACAAAACAGAGTGAGGTGATAATTGAATGTAACATTCCATAACTTCATACTTGTCTATATATTTGTAAATGTGTTATGTAACCAACAATTTACCGTGAAAGTTATAATATAGATAAATTCCTGTATATTACAAAAATGTATTTACTACTTCAGTGAATACATATTTTGCAACTGTTGTAAGTGGTAACTCAAAGTACTATCATTACATGTTACATGATTGAAATTACTTGTACAACTTTTAATCATAGAAAGCAACAAAAAAAAAAAAAAAACCATAACATAAAAATGAACAATATTAAGTCATTATTAGTGCATTTGTCGACCACAGAAATAGATGAAACACAGTTGAAATTAATTAGTCATTTAAATCAATTATTAGTCATATTGCCAAACATCTGCTGATAATTGATCTACAAAAGTTTTTTTCTATTTTGTGATATGCTGCATTGTTTTAGAAATGTCTCTTACGGTCTCATTAAGTTATCACACTGACCAATGTGTAATACTTGTACAACACAAAAATGTACCCACAGAGAATACTTCAAAGGTTTGTAGGCTAAAATCACATACAATGACTTGTGGTTTTGTGAAAAATAATGACAAATTTCTGTAGGAAACCGCTCTCAACCATGTCATGTCATTATTTTTTAGAAGCAATTGTATCTGCTTGTACATGCAGTCTTGGTTAGCTACGTGGCTAGTTAGCAACTTCTGTTGCAGGCGTTAGCTAAGCAACGTTACCCTAAGGTTATTACAATTTCATAGCATACAGCTGCTATTGATAAAACAACACCCTAACAATACATTAACAGCATCTGCTTAGCAAATAAATTTATATTTAAACATGTAAAGCATATCCACCAACCAGTGAGTTGCAGGGCGTTTCTTTATCGCCACTTCCCTGGCTTACTTAGTTCACATAGCGAAGTTAGCTGACGGAAGCTAACCTGTCAGCAAGCAAGTTCAAAGGATTGTCCAAGTAACCTAGCGTTGTAGCTAACGTTAGCTAACTACCATGATGAGAGTACTTGATTCCGTAATTACTGAGTTACATAGTATTTCTACAAGAGTAACGTTGTTGTTCAATTCATTCCCCAAGCAGGGAGTTTCCCCGTATTAACGTTGGAAAGGAGAGCAGGTCCTCGCAGCACTAAAAACTGAGCAATAATGAAAATGCTGTCCGTGCTGTGGAGCAGCATTCACCCTCAGCCCGACTTACAGGAGAAGCCACAAGAGGATTTGTTAACTCTTCCCAGAAAGCAACACGCAAAAAGTGGACATGTTCCGAGAAGTAAGTTAAGTATCATTATTGCATTCATTAGCATTTTTTCCGCCATTCCGAGACATTGTTTTTATTTGCATTTACCTAAGCATCTTTCTTTTCATATGAGCTAGTTTACCTGTTAGACAAAGCTGCGGGCTTCTTTTACACTGTGCAATCCAAGGTAAACTTGCTTCCGGTGTCACGCACAATGTGGAACGGTGTTACTGGGGTTACTCTGTTCACTTCTGCTTCTCTGTGGTTCCGCTGTGACTGAACAGATACAGATACTTGCTGGGGTGTGCCAGAAAGTAAATTATGTGAAAACTATGAGTATGTTAACCCTGCGATGAGGGAAACGGTGTTATCCGTTTTACAAAGACAGTTAAGTCAAACTCGGAGTCAGTCACCATGGTAACTGACTGTGAACAAAACCTCATCGCTGGCAGGTTTTCTAGAAGAAACACCGAGTTGCTACCTGTCTCCTTCCGCCTGAAGCAAAACTGACACAGATTGTCCGTATTTTTGCAATCCGATAGATATCGGAGCACAATTATCACGCAGTATCTTACGTCGGAAGAGGATTTTCAGACCTCGATGGATGTGCTCTCATTCCCCGATGAATATTTGTTATAATGGCACAGTTTTTCATTACACTCAATCATTCATCTTAATAACATTCTCCGAAAATGAAATGTTGCTTTATAATTAGTTTAATTGAATTGTTATATACACAACGCCAGGATTTTAGTTTACAAATCAATGACCCCAAATATCAGTTAGCTAAATAAAAGTACCATCCCCACATTTGCACCACAATCCAATACACAATCATCATAGTAATTCTCAGTCCCATGAAGAAAGTTAATATCGTGTTGACGGTGTGTGCTTTATATTAATATTAAATGATAATTTACTGGATACTGCAGGATATTAGGTGAGAGGACATATATGTGTTAAAATGCATTCTGTTGGGGGTTTAAATGACTACATGCTGAAACAGCCACTGAATAAATATTTACTTTGTTTAAGGTTGTATATGAATAAAACCAAAGTGAGGTCGGCCTACAATCATGGCTGAGTGAAATATGTCTTATCTTTCTGACTTATGTTTTTCTATATTTCATTTTCAGTTGCTTCAAAGGGCATTTTTCCCCTGTGGGATTGCACCTAAATGAAAATCAAAATGTAGGCTATTCAATCCACCACTTTTTCACCTGTATGCTATGATTTTAATAAAATGTTGGTTAATGTTTGGTCAATGGGCATATGCATTCAAACTTACGCATTGACACATATGACACAGGCAGCAATTTTCTCCCATGCCGCTTTTCTCTCTTTAGCTGCTGCAGCAGTGTTACTTTTCTTTCTAAATATGGGCTCATATTCTCCGTAGGCAGCATGAGGACCTCTAGGTCCACTGGGGTAAAGTAGCTTGGTTTGTGTTTCTCAGCAGTTGTCATGGTCAATCGAGGTATTGGGGCTCCATTGATGATGGCTTTTTACATAGGTCGTGCATGTGCTGAAGTCAAGGTGAACATAGTCAGAGTTGATTGAACTTATTCAGATCAACTGTTCTGGAACTGAATACTCAGAGTTTCCCATCTCTGTGTAAATCCACTCAGAGTTCAGGGTTAGACTCAGAGTTTGTTGAACCTCCTTTGTGGAATACCTTCCTGGTGGTCTATATGCTGCAAGTAATGCAAGGACGACATTAATGCACGCACATTAAATTACAGAACATGGCATGTATAGTAACACGCTAAAATGAAACAAACAAAAAAAACCCTGGTAAAATATAGATACTTGCTATTTGCCACAGTGGGCAAATTGGTTTTCAGCATACATTGACATAACACATTCTCATTCATATGCTCAAACAAACACTTGGAGGGGAGAACAACCAGACCGACTTGTCCTTGTACTTGGGGGTTGGGGGGGGGGGGGGTGGGGGGGCAACAATGGTGTAGGACGCAACAATGGTGTAGGACATGCTTCTTTTAAATTCCGATGGACTTCTGTAAATATTATTACTTTTTTTATTAGTTCATGTGGACAGACTAAACTGAAAATAAGTGTACACATATGGATACATGTAGTAACACTGATTTTGTTTAAAATATAATAATTAAACTTAAATTAAATCATCTTGTATAATGTACACAGAAGAACCTAACATGCAAACCATATGTAAACATGTCTATCCATGTATACCTAAACTTAATTTCACATGCACATAGATACACCTGCACCTGAGTACATAAACAACACAAACAACTAGATCCACATACTTATACACATTACATGATCATATGCCACATGTGCTTATATGCACATACATGCATGCATGGGCACATGCACATCCAAATATCAACAATTGGTGATTTTATAATCCTTTATACAATCTCCCGTCTGTAAATATTGTGATTCATTGGCACTTATTTGGAATTTCTTTAAGTGCAATTTTATCTAAATATGTTTTTCTATCGCATTGTCATTATTTGACTGCGCCATCATGCAAAAATATCCCACTGAGTCTCGTAAGACAACCAGGCAGACGCGGCCTGGTGTGCAAACCGAGCGCAGGTGCTCCGTGTTCACCGGGCGACTCCATCCCTTCAGCAGAGGGCAGCACTGCCGACATGGAGGCACTGAAGCTAGAAGTGCTAGCGTCGTTGAGACAGGAGATTGCAGCTATTTTCAGGACCGAACTCCGAGTGGCGTTGGGAGATGATTTGGCCGCTATCAGAGCTGACCTTCAATCGGTAAAAACCCTATTTGAAACCACGCTGAAAAGTACTGTGGGAGAAATTGAGGCATCAAGTTTAGCGGCTCACGTATCCAAGCTGGAAAACAAGTGGGAGGATCTTGAGTCCAGATCACGTCACAATAACATAAGGCTTGTGGGTGTCACTGAGACGATCACCGACACTGTTACAGTTGCTGTCCTGTTAAGGGGGCGTTAAAGCTGGAGCCCTGACCATGCAAGTGACCATGATGTGATCATCATGAAGTGATCATCGCAAGGTTCCATTACTACAGCGACTGTGTGGATGTTTTACAACATGCCAGAGAGGCTAAAAGAATTTCTATTGGAGATGAGCAGATCTTTGTGTGGCTTCCCCGACCACACTGCTATGGTGGTGGGCGCTCTGGCAACCTTCAACGAGGTGAGAGGGCTTTTCTACCCAGCCTACCTTCGAAAGTTGGACTTTCAGAGATGGAATAATTTGCCTCTCTCTTTGCCTCTCTCAACAATAAAATGAAAATAAAATTAATACTATATTAATAAAATTAAATTTCAAAATGTTTTCTTGCTTTCCTTAATCTACCCCTTCAAAAACAGTGGGAAGATTTACTTTCATTTCAAACACCAAGTAGAGGGACTGTTTCAGTGTTGTATAACCGCATTTTGGACCTCAGCGATCATTCCACCCGAAAAACTAGGGCTGCTCGGGAGGAAGAGATGGGTCTCCAGTTTGATGATGACTGGTAGGAGGAGGTAGTTGGAAGGTCAGGAGCTGTGTCTTCCTGTCCGCATCTTTCGCATATTTAGTTTAAGATAAAACACAGCTGCTCAGTCTGGAAGGGCCTCAGACAGCTCACCAAGCCCAAAACCCCCACTCTGTGAATAATTTACGCCTCACCAATGACCTGAATGAGTTTTACTGTCAATTTGAAAGATAATGGAACAGTCCTGGAACCATCCCCCATGATGACTCCACTCCACAACTCATCACCTGTGCTGCCCCAATCACAGCAGGAGCCCAGGACTCTTCACGACCATCCACCCCAGCTACCCCTTCCCCTCACCTCAGCAACACCTCTGTCCGTCCTGAAGAGAGATATTAATAAGGAGACAGAACCACCGCAAAGCAGCTGGACTGGGCTCTGTTTCCTCCTCCACCCTAAAGCACTGCACCTATCAGCTTTCTCCATTGTTTACAGACATTTTTAACATCTCGCTGAAGACATGCCACATGCCATCCTTCTTCAAGGCCTTCACCATTATCCCTGTCCCTAAAAAACTAAGGACCACAGGACTCAATGAGCACAGACCCTTCGTCTTGACCTCTGTGGTGATAAAGTCCTTTCAGCACCTGGTACTGTCACACCTGAAACACATCACAGACCCTCTCCTGGACCCCCTGCAGTTCGCCTATTGAGCTAACAGGTTTGTAGGCAACGCTGTCAACCTGGCTCTCCACTTCATCCTCGAGCATCTGGACTCAGCAGGAACCTACGCCAGGATCCTGTTTGTGAATTTCAACTCTGCTTTTAATACAGTTATTCCAGATCTGCTACAGGACAAGTTCTTCAAGCTGAATGTGCCTGACTCCACCTGCAGGTGGATCACAGACTTCCTGTCTGCCAGGAAGCAGCAGGTGAAGCAGGGGAAGCATGTTTCTGACAGCAAAACCATCAGCACCGGCTCCCCTCAAGGCTGTGTTCTTTTTCCTCTCCTCTTCTCCCTGTACACAAACAGCTGCACCTCAAGTCATCAGTCCATCAAGCTACTCAAGTTTACGGAAGACACCATCCTCACTGGACTCATCTCTGGTGCGGATGAGTCTGCCGACAGTAGGGAGGTTAACCATCTGGTGACCTGGTGCAGTGAGAACAACTTAGAGCTCAATGCTCTGAAGACAGTGGAGATGGTAGTGGATTTCAGAAGGATCGCTGCTGCCCCTGCCTCCATGACCCTCTGTGACTCCCCAGTTTCCACTGAGGAGTCTTTTCACCTCCTGGGGACCATCATCACCCAGGACCTCAAGTGGGAGCTGAACATCAGCTCCTTTATCAAGAAAGCCCAGCAGAGGATGTACTTCCTGTAGCAGCTGAAGAAATTCAACCTACCAGAGACAATGATGGTGCACTTCTACACCACCATCATTGAGTCCATCCTCACCTCCTCCATCATAGTGTGGTATGTATTATCCGTGCTGCAGAGGGTGATTGGCTGCCACCTGCCATCTCTCCATGACCTGTACACTTCTACTTTTTGAGACCCTCCCCTCTGGCAAGAGGCTGAGGTCCATCAGGACCAAAACCTCAAGACTTGAGAACAGTTTCTTCCCCTCTGCCCTAATCCAGCCCCAGAGTCTGAAAACATTACATTATTGTTATGCTAAATCAGGTTTTATGCGTTACATTAACGCACACTGGACTGGATTTCTTTACATGCACACTGTAGGTCAACTTAATTATTTAAACTTAAGATATTTATATTTTAAGATATCTTAAAGATCTATATAAATCTATATCTATATAGATATGATTTATATTTTTCGGTGCGGGCATCGCTAGGTTTTTAAATTCAGTGCTTCGCCATGACACAGTAAGTCGTTGTAATTCAGCCAGACAGGACTCCAGGACAGGACTCTCATGCTTGATGAGAGTCCTGACCTGAACATATCTGCATTGCCCAGTTTACTTATTGGCATACTGCAACCTACTGGAAAAAGGAAGTTACATGATTTCTATTTTTAGGTGCATCCCCTTACAGGTTTACTGCATTCAGCTCAAACTTGGTAACAAAAGCTGCTTTAAGACTTTCATGATGCCTCCTTGTGAAGATCACATGTTTTCAATGAATGCTGTTGCCTTGGCAATGCTGTTTTTGCCACCAAACAGGAAGCTAATGTAACTTTACTTTGTATCAACTGATTTTCCCCTAATTTTATGGGTGTGATCAGGTAGCAGCCCTGAACACATCAACATGTAAGTTAACCATGATACCTAATGAGCCACCTACTGGCAACAGGAAGTATACCTTGTAAAACAATTATCTTTGATTTACATGAACTTTACATGGTTTATTCTATAAATGATGTTCACCAAGATGACATGGAAATTATGTCACCTCCACTGCTACCTAGTGGCCACTGGAAATACTATGCTATGTGACATTTCTCACTCCAGTTAGAAAACTCTGCGTGCATTATCTAACTTTCACAGAGATAAGCGGCTGTGTCAGATGGAGTTCTGTAAGGAACCCCTACACATGTGGTGGTGCGAGGGCCTGTTCATCGCTGCTTGCAGTTTTAATTATTATTATTATTATTAGGGCCTGAGCACCGAACGGTGTGAGGACCCTGTTGAAACTGTAGGGATTATTATTAGGGCCCGAGCAACGAAGGGTGCGAGGACCATATTGAAACTGTAGGGATTATTATTAGGGCGCGAACACTGAAGGGTGTGAGGACCCTATTGAAACTGTAGGGATTATTATTAGGGCCCAAGCACCGAAGGGTGCGAGGACCCTATTGTAATTGGTCCATTTTTTATTATTAGGACCCAAGCACCAAACGGTGCGAGGACCCTATTGTAATTGGTCAGTTTTTTATTATTAATATTATTATTATTATTATTTCCTCAAATTGATCGCTTTTTTGAGGGCTTTATCATACTCGAAAACTCATAAAACTTGGCACGCTTATGGGGACTGGTGAAATTTTTTATATTTTATAGGTGTCGTGTATAGGTGTCAAAAAATGAGCTCAGCAGCGCCCCCTAAATGCCAGCCCCGACAAACCATTTCATGTAGAGGGATGAAAATTTAGAGGTACATAGAACATGTCAGGACGGACAAAAAAAGTCAGTTGGAGCCATACTCTAAACCCAACAGGAAGTCTGCCATTTTGTATTGAAATGTTATTTTTTGTGATTTCATGGTGATGGAATTTGAAACAAAAGTCCTACAGATTTCAACGGATTGACTTCAAAATTTGGAAATCCCACCTTCAGATGTGGGCGACCCTAATTTGAGACCACTTTTCACTTTTGTGTAACGGTGTGGAAGTGATGGGGCCAAAAAACTAGACTAAAACTATTGTACATGATCTAAAATGCCCCAAACTTCACATGCTTGATAAGAGTCCCGTTTTACACTCAGTCAAGTCAACCTGCTAGGAGCTGGACCTCTGATCTCAAAATTGTGTCAAAAAATCATGAAGATGTTGGTGATGATGGAAAATGAATATTGTCAGTTTTTGTTGAACGGTGTATCCATGACAACAAAATTTCACACATTTGATGACAGTCCAGGCCTGAGCACATCTGCAGCACAATTTTGAATCACAGTCATAGCGCCACCAAGTAGTAACAGGAAGTTAGTTTTTTTACACTTTAATGTGTCTCCTGTAGCAGATACATCCGAGAAACCTCAAATGTGCTCATAATACTGCAAAGACTTTCATGATGCACAGAAAAAATACTTTTGAGTTTTGATCACACGCTGTCGCTATAGTTACGCACTATTCGCCATAAAACAGGAAGCACTTTTTGAGGGCCAAGTCGTGCACCAATACTCAGCAAAAGTGGCACAGACATCAAAAATCCTAAGTTGTGATATCTGATATGATTTTTTTGTATTCATGTGCAAAAATGGTTCTTGTGCACCCTCTTGAAAATTTCTTTGAAGCAGCTCCTGCAGACCGTTTAACCTAGAGCTACGAAACTTGAGAATCATGTTCAAAAGCCCATGACCTATAAAAAAAGCCTCTTGGAGCCATGCCCTAAACCGAACAGGAAGTGCGCCATTTTAATTTGAATTTTCACATTTTTAGTAATTTTAGTGTCTCTTTGGTGAAACACTTGTGCTACAGATTTCAGCTGATCGACTTTAAATCTGGACACCAGTGTCTCCTAAAGATGGTGATGTTAAGTTGCTTGCCGTTTTTTATTTCATCGAACGCTGTTGCTGTTCTGTGGCGTTCTTCGCCATAAAACAGGAAGTTGTGTATGAGGGGCTAAAAATGCTTAAAAACTCACGAAAAAATGGCAGACACATTAATAGTCCTATGATGTGTTATTTGATATGATTTTTTTTGCTGTGATGTGCCAAAATATGCTCTGTAGCGCCACCCACTAATACTCAGCGAAGCAGCCCCCACAAACCGTTTAACCTAGAGCTACGAAACTTGAAAAACATGTGTAAAAGCTTAAGACCTACAAAAAAGCCTCTTGGAGCCATGACCTAAACACAACAGAATTTAAATTTTATTTACATTTACATTTTTTGGCCAATTTTTGCAATTTCTGCTAGAGCCCGACTGATTTTTCAATACACCCATATTATCACCTGATACAAGCCTTTCACGGAAAAAATGGAGCAAATCAGCCTCGGCTCATATTTTTCCCAAATGCACTAATAGGAAAACTCTGTTCACAGACCATATAATGCAGGAAATGATGCTGGGAGTTTTTAGAAATAGTTACCTTCTATAGCTGTCCACTAGATAGAGCTCTTACTCCATTGTTCACCCATTGTTTGGCTCTACCACACACACACACACACACACACACAGAAAGAGAGAGAAAGAGAGAGAGAGAGAGAGAGAGGGTCAAAGTCCTCTCTTACTTAATGGTAAGGTAAGCAACATGTTAAACAAGATGTTAAAATACAATGGCCTCATCTACCTGCAAATGAACAAGATGACCTCAGGTTCCAGGGTACAGGAGGAGAGGACTACAAACCAACTGACTTTATTGTATTTAGCAATTTTCCAGACCCTCTGTGCAGCATTACATTTAAGCAACAACAACAGACACATTTAGGGACTTATTTAGATCATCAGGAAAAAGGAAAAATATAATCAGGAAATAGGAAAAATATACTGTCATTTTTTCCCATGTTTGTTGCTGTGAGTTAGCCCACAACAGAATAAGGTAGCCATAATAGTCTCACGATGCTGAAAAAGCTTTTGACCGGGTGAATTGGAAATTTCTCTTCGCTGCATTACAAAAATTTGGGTTCGGAGACAACTTTCTATTCTGGATCAAAATATTATAAAGTTCACCCAGTGCTTGTGTCAGAACAAATGATCAAACTTCTCCAAGCTTCAATCTCCAAAGGGGCACCAGGCAGGGTTGCCCACTCTCTCCATCCCTTTTTGCCATATTTATCGAACCACTCGCAGCTGCAATTCGGCAAAATAATAATATCAAAGGGATTCGAACAGCAAATGTGAACCATAAGATAAGCCTTTATGCTGATGATGTACTACTTTTCCTTCAAAATGCACAAGCTTCTCTCTCTGAGACAACAGCACTACTCTATTAATTGGAACAAATCAACAGTCCTACCTATAAACTCTGACTTCAAGAGGTGGGTCAACCGCCCCACTACAATCGGGAAACATTAGATACTTAGGTATCAACATTTCCGCTAGGCTGTCTGACCTGACACGGCTAAATCACATTCCCCTACTTAAAACAATAGAGGATAGAGGCAACAGTTAAAATGATGGTCCTGCCGAAAATAAATTATATCTTCTCAATGGTTCCATCTCACCCCGCCCTCACTTGGTTCAAATCATTAGACTCGAGCATTTCCAAATTTCTATGGAAAACTAAACCACCACGTATAAGTTTAAAAACTCTTCAAAAGGCTAAAGATCACGGTGGTTTGGAGCTACCAGATTTTTATAATTACTACCTTGCCAATAGACTACAATATATCTTAAAATGGATTACAAAAAGTCCACTAGATCAAGCATGGTTAGATATTGAACAGACATTTTGTAAAGAAACCCAAATCGCTGACCTGCCATTTATCAGTCCCATTATCAAAAGACATAGCTGCTTTAAGAGCATTAATATTAGCACTTCTCTGACAGCCTGGTGGGAATTTCTTAAAATAAATAGGTCTTCATCCATGCCATGCAGACATACGCCCACCTGGAACAATCCTGATATCCTGCGAAATAAAAAAACAATAAACTTCACAACATGGTACGATAAAGGGATAAGACATCTGGAGCATATCCTCCAAGGCAGTAACTTCATTCCATTTAATGAGCTGGTAGCACTATATGGTATTAAGAACAAATTTCTGGAATATCTTCAACTTAAATCCATAATTCAGGCAAGGTTTAACCTTAGCCAATTGAACTTAGAGCTGCCACCAATAATAACAGATTTTCTAAAGCTCTCACCTCCAAAATTACTTTCCAAAATTAATTTATTATTATTTAAAACAGATCTAACAGTCTCTCTACCTCTCTCTCTCTACCAATCTCCAAATGGGAGAAAGATTTATCCATCAACACAGACCCAAATTTTTGGATGCAAATTTGTTCAAATACCTTCAAAATGACCCAAAGCGCCAACTTACAACTCATACAGTACAAGGTTCTTCACAGAACACACTACACAGGACAAAGGATGTTCAAGATGGGCCTTACACATAGAAACGTCTGTTTGAACTGCACGGGTGGCCCATTAGATACGTATATGCATGCTGTTTGGCTTTGTACACCGGTCAACATATTTTGGCAAAAGATTTGTGAAGACCTATTGACATGTCTAGGACACCCCATCCCTGCCTCCCCCTCACTTTGTTTGCTAGGTGATCTCACTAACATCAATATGGACACTAATAAATCCTACATGCTCCTTGCAGCTCTAAGCATTGCCAAGAAAACTATCCTCATGAATTGGAAATCCAAAGCGGGGCCTCTGCCTCCTCGGTGTGGGGGGGGGTGCTCTGGGGGGTTGGGGGGTTGGTGGCCATTGGGCCCTGCCTGGGCTGCCTCGCTGGTGCGGGTGGGTCTGAGGCTTTGGGGCCTGGTGGCCTGGGGCCCGTGCTGTCCCCCGGCGTGGGGGTCGTGTGCATGCGGGGGGGGGCCGTGCCTGCGCTGGCCCGGTACTCGGGGGGCGGGTCGGTGCCTGCTTTGGCGTCTCGGGACAGGCGTGCCCCCGGGTGCTCCGAGGGATGGTGTTGGGGGTGGGGGGGCATGTTGGGTGTCTGGGGGTGGTGCACGGGGGGTCGGTGTCCTCCTGGCCTGCTCCCGCATTGGGGGGTGGGCCTCCGTCTCGGGTCCTCTGGTGGCTCCCTTGGGTGTTTGGGTGCGGCCCCTGGGCCGGTAGGCCTGACTCCCTGTTGGCCAGGTGGGGACAGTGATGGGGGTAAGTTTCAGGGCCAGTCAGGAAGCTGGCCACATGAGGACAGCCCCCATTTTACCTCCTTGTCGACCCCCATCCCATTACATCCCACCTCATAAGACACTAGGGCCTTGAGGGGCGGGGCCAGTGGGTGGGGGGTGGGGTTGCATTATGGCGGCCTGGCCCTCCTCCCTGTTCTGGTCATTGCACCGCCCCTTAATTTTAATTGCACAGGAGACCCTAACCCTAACCCATTTTGGGAAACTCCGCCGTCTGCCAGCAGTGGGGCGCCCATGCCCTAGCCATTCCCCCCAATTTTAAATTGCACCGTAGTCACACACACACATCTCATAACAAATATCTAAATACACACACCTTCACATGCATACACCCTGCATCCATGTTGGACAGGGGGTCGGCGGGGGCAGGGTGGGGGTCTCCCACTGCCTCTGTCCCTGGCCCTGCAGGGCTGGACAGGGGGGTCTGTGGTCTGGGGGAGTGGTGTCAGTTCTGCTGCGGGGGTGTCGCCGGTGATTCTGGGATGGTGGTTGGCCTCTCTGTGTGGGACTGGGCTGGGTGGTTGCTTGGGCCCTGCTGCTGTGTGGCGGTTGCCCTGCCGGGGGTTTGGGTAGCTCTGGGATGGTCTGGACACTGTCTGCACCTGTGGAGGGTTTGGCTTCTGGCTGGGCTGGGGGCCTGCTCTCCCCGGTCTCCCTGGGGTTTTGCCCCTGTCTGGGGTGGGGGTGGGGGGGCTTCCCCATGGGGTATATGGGTTGGCCCGGGGGCGGCGGGCTGGGTTGTCATATTGGGCCGTGGCCCGCCCCGTTGGGGCCGGGGGTTGGTGGGGCCCTGTGGCTGTGGGCTCAGATCGTGCCGGGGTTTGTGGCCTTGGGCTGGGCCGGGGGGCCTCCTGTCCCTTGTCGCTCTGTGGGCTTCCCCCCGCCGGGGGTGTGTTGCCTCTGTGTTCCCCCTTGGGTGGGGCGCGTGGCTGTCTCTGGGGCACGTGGTGTTGGGTCTGTCGTGTTTTGGGGGGCTGTTGGGTGCTCTGGTGGCTTGGGTCTTGGCCTGCTTGCCCTTGGGAGTTTGGGGGGTGTTGTTACGCCCCCCCCGTCAACTACAAACCACATCCAATGACAAACCCTCACACACACACACACACACACACACACACACACACACACACAGCACACAACTGTTATACAATCACACACATGTTTGTTTATTTTTTTATTTTTTATTTTTTAATTTTTTTTTACTCATTTCCTGCCTGCTTCCACCGTTAATACTGTTGTAAATACTTGCAGCACTGCTCACTAAAAATGCACACTGCTCACTAAAATGCACTGACACCTACATTCATGCAACCTGGCACTGCACACCTGTTCACCGCTTCTGGAGAAACATCACAGAAATTTTATCCCAGATTATGGGCTGCCACATCCCACTTTCCCCTTCCCTCTGTTTATTAGGAGACGTATCCACATTAAAACTTGACAACACACACATCCGTTTACTTCTAGTGGCGCTGACTGTCGCCAAGAAAACTATCCTCATGAACTGGAAGTCTCGGAACTCCATACACATCACACACTGGAAAAACCTGCTCACAGACTACATCTCTTTAGAAAGTACAAACTCCTCTGACAATAATCATAACCCTACCTGGCTATCATTCATCACTTTTTTACAATCATAACCTGCCACAAACCAGTCACATCATCCGCCCCAGATCTCTGACACCTTCATTCCCATCCTTAGTAATTACCACCGATTCATATATTTATTTATTTTTATCTTTCTTCTTCTGCCTGACAACCAATAACCACTGGACACATATCTACAAATTGTTATATCTCCTTACAAAATACAAACTCCTCCGACAATAATCATGACACTATTTGGCAACCATTCATCACTTTCTTACAATCATCACCTACAACAAGCTATTATTACATCAATTACTACAGCTTCTGTAACCTTCACTCCCATTCATTGTGATCACTATTTATATATTTGTTTGTTTATTTATCTATTTATTTATTTATGTATTTGGGGGGGGGGGGGGGGGGGAGGGGGGGGGGGGGGGGGGGGGGGGGGGGGCGGTGGGGGGGGGGGGGGGGGGGGTAATTGATACAACCATCATTATTACTATAACTATTATGATTAACATGATTAACATTTATTAATTATTTATATACTTATATACTTACTTACTATACTTACATATATATATATATTTATTTATTTATACTTACTAATTACCACTCTGGTCCCTGCTGGGTCACGTTTGCTGGGCCACGGCCTATGGTCCCCATCCACCCCCACCCCACCCAAAATCCCCCACCCTGGACTGTTTTCAGGTGGCACATCACCTTTTTTAATGCACAACACACTAGTTTAGGTAGAGGAAAGGGGACACAATGTCAGTTCATAACAACCCATCTCCTCGGTTTTAATGCACCACATACCACTTAAAAGACAATCTCATTATCTCAATTAAAATAAAAAAAAAAAAAAATAAAAAAAAAAATAAAAAATATATATATATATATATATATTAATATACAAATAAATAAATAAAATAGATAAATAAATACAATGGATTAAAAAAAAAAAATAATAATGATAAAGACTACATATACATCTAGACATAGGGTAAGGTGTTGTGCCACATACGGTCCGGGGCACGCGGGGTTGGGGGGGGTCCGGGGGTGTTGGGGCCGCAGGCTGGTCATGTGTGGGTGGGTAGGGACATGACGCATAAAGACCCCCCCCTTTCCTCCCTTCTCTTCCACCCTCATTATTATTATTTATTATTATTATTATTGTTATTACTATTATTATTATTATTATTATTATTATTATTATTATTATTATTATCATTATTATTGTTGTTGTTACTTATGTTATTTTGTTTATGTATTTATTTTTTCCATCTGTATACTCATCTCCATCTCCATGTCTGACGATTATAATATTTATTACTACTATTATATTATATATTACTGTCTTTCTTACTCTCAAATCACACACACACACACACACACACACACACAAAATCTGTTGTTGTTTGTTGTTCACACCTGTTTTCTGTCTGTCCTGTATTGTCACTGTAATGTCATACTGCACAATAAAAAAAAAAAATTAAAAAAAAGTGAATACTTGCAGCTGTCATTATTGTAGTTAGCATTGTTGTCATCATTTTCATTGTCGTTGTTGTTGTTATTGTTGCTGTTGTTTTTGTTGTCTCTTGTGTCTCCCCTCCCCTCTGTGTCCCCCAACCTCTCTCTTTTCTCTCTTCCTATCCACTCTAACGTTGTACTGTCCGGTAGCCTTGCCAATAAATCTCAGTGCAGACTGCAACAGGAAGAAGTATGTCAGACTTATCCTTTGCAGAGCAATTCTGTTATGGCACCTCAAGGCATCCAGACCTCTCATACTGCATGCCTAAGCTGCCGAACAGGACAGGTTTAAAAAAAAAAAAAAAAAAAAATGATCACAGCGCCACCAACTGTAAAAAGAAAATAAGCCTCTTAACACAACTATACTTTGATTTTCATCACATTACCATGGTCTACAAATTATGTAGACCAAGATGATTTACATTCTATGTGATCTCTACAGCAATCTAGTGGCCACAGGAAGTATTACCCCAGATGAAATATCTATCTGACGGATCAAAACTCTCTGCCTGCTTGTTCCGACTTTGTGAAGTGAAGTGAAGTTATTCACTTTCTGAGTTTTTTTCATACCATGTGGACGTGTCTAGGTTTTCAAATTCCATGCATTGCCATGAAACAGGAAGTTATAGTAACTCATTCAGACACTGTCTAATCTGCCCCAATCTTATCATGCTTGATGTGAATCCCAACCTCATCACATCTGCATGGCTCATTTCACTTATCAGCATACTGCCACCTACTGGAAACAAGAAGTCTTTATTTATATTTTTATGTGCATCCCCTCACAGGTTGACCACATTCAGCTCAAACTTGGTAACAAAAGCTGCTTTAAGACCTCCATGATGCCTCCTTGTGAAGATCATATGTTGTTAATGAACGCTGTTGCCGTGGCAATGCAGTATTCGCCACCAAACAGGAAGCTGCTCTAACTTCAGTTTGCATTTCTGATTAGCCACAAATTTGCTACGGTTGTGATCAGGTTGCAGCCCTGAACACATCAACGTGCCAGTTAACCATGATACTCCATGCACCACCTACTGGCAACAGGAAGTATACCTTGTAAGACAATTATCCTTTGAATTACATGGAATTAACATACTTCGGTCCACAGATGATGTAGACCAGGATGACTTAGATTTTGTGTTCCCCAGCGCCACCGAGTGGTCATAGGATAATACTACACCTTGAAATATCTCACTCAGTGGTCCAAATTCTCTGCATGCATTTTCCGACTTTCACTAAAAATTAAAGATCGGGACAGTCGCACCAGTATCCCGACTTGCGTGGGGGTGCAAGGGCCCGTTGAGGCCCCTGCTTGAAGCTTAAATTTTATTTTATTTTTTAAAATGTCTTTATTATTATGTTTCTCAGGGAGAAAAAGGAAAAAAAAGAAAGTGTATCACTGTATGTCATTGTCTTGTACCACATTTTTCTCAATAAATATACTGGAAAAAAGGAGGTTGAAAGGATAAGGTTCTTGTGCACTACCTGGTACAAAACATAATGGCTTGTTGAACACATGGAAACTTTGCTCAGTTTTTAGTCAATAGAGGGAACAATATCATTGCCCAGATGGCATTAGATTAAATGAGCAGGCAAGGAGGTACCTCTGTCTGTTGTTTCTCATCATTCTGTCTCTGTAGGTGCATCCCACATTTGGTAAACTAATTCCAAACAGTTTATTGATTTTCTGTCTCGGAACCTTTACCAAAACAGCAGATGATGCAGAGGGGAAAAACACTTTCAGTAAAAGCACAATAAAACATTCTGTGCATTTTGTTATGAACATTGAAAGACACTGATTTCTTTAAAAAGTACATTCTTTACTGTTTTTTGGTGCTTATGAGAGACCAGAGGTCCCAGGACAAAGAAAAAGGCCAAAAATGTTTGCTAAAATAATGGGTTGAATAGCGTTAAAAGGGGATGAAAAGTCCACAATTTAAAATCTTAGCACAAGTCTTTCATGTTTCAAGGTGAGTGTGCAGTAAGTGCAGTAAAGTCAACATAGCATCTTCCAGTCCCAGAGAGGCTTTATAGGCTAACAACAAGGGGTCAGTGAGGTGTTTGTGACTAGATGCTGCAAGTACTCCATTACCAGTGATGTCAGTTCTATTGGCAAAACTCATTTGGCTTTATAGGTCTGGGAATTTTTGGCACAGGTGCAGTTGTGGAAGATTTCCATCAGGAAGGGACTTTGTGGAGATTACAGGAGGACCTAACATGTCAGTAAATGTTGCTGCTGGTTGCTCAGCACAATGCTTTAATACCCTACCCAAAATATTGTCAGGGCCTGGGCTTTTGGGTCACAGCCTCTAAAGAGTTGAAGGACTTCTGCTTTCTTGATAGATAAATTAGATGTATGGTGGGAGATGGGGGGTATTGCAGTGGCAGCCTCAGAGCTGTTGCCACTCTCAAGGTGATAGAAGAGGGATCTGCCCTTGTGTGGAACATTGGTCACGGTTTGAATTCCCTTCCATGCCTCTCAGGGATTGCCTGGAGTCAGAAAGGCCACTAACTTTTCCGTCTGTATTTGTCTTTTAATTTTTCTCTGCATGTCCCTTCTAGCTGTTTCATTCTGGTTTCTGTGGCTTTTTTACTCTGAATTCTAAGTTTCTTTAATATATTAGACATCCAAGGCTTATCATCATGCTACACTTTAAAATGGCCCTATTATGCTCACTTTCAGGAACATATTTGTATTTTGGGGGACTAGTAGAATAGGTTTACATACTTTGATGTTCAAAAAACACATTGTGTGTCTCATACTGCCGCACCTCTGTCTGAAACAGTCTGTCTGAGCTTATGTCCCACCTCCCGAGAAGCCAGGTTTGCTCTGACTGGCCAGCTGGCTCTCTCTGACACTCTGTTGTGATTGGTTCACCACTTAGAACGCATGTTTGGAATCTCACTCTTTTAGATCCTGAGGCTACCTGTGGAGCTAAAACACAGCTGGCAATGGTGTCGGTTTACCCTCACCAATTTGAGCCCCAGTTTAATTCTGAAAAACACAAGCCAGTAAACCCGAACCACTTTCGCAACAAAGACTGGAGCAGGACGTTTCACTGTGGTAAGTTTTTATTTTGTAGCTGTCATATATTTCAGATATAAAATGACAACTCTGTAATTTATCACTGTAATTTATTCACTTACTTAACGTTATATGCAGTGGTGCAGAGCAGTACTCGTTTAATATGTAATGATCTACAATAACTCTCTAGATATTACATAGGTCTTAGCGGGTAGCATTGTGTCTACAGAGATATTGGTGAAGTCAGACACCGCCTGGTTACCGCCTGGTTACCGCCTGGTTGTTAATATTAGGGTTACTGAAAGCCTCCCGTGATGCATGATGCAGTCAAAACATCGCTGTGGAGCCATCATGCTACCACCGTTCCACACTTTGACTAGCAAAGATAGACCACACTGTGAGCCGAAGCCCATAATGGTGGAAGCAGGGATCAAATTAATCCTGTAGTAAAAGTGTGAGGCCTGAAATCACCAAAAATTAGCACAAAATTCAAAATGTCCAACTTCTTCTTGGGTTTGGGGGGTGGGTCCAATCGGTTTTTTTGTGTGTCTGGGCATGATACATATGTGCACCGAATTTCATAATTGTAGGTGAAACCAGCCAATAGGACTACACATAAGGGGGTGCTATGGAGCCATTCTGCCACGGCCATTTCCGAAACTACTGAAATACGAAATCTTTCGCCAGACCGGACGATCGTACCAACTTGAATGAGTTTTTGAGCATGTTTAGACCTCCAAATATGAGATTCATTGGAGAGAAAAATAATAATAATTAAAGCTGCAAGCAGCGATGAATGGGCTCTCGCACCCCAATGCAAGTCGAGGATACTGGCACGACTCTGAGTGATGCAATCATCCATTTCAGTGAAAGTTTGAAAAGGTACACAGAGAGTTTGGACCCTTGAGTGAGATATTTCACATGGTGAATTACTTCCTTTGGACACACAAAATCTACATAATTTGTTGACCAAAACATGTAGATTTCATGAAAATCAAAAACTAGTTCTTGTCGCCAGTAGGTGGCTCAGTGAGTATCATAGTTCAATGACTTGTTGATGTGATAAGTGCTGCAGCCTGACCACAACTGTGAAATCTGGGGCCAATCGGTTGATGCAAAGTGAAGTTACAACAATTTCCTCTTTGGTGGCAACCACTGGGTCTCCATGACAACAGTATTCTAATTGAATATGAGGTCAATTAAGTTAAACTGCTACAGGGGAAAAAAATCAAAGAGTAAAAAAAGTAACTTCCTGCTACCAATAGGTGGTGCTATGACTGTGATTCAAAATCGCACTGCAGATGTTTTCAGGCCTGGACTCTCATCAAATCAGTGAAATTTTGTAAAGATCTAACCATCTGGGGCGAAGTTCCAACAGTTTTTGATGTCATGTCAAAAGATCGAAATTGTCCACTCGACTTCGGTAACACCTTTCAACGAAAGCATCATCAACATTGTAAAGACTTTTTGAGACCATTTTGAGATCAATCGAGTCAACCTGCTAGGTGCTGGACATCTTGCTGTAAAACTTTGCCTTTCTTGTGTCAATAGGTGGTGCTCTCATTATCGCTTAAAATTGTCATATTGATGTGTTCAGGAGGTTTGGGTCATATTGGACCATTTACAGCAGAGTTACATACCACTTCCTGTTTACTTCCTGGTTCATGGCAGAACATCCAAATTAGATGCCTCATACAGATCACACGGTGTGATGAAAACTCATGATTTGAATACCTGTTGCTGTCAAATGTCTTATGAAGGTAGCCATAACATTTAAAGTCAATCTGATGAAAACTCTAGGATAAATTCTCAAGATTACGACCCCTGAAAATGGCCAAAAATACACCAAAATTACAACTTCAAATTAAAATGACTTCCTGTTAGTTTTACGGTATTACTTTTTTGTAGGTACTGGGGTGTTGCACAGGCCGTCAAAGTTTCACAGCTCGAGGTAAAACGTGCTTCGGGAGTTGCTGCGTTGAAAATCAGTAGGGGGCGCAACTGATACATTTCGTCCCACCCACGCAAGAGACCATTAATTAATTATTAAAGCTGCATGCAGCGATGAGTGGGCTCTCGCACCCCCATGCATGTAGGGGTTCCTCACCGAACTCCATCTGACACAGTTGCTTATCTCTGTGAAAGTTAGATAATGCACGCAGAGTTTTCTCTCTGGAGTGAGAAATGTCACATGGCATAGTATTTCCAGTGGCCACTAGGTGGCAGTGGAGGTGACATAATTTCCATGTCATCTTGGTGAACATCATTAAGAGAACAAACCATGTAAAATTCATGTAAATCAAAGGATAATTGTGTTACAAGGTATACTTCCTGTTGCCAGTAGTAGACTCTCATCAAGCATGAGAGTCCTGTCCTGGAGTCCTGTCTGGCTGAGTTACAACGACTTACTGTGTCATGGCGAAGCATTGAATTTAAAAACCTAGCCACGCCCACATGGTGTGATAAAAACTCAAAAACTGAATGACTTTTGATGTCCCAGGATCTTTAATTTCAGTGAAATTCGAAACAAGCAGGCAGAGAGTTTCCATCCTCTAGTTAGATATTTCATATGCGGTAATACATCCTGTGGCCACTAGGTAATGTACATCATCTTGGTCTACATCATCTGTAGACCAAACCATGTAAATTAAATGTATATGTTAAATACAGAAAATGCATGCTTAACTTATGAAATGCCTGTTTTTAATTAAAAAATAATATATTGTAAACAATTTACATAAATTAGCCATTCATCATTTATATTATTCTCTGACACTGTTCTGCCCTCACCGTTTGTCTTGAGAACAGCTATGCAGGCAGATGAACTCTGCAACAAATGCCTTGTGTATATCTCCTTTAATCACATGTTACATTTGCATTGCAGACCGAGTGAAAACACAAATTTCAGACATTTAACAAACGTGAAATATATACAAAGGGGAGAATGGTAAAAACATCTACAGCCACAAAACAATCAAAATGCTAAATTAATTGGTGATAATGTTTCAAGGATGTATTGAGATGATAAAACACTTACAGGCAATGCTCTCTGTTAAAACAACAAAAAAGGATGGATGAGGATTTTCGTGAAATTAACTAAAGCTGTGTCCCAATTCAGGGTCTGCATCCTTTGGAGGACGTAGCCTACGCGGCCTTCGGAGGCACCTCCGAAGGCGGCATTAACGGTTGTTAATTGGGACAGTCTAGCCTGGTTGCGTCACCAGATGTTCCCGCCCTTACCCCCACGACAGTGGATTCCTGCCGTCAAGGCTCGCCAGAGAGAGAGGGGGAGAGGGAGAGAAAAAGAGAGAGAGAGGCCGAGAGAGGGGGAGAGGGAGGGAAGGAGGAAGAGAGCGAGAGAGAGAGAGAGAGAGAGAGAGAGAGAGAGAGAGAGAGAGAGAGGGAGGGGGGGGGTCACTAAAGCAAAGAAATTATTTTATTTTTAAAATTTACTTTTTATTTAAATTTTGCTGGAGAAGGAGGACAATTGCCTCTGTCCGCATCGGAAGCTGATTTTTCGCGCAGTAGAGCCTCTGTCAGCGGGCGGAGCTCTCCGCTGCTGCGGGCAGCACAGCGGGGCTGCCAGGTGGGTACGTGTTAGCATTACTAACGTCACGTATTATGAATGAAATTATGACATTTTAATGTCCCTCTAAGTTTAACATATCTGGCGTTTGATTTTCAAATGAGTAAAAACCCACATTAAGTTAAATCAATTCTCCGATCTCCGCTTTGTGCCGCCATTATTTTTGAAGATCGCGGGCACGCAAGGAATCTTGGGAAATGGAAGGCCGCGAAGGATAGTAGCGATGTGTCCTCCAAACAGAGGGAAAAGAAGGCCGCATTTGTGGGCTGCGAAAGGAGGAGCCTTCGAATTGTGACCAAATGGGACAGCCTTCGCGCAGCGCTGTGACGTAATTGGCCTTCGAATGCAGCCTCCGAAGGATGCAGACCCTGAATTGGGACACAGCTTAAGGCTCCATCTCTGCTGACCAAACTAAAACGTGATACTTCCTGTCACCTGACCAGCTGCAGTAATTTCAATTTGTTGTTGTAACAGTAGAAGAAGACAAACAAAATGAAACATTAGCACCATCTACTGGAAGAGTTACAATCTGCCAGCACACTCCCCATCTGACATCTATGGGATGTTACAAATTCTTTTTTTCTGTCCTTGTCGTTGGTGTTTGGCAAAAGGATAACAGTGTCCATTATGGGTCTCAAAAAAGTTTTCTGGTTCCTACAGAGGAAACCTTGACTTCTTCTCACCTGACCTTCCTGTCACAACTGGGAAAGGTTTTGACCACCATGCATATGGGCCAATGGTTTTGCTTGACTTGGATGTTACTTAGCAGCACAAGATCCCCTTCTTGTCTCCTAGTGCCACTTCCTGCAACTTTGAAGGGCAGGTATTGGCTCTTGCACTGATGCCAGAAAACATGATGAGATGCTGCCACCTGTCTCCAATGGCATTGGTAAATGTGTGAAAGTATGTATCTGGTTGTGTGGTAGCAATTGCTTCAGGGTGTCAAGTCAGGACTCTTTCAGCGGTCAGATGAGTTTGATGATAAAAAAGGCAGAGTGCAGTTTTTGATTCTCAAACTTTATTTGTCCATATATATGTGTGTTTGGGTGTGTAGTTCTGCAACAAAAGGGAACAAACAGACTAATTAAAAACAAATACTCAACTATGTAACATAATTAGACAGCAAACACTTAAATGTGTAACATAATTAAAGCACAATGAACCTACAGTTTCCTATGGACGCACACAGTGAAAAAGTCAACAAAATGTCCAAAATCCCTCTGCTCTGTGGAGTTGAAGTTAACAATCTTCTGCTCCTCTGCCCCTATGCCTCTCACTGTTTTCATCAAAATTGCCAGGAGGAGTAGATGGAACTCAAACTTTCCAGGTAAGGAGGGTTGTCGGAGTGAGGATGAGAAGAATGTTTGGGTCGAGCAGATGGGCGGGGAGAGGAGGGAGCTGGGGCGTCCTGTGGACCAAACACAGAGGACCTTGGCCTTTGCAGGAGGGAGCTTCGCGCCTGAGGGGGGGTCTGTAGCCGACAGCAGACAGTCCTGTCATGTTACATGGCAGTGTGGGACCTCACAAGTGGCCATACCAGGCTAATGTATCTGGTCAATTCTTTACTGATTTCCAGATCCTCACAGACAAAACCACTACTGTTACCCCTGTTACATGTAAATACTTTGAGTACTGTAATGTACTGTAAATAGATTGTTTTAGCCAGCTCTTATGTCTCCAGATTGTTTAAAAATGTATTAGACTTTGCCATTATATAAATAAATTTTTAAAAATGGACTTGGTTGTACTTGCATAAATCAAACACATTACCATATTCTATTATCACTATATTCATTGAATCAGTTTTAAACAATATAAAGACCAGCATTTGTAGCATTGAGATTCACAGTCAATACCTGAGAAGCTTATGTAAACATAAGTAATGGCACTTTACATATATTTTCCAGTTTTATTTGGTAGATGACCGAAATACAAGTTACATGGGTAGGATACAGGGGTATGGGAAAACATTGGCTGGAATATAATTATAAATACTTAACTGATCCCCAGGGGAAAATTGTAACATTTTAAAGGTTTGCTCTCATACTATACATAAGCAATAAATCTAACATAAAAATTTATTCAAAAGTATGTGCAATATACTACAATAAAATAAATGAAATACAAATTAAGATTATTTACAAGTATGTGAATCATGCCACAGTGTGTTAAATATTTATAAAACAAACTATAATATGTTTAAATAATATATCAGTTAAAAAATAGTGTTGGAGAATTTGATTCCTGATGCAAAATCCAGTCTTTCTCTCTGTGATGTCAGGCCTGTGGAAAGAGCAGAAATATTTAAATGTGTGATCTGACAGTTTGTTCACCTTCAGATGTATTTTGTCATTTCAGACGGATATATCATTTTGCTTTTCGATTTGGCAAAAAAAACAACAAACAAAAAAACATGTCAGCATGTGGTTTTAGCACTATAGGGGTTGATAACAGCAACTGTGGTAAACAGAGAGCAAACTAAATGGTAGATCAGTGGTGATGACAATATATGATGTGAGAGCATACATAAATATCAGCAATAATCCCAGACTGACAAAACTGTTCGGTAACTTCACAAGGATATTATTATCCACTCTGCAGTAAATAAAATAAAAACGCTAATGTTAGCTCCACAGCAGCATCACAGTAACATAACGTACAGTCTACAGTGTTAGAGTGCATTCTTTAAAAACATTTTTTAGCTGTTAAGCAGAAATGAGGCTAACTTAGCATCGGTTTAGAGTGCTTTCAGCACTTAGCTGTTAGCTTTCGTCACTCCAGAAAAGCAGCTCCGGTGTTCACAATTGATGTATTTCGGGCTCGGTTGAATTCTTTCCTTTTAACTTTTTCGCCTTCGGTCTGCTTCGGTGACTCTGTCTTCACTGCGTATGCTGCCGTCAGCAGAGGAATGAGCCGTTTTTCATTACTGGTGGTTGTTTACTCAGCCATTGTATCAGTAATTTTCCTCCCGAGGCCGCGAGCTGACGGTAGCAAGCTTGGCTAAGTGTGTGCGAGAGAGGGTGACTGCGCAGCGAGTGCACGGCAGTGATTGACACTGTGTAGAGCCTCCCCCCGGCTCTGATTAGTTGATCTCTGCCGCGGGCGATGGATTTCTACAAATCGCAATAACAGCACCAGGGGGAGCCACATACATGCATGGCGCAAGAAGTGTGCCATGCATTGATGCAAAATTTACATACTGCCCAAAAGCAGAATTACATCCGTTTGAGTTGGTCAAGCGATGCACACTGGCCTAGAAAGACTTTTCCCCATTTGCTAACATGGGGAAAGAGACGTCTGTAAATCAGTAAATCATTTTTTGTGAGCATCAGAACCCCGCGAAAAGTCTTCTATCCCTGTCTGGATGTAAACCATCTGGGTCAATAACATTTGGAATGTCTAAAAGAGCCACAAGATTTAATTTTTTAGACCGCCATTCAAACTAGCCGAAGCACTAATCCGGAAGTCGGTTGCTCCGCCGGCGGATATTTTACACATTTCTAAACCTGATAAAAGAGCTTTTCTTCGCTTCATGTGCCACTGAGCAGCTCTCATAGGAATGATCGGCCCAGCCCCAGCAGCTGAATCCAGATTTATAATAGAGAATACATGAGATCATCTCTCTCATGTACTCTCAGATTACTATAACAGTTTCAGAAAATAACTTTTTTTCAGTTATTTTGAAAAAAAGTTACCCACTGCAGCTTTAAATGTACAATTTGTAATGAAGCCAAGGACATACAGGAGCATGCAACAACCTGACTTATAGCACCAGTTTTTATTTTTGGTGGGAGTAAATCTGAATAAGAACTTTATAACAAAAGACATACCCAAGATATGAATCTTTATGTTCAGACAATCTCAGTATTTACAACTGGCTATGCTAGAATTATAGACATACTATTCCTGCTGATTTTTGCACAAGTGGGCAAAATGGCATTGCTCCATCATTTTAGAAAATGAGGTAAACTTCATTATAAACACCCAATCCTTATCTCAGTCCAGCAAAGTGAGGGTGAGAGGGAAAAAAACAACAAAGGGCCCATACACATTACTGCAACACCGTGTATCAGAAAAAACAATGAAATAAAAAGATGGTGGTAACAGACAGATAGTAACAGAAAAACAGACTTTTTTCTCTTTATATAGTATCAGTGTCGTTCATCTCTTCTCACATATTTCATAAAAGTTACAGTTAAATTACTGAGAATCCACAAGACTGCAGAATTAAGAATTCTGTCCTACATTTATCACAGTCATAAAACTGAGAATTGCATTGACATGGAAATATGCAAAGCACAAAATTGCATGAAATGGTTAGTGAGATGTCAACAGTCAGAGCATCATGAAATAGGGCACCATCCTCAGACTGAGCAAAGACCTATGAGATTCACCCCTCTATCAGAAAGGATACAGACACAAGGGAGAAAATATACCACAAGCACAGGATGGAGCGCTTGAGGATGCTTCAGTGCAGAAAGGGCCACAGGGGTAAACACACTACTGCCAAATCACCTTTTCCCTGGGCATCTCAGTGCTGTTTCCCTCCCGTACTTCACATATCCACACCCTTACTACTACTACTGTTTCACCGAGGCCTATTGACATATTACAGACTAAAGTATATCAGTCAAGATATAGACAAATGTCAGAAGACATTCAAAAGAGCCTAGGAGAGTGTAAAAAAAATCTGAAATAAATATGCAAACAGTCAGAACATTTATACACCTGGAGCTATGGTTATAGTTCAATTAGACCATTTAATTGGAACACTGTCCTTGTACCAGTATACAAGCACCAGGAAGAATTCATTTATTGACAGAAGTATGTCTGACCCTGCCACAGATGTTGGTGATATGCCTCCATTTAGCTAGTTGCTAAAGACCTTTATTATTTAAACATTCTACAGTATATATACATATTGTCCAAATCATAATCACAACTGTTTACAATAACTAAACTGCAGCATCACATACATATATAAAAGGCAGTAAGCAAACTCTGCCTTGATTAATTATTTGTATGCCACCTAAAAAAAATCATTATCAGTTTAAGTATATGCTATATTTAGAATATTTTTACCACTTCACCTTGCCGTGAGACAGCCCTTACCTGTCACAGTCTGCAGATTCACTACCTCGACTCAGTGCTTTTCCACTGCTCTATCTCCCCCTGCTCACTCCACACACCTCCTCTCACTCACCTGATTACACTCACCTGAAGCAAATCATCAGCAATCAAGCACAGCATAAAGACTCTAGCATCACACTCACGCAGTTGCTGGGTTGTTCTTTGCCATGCAAGACTTTCAAGTGTTTCTCTGCCTGATCTCCCATTTCTGACCTTGCCTGTCCTGGACTCATCTGCCCTGTCTGCTTCCTGGAAAAACACCACAGCCTTCTGTACCTGATCAGAAGTTTTGCCTTGGTCCTCCTGGTTCCTGGTTATCTGTGGCTGTTGGGCGCTTTTCACCTGTAACGCTTCAGTGTGAGTTTTCCTGTTGGTTTTTTTTTTTTTTTTTTTGCTGCTCTCACTGCCCGTGATTGTACGCCTGGTGAAAAACGCTGCTTTCTGGACAGTTTACTTGGCTTACATCATACCTGCTGCTTGTCCCTTGCCTTTTTGTTTGTTTGTTTGTTTGTTTGGACATTATGCTCACCTGGTAATGAACTTTTGCCTGTCTGAATTACATATTGTGCCTGTTCCCCTGTGAAAATGATAAGAACGACAGACTTTGTTTTAGCAGCTTAGTGTTTTTGTTTTTTGAACTCTTTGTCAAGAACTGCTCAGTTTCTGTGTGGTGCTGAATTTGAATAAAGGCATTGCAAACTGATTCTGTGCTCCGTTTTGCTGCAGTTGGGTTCAAAATACACCCGCTACATTACCAACACTGATTTGGAGGTTATATCAAAACCACCAGACTCAACCGAGAAAAACCGTTTCCTAAGGTTAAGGTTATTTTTTTTTTTTTTAGGTGGCTATGTTTTGTGGCCCAGTCCACAGCAGCTTAAGCTTGCTAAGCCAGTGTTGTGGCTGGGATATAGCTTTTTAATTTAAAATGAATATAAAATACTACTGTTTTAAAGTTGAATGTCCCTCACCTAGGCCAAAATTAAAAACACAAGTCTCTTAATGTGAAATTTAAAATAAAAGTTAAAGTCATATAAGGTGTGCACATGATGGAGTACATTTTCAGGCTGTGAGTTTATATACAAATTCAATGGAAATGTGAATAGATGCAAATTCACGCCTGGTGCTGTGATGGATGCAATGGGATGGAAGAGAAAACTCGAGTCTTTGTGTTAAATTTTCTACTTGAGCAATGTCTTGCGATAGCCAATTAATGTTAAGATTTAGAAGGGATTCTCTTGAAGGTACTGAGATTCAGAATTGAAGGATAAACAATGTTGCGGATTGATTTACATACAAAGTCAATGTAAAGACGCGAATAGAAGTGAAATTACGCACTGTGTTGCAATAGCCTGTCAGTTTACGTTCTCCTGTACAGGGACAATGGGTAAATGGACTGAACTTGTATAGTGCTTTGCTAGTCTTTTTGACCACTCAAAGCACTTTCACACATTTACTCATACATTTACACACTGGTGGCCGAGGATAACGTACATGGTGCCTCCTGCTACTTAGCAAGCATTCATATACAGCATCAGGAGCAATTTGGAGTTCAGTATTTTGCCCATGGATACGTCAACATGTTGACTGGAGGAGCCAGGGATCGAACTGCTGATCTTCCGATTAGAGGACGTCCCACTCTACCTCTGAACCACAGCTGCCCGTCTTGGTTGATTCTGCTTCAGGGCATGGAAACTCCATGTTTACATCCAGCTTTCTCTTGTGTTTCACTGCAAAACACATTCAGCCTTCAGCTGCCTCAGCTGTTGAGGGTGATTTTTTTTTTGTGAGTTTCAAACTGCTCCAAAGATAAAGAAGTGACTGTATACACAACACAAATGTTTTTATCGCTCCAGTGTGAACATGACATAAGGCATTTTATTATCACAGATCAGAAACCGCTGATGGTCTGGCAGTGCAGTGCAGTGCAGTGCAGCGCAGCGCAGAAAGACATACAATTGTCGGACAAATTGTCTGAATAAAAATCAGCCAAATTTGAATTGTCATTAACATTTGACTTCAGCTTTATATTCAATAATTTCTGAGTTGTATCAATTTTCTCATTAGTCTACTCTGCAAGAAAGTGAATCAAGGATTTCACAAAATACCTAACCATTTATTTCAACTCAAGTCCCCAAAAATTTGAGAGGTGAAAATGCCCAGAGTGCCCAAACTTAAACCTTATGAAGAAAAGAATCAATATAACACTCACCCACCAAACCTCACATGCACACAATACAAACATCCCTCACACACACAGTCAGAAGACGTAGCAGTATAATATGGAGTGATGCCATAATCTGTGGATGCCACATTTCTCTGGGCTCTGTGACATTGCAGAGCTGGAGAATTGAGGATGTTCACACCTTGCTCTCACTGTCTGCTGTCTTCCAACACTATGGCACTGGCAAGTGTGTTATAGAGCACTTTATATGCTGCACACTCTTATTTCCCTGGTTTAGAACACAGGCAGAGTCGAGTGGATTGCAGTGCTCCGTCTGATGTGTACAGAATTCAAGTATCATTTCTGTATCTGCTAAATC
Organism: Plectropomus leopardus; assembly: GCF_008729295.1. Classification (NCBI taxonomy): domain Eukaryota; kingdom Metazoa; phylum Chordata; class Actinopteri; order Perciformes; family Serranidae; genus Plectropomus; species Plectropomus leopardus. Next base: position 2,667,945 of record NC_056482.1, on the reverse strand, counting down.
TGCTTTTAAAGCTCTGTGGGAGTTTGGACACAGAAGGTAGGAGTTATTTTTATTATTACATAACAGTGTGACTGACACTCTCAAAGGAAACTTTTACACTACCTGTTTGAGAGGTGAAACAAAGTGGAAAGATATCCGTAGAACGAAGTGCTTTTCAGTTAAGTGTGAGCCTGTTCAGGTACGTAGCACCCAGCAGCTTCATCTGTCTTACTTCTTGATTTTTCCATCTCGGATCAGCTTTCAAGTTGAATGGGAGAAATGAAACGCACATAAACCAGTTCAGTTACTTGAAACAATAAGGTACTGATTTGGGATGAAGAGATGCTTTTTGTTCCACTGTGTTACTCTGTGTTTGCTCTGCTTTCCATACAATGTTTCAGAGGATTGTCTTTGCATACAGTAGGCTTTATAATTTGATTTGCTTTTTTTAGGCAAGTATTTTGGCAAATAATTTAGGAACAACTTGTGAGGGTTGTTTGTATGGAGGACCAAAAATGCAGAGATAGAGACAAAAAAAGGTGTGACAGTTTATCGCAGTTGATCAAAAAAAGAGGGAACAAACAAAGGTTGGTGGTGTCGGCGGAGGCAGGCTGGCTGCTGGCTGCTGGCTGACGTGGCAGACTGAGTCACTTAGACAGGTGGCACATGACAGAGATGAAGTCAGGCTGGAGCGTTGGCATGGCACAGGTGAAGCTAACTGGAGACAAACACGGGGTAGAAATCAAAAATCAGCCAGTAGGCGAAAAAACAAAAAATCACTGCAGGGCAGGTAAAAACACACCAGAGAGCAATGGAGAATCTAGAAACAAGCGAGCTAGCAAAACACATTAGTTACCAGCTGCAATGGAGTGATCTAGCACTGAAGCAGAGTCTCAACCAGGAGTGACTGTCAGATGAAATTCAGGTGTGCTTATCAGGGGAAGCCAGCCACACCTCCAGCCGCACACACAAACACAGGAAAACACAGGGAAAAAGAAAGGGATAGAAACCCCAAAAACACAAACAACTACTTTAAAAATTACTTGTACATGTTTTATGTTAAGTTTCAACAGCTTTATTTAGAAAGGAATGCTTTTCAATATACCACAGCACTGCATGTGATCAGATTTGTCTTCCATTTTGATTGTCCTTTAAACATTTAACTTCCTCAACTTTTTAAGGACTTCTAAATGTTATAATAATCAGAACTTTCAAAGTCAGTGGGTTATTGCCTATGTGTAAAATAAGGTCTGTGGTTAACACAAGCTGAAGAGACTTTCATGTTTTGTTCTATGACATAAAATATGTCAGTAAATACCCCACTGTGAACTTTGAAGCTTTTGTGTCTTTAAAAAGATGGTTGCTAACAAGTGGCTAAATAAGACTAAAGAACGTCAACAAGCCAAGCCACACTGAACACAGCTTTACAGCCTCATAGTGGTGGTGATGCAATCGTGTTGTAATTCATTTATAGCCTTACATTTGCTTTTTACTCCTGGTGATTACATTTTGGCTTAAAAAATCCTGAAAAAGGTATTCTTTTCTCAAGATTATCTTGCAAAGAAATAGTGTAAGTATCGTGTTTGTTTGCCACAGAGCTTAACTTCTGCAATTATCCCAAATCATATGCCCCATCATATGTATTTGTTGACATCATGGTAGTGGCATCCCAGAGTGTAAAACGCAGATGCAGAAGGATACCGAACTCTTAATGTGTAGACATGGAAGTCTGTTGACTGGCAATATGTGACAACTTGGGATGACAACGTGTTGAAAAAACCCATAAGCTCTTTGACAAGGGCGCCAGGGAAACATTAGCCTCCACATAAGCCTACAGAAAAACATCAACACTGCAGCAATCTACATCCAGAAAAATAGAGCATTTGTTGTACTCTCTGTTTTCCTGGTGCCTCTTGACCTCTCAGAGATGGTTAAACTATGCAGAACTGCTGTGGTGGGGGTTTTATTTCCTTTTTACATTTATATTTAGACTTTTACCATCTGGTTACATAATATCAGTAATACCTATAAGACTATATTTCTCTCTTTATCTTTCTCTCTCGCTCCCTGACGTGTTGCCAAAACAAAATTACAATTAAGAGACAATGGATGAAATTAACAACTGCTCACATGAGTTACAATTTGCTGACATCACGGTGGTGGCATGGAGAGCATAAAGAGAGTACACTATAGGTCATTAAATTAGTAAACAAAAAAAAAATAATATCTCTCTTCGTCTCTACATCCTCCACTCTGCAGGGGAGATGCAGAACTTAGGTTGGTTTATGCTGGTGATCCTATGGATGGTGCAGGCTGTGGAAGGCTGTCCTCGTGTCTGTAAATGCTCCAGGAAGTCAGGTCCAGAAAAGTTAGAGGTCAACTGTCATAAGATGGGGATTCGTGCCTTTCCCTCCAAACTGCCCCCTGATGCCTGGATCCTCAAACTTGGTGAATTCTTTGTGGTTAATCAAATTGACAATTAAGTCTGTTGTGAAATTCAAGACACTTAACCCTTTAAAACCTGGATTGTCATCAGTTCTCTTGTGCTGTGTTCAGACACCTTTCACAAGCTATTTAACCCTTGAAAAACTGTCCAAATTGCCTTGATTTCTTTCAAAAACATGGTTAAAAAGGCAATGACAAACTTGGCAATAAACGTCCAATAAATTACGAAAAAATAAATTACTTGAAAAACAATTTTATAAAAGGGGAGAGGATTATTTAAAAAAAAATCTAAAACAACTGAAACATGTCCAGAAAATTAAATTAAAAAATAAATTATATCATCTATATATTTTAAATAATGTTATATATATATACAAATGTATGTATGTATATATGTATATTGTAAATCGTATGTATATATATATGTATATATATATATATATATATATATATATATATATATATTATATCTATATATATATATATATATATATGTTTTGTTAAGTTGCACATTGCCCCATCTTTTTGGAAAAAATCAAACCAATTTGCTCAGTTTTCAAAGGGTTAATAATTTATCTGACAGTAAGTAAACATAAGCAGTATGGATCATAACTGCATTGGAATCCTATTTTTTTATTACTGTCTAAAGGTGAGAATGGTATCACAGACCTGAAGGCAAATGCTCTGAGATCAATTCCGAAAATTGAAAGCATCAACCTGGAAAAAAATGCCATCAGGTCCCTCCACCCCCAGGCCCTCTCTGGTGCAAAGCAACTGATGCTCCTCAATCTCTACGGAAACCACATCACCAACGTTCCACCAGGGGGATTCCAGGTAAAGCCTTTGGAGAAGAATAGATGACATGTACAGGGCTGACACCCTCTAGTTGGTTGTTTGATTGGATGGTCAATATACTCATATTGGACCAAAGTCTTGTTGGTAGGACTGTCCCGGTCAGTTGCTAGTAGTATTTTCATAAGGCCATGTGTACCCAGAGCATTTTTTCCGAGCTGAAAACAACAGGGGTCAGATGCATGAACAATGTGCACAAAAACCATGTGTATGCCTTTCCCCTCAAATAAATTGGCATTTACTAAGGAAGAAAATGTGGTAAGAATATATACAACTCGTGCATTCTTCAGACTAGGTGTGTCCATGCTAAGATAGCTGCTGGTGATGAAAGTATGAGATTAAATGTAGGTTTATGACATTGCTTTTAAGCTGTTTGCCAGTTTTATTGTGTGTGTTATTATTTTTGCAGGCTGCAGGGTCCTCTGTAAAATTCCAATCAAAGGCACCTTTATGAACTTAATTTTAAATAATTTTGAGTTTGACGATTTAAATTTACATTCATTTTCCTGTTACGGCTCAGACACGTACCAAACCGAAATCAGAGAACTGACACCAACAAAAGCCTCCCTGCTGCATTGCCTCACGTCACCATGTCTCGCCAACAAGCATGTATGTTCTGTACCAGTGTGAGAGGAAGTAATCTTCCATAACAGCAGATGTTTGTTTACATTTCTCACTCCTGTTTCCCCTCTCATGCACTAAGGTAAACTGCCAGTCGGAGTGATTTCATTTGCCAACAGGTTCTACTGTTACAGCCACCAATGTCACTTGCTGAATTGATGAGGACCAAAGTCAATAAGGGCCAACAATGCAGGACACAATAAAGCAACTAGGGCCACCATCAGTTTGGTGTGTGGAGTTCAGTGATCGTTTTTTTGTTTTGACCATTTTGGAAAGTCAGTGTCCACATGAGCAGTATAAATGTGGCATGTGGCACTTGGCACTGTTGGTGAACCTTGCAGAGACGACTACTCTACAGGTGGAATGAGTGGTTGAGGGGCACAAGTATCAGTATGCAAATGGCTGTTTAAGTTGTTTCTACATCTGTTTATGGCAAATTGGGTATGGGAATGAAGCCTATGCCCATGCGCTTAGTACCAGATTAAAAGCTATAAAAAAGAATCAGGTGTATTCATGGCTTTATAAATCTCGTGAAAAGAATCCTTATTCATATTTCTGCCTTTGTGTAATCACACAGTTTTAGATGTGAACCCACGAATCTTGAGTTACAGTGGTCCCCCGTTTATCGTGGGAGTTACGTTCTAAAAATAACCCGCAATAGGCAAAATCGCGAAGTAGTCAGGGTTACAATTTTTTTTATTATAGATGTTTTAAGGCTGTAAAACCCCTCACCACACACTTTATACACTTTTCTAGGACAGGCATTATCATCATAACATAACACATCAACACAAACACAAAGTTCAGACCTTCTTAGAAAAATAAGTCCAGTATTATAGAATGAAACCACAGAAAAATGCCAGATGTGCATTGCTTAGCTCAAATCAGACTCTCAGAGCCTTGTGATGCTCCTGGGGTTGTAGCTAAGTGTAAATACATGGGCCTAAGAATAAATAATGTTTTGGTGGGCGAAAAACTACCAGGTAGAGTGCCCTGTGGCTGATATGTTTATCAAGAGATAACATGCAAAAAAACTGTTTCCACATCAATCAATCAGTTGACCTAAATTTTCTTTGATTGACTACAGTCCTAGTTTACAGTAGACTTAATGCAATAATCTGATCAGTAATAAACATTGTTTTTTCCATGTCTCTAGGACCTCCTGAACCTTCGCTTCCTCATGCTGGGACAGAACCAGATTAGCATCCTCAAACCTGAGATGTTTGTTGGAATGAGGAACTTGTCAGACCTAGACCTTCCTCTTAATGAACTGACAACACTGCCGTCTAATGCCTTTAAGCCTTTGATTGCCCTCAAAGTTCTGGACCTTTCCCTGAATCGCATCCAGAGGATCTCTCTTAAGGCCTTCACTGGACTCAGACAGCTCATGTTTCTCAACTTAGACAATAACAGGTCATATTGCTTTTAGTGGTTGCTTCTTTAAACCTCCCCAATGCCAAACCTATTGCACTAAGCGATGCCACAGGTAGATAACTCTAAATTGAATATTTAAAAAATGAATGAAACACTGATTTGAAAGGGGAAGTTCAATGCAGCTGAAATGCTGTCTCATTGTTATTGCATAATGACTAAGAAAGTTATTTGATTTGATGGATTCTAAACATCTGAAAATGTTTCAGTGTTTTTTCGTTACAAGCTTGTTTATCATAAATCAGACACTGATGGTGCAGTGCTGTACACTTCATCAAAAATATTTTGTTACTTCAGTGTAAACACATGTTGTTCTGGGCACTTGCTCAATCTATTGCCATTCTTCTGATTCTTTGTTTCCCATGAGCCATGGTGGCTTCTTGCAAATGCACAAGGAGTAAGAGGAAGAACCAGATTTTTTTTTTCTTTCACAGATTATCTGTGTCATTGACCTCTGTATGGATGTAGTGACAGTTTACTCAAATATTACACTTTTTTTTTTTTTTTTTTTAATTTTTTTTTTACAAAAGTTACAACTGTATGTTCTTTGAAACAAAAGAAAAAACATTTGAATATACACGAATGTGAATAATACTTACCTACCTAAATACATACATACACACATACATAGTACATAAAATCTAATATTAGCAGCATTAACCGTTATGAGACAACAAGCCTACAAGAGTATTGTTTTCAACAAATAGAGGTATAGCAGGTCTATTTGGCACTAGACACAATTATGTTGTTTTTTTTCTACATTTAGGAGGCAAAACAAGACATAACAGCAGAGAGTTTGATATGTTTTCCATGCTGAGTGAATACCCTCATCAATTACTGAAAAAAAAATTATAGGGGTTTATACTACCTTCTATATATTTACATTCATTTTCAGTACAGTACTTGTACAGTGTATTGATGTTAATTAAGGAATCCTGACTCCCCAAATACAGTCTGAAGCACATCCCTGCTGGAGCATTCAGGCCGCTGCAATCTCTGGAGATGCTGGTTCTGGACAACAATCTTCTGTCCACACTGAGTTTGACAACTTTGGATGGTCTGGGCAACTTGCAGGTAAAACAGTGTTATTGGTTTATACACAAACAGAGAATTAGATGAAAAAGACAAGTAGAATAAGTTTAATGTGAAAAATAATTGGATCTGGTTCAAATATAGTTAGTTTTTTTGTGTATGTGTGTGTGTTAAACTTTTTACTTAAATTTAAGATGTATTCATAGTTTATATCTGTAAATTAGGACAATCAGATGACCTTAGTAAACATTTTAAAATCCTTTGCATGCATTTGATTACTGAGACTGCATTGCACATTAGTGTTTCACTGTGGATGGATCAGCTAAATGCAACAAAAACAAATGGGCTGTGTTGAATCAGGAACTCTACCTGAGGAACAATAAGCTGGAGCACCTGCCACCTGATGTGTTCAGGAACACAGACAAGCTTTCCCAGCTGGCACTCAGTGGAAACCGCCTGAAGACAGTGAATGGAAACATATTTACCCATCTGCCCTGTACGTCTACCACCAGCCCTCTTTTTTACGGTCCCATTTTAATGACTGCATAATTAACTGATGATGATTCAGTTTTAGTGATCATATTTCTTTGATCCCTATCAGACCTGAAGAAGCTCTATCTCCATGACAACATGTGGCACTGTGACTGTAACATCATCTCCTTAGTGCAATGGATGGGACAGACCAAAGCTATCTTGTCGCCCCCTCATGTCCTGAGGTGCCTGGGTCCTCCAGAGCTTGGAAACAAGAGCCTCTCCAGTCTTCGAGCTGACAAGCTACTCTGCCACGCCTAATGTCATAAAACCTGTATAAGGACCACCATAGCATGGACTCGGGACCCATGGAGATTCAGATGATGGAGTTTTCCTTTTTTAAGTTCTGTATCCTGAATTAGTATTTTAAGAGTGAAAATACATTTTAAATCACAAGTGAGCTGAATACTCAGATGAAATGAGTATCCAATATGGATATTGTACTTTTTAAAGTACTTGTAGTTTTCAAGTAGAATATATCAGTGTCTGTAAAAAAGATGGACTAGTTATTTAGGTAGCTGTTTCTATCTTTTAATCTTGTGATCCAAAATGATCAGAAACTCGATTCTGAGATTGTTCTGTTAATAGTTTTCTAATAAATACATTGATGCATATCATTTTCAGGTTTTAAGACTAGGACGTAACTATTTGCACTTAAAATGAAGGAGATACCATATCCCGCAGGGAAATGAATTTGACTGTGTCTGTGTAAATTATCTTTATCTGTGTTTGTACTTGGAATGTGCAGTTTTAAGAGCCACACTGATATTTCAGCTAAAAACCTTGCAAAAGAAAACATTGGCTTGACCATAATGTATTTCTATGTTTAAAACCAAGAGCTATATAGGCAATTTCAACCCATAGCGGAAGCTGGAGTGGATGGTTTTAAATCTGCTGCAGGTGAGGCAGTCAAAAAATTAAGTGCACATGGGCCCTGGGATTTCTTGGTATACAAAAAAAATAAGGAGCACTACTTTCAGTGATGTGCAAGTTTCTAAACATTAGCAAAACAATAGGGTTAAAAGTATTGAAAATAACTTAATCAATTCATGACTTACATTACTTTATGGAGTATAAAGGTTTTAAAAAAAACCTATTTAGTTTGAACACATTTTTGGTACATTCAAATAATGTATATTATTTCATGTTTGGCATCTCAAACCCCCAAAATGTCAGGTGGTGCAATCATCTCTGCACATGAACAGACTAAGAAAACTATTTTTGAAAAATGGTATTTTAATGATGATAAATTCAAAATAAAATACTATGGCATGCTCCTACATTTTAAACCTTCCAAATAAGTCACATTTTACAAATACTAATAGTTTCAAATCTGTTTTTTGACTAAAAATATTTTGTACAACAATTTGTATTAACAAGCAAAAAGAAAACTCCAAGGCACTCTCTTGAAATGTTAAAATGCCCTTATTTCTACCGCATGGTCATGCTGAACCTTAAAAACACTCCAATGCGTTTCAGCACACAAGCCCTCGACAGGGAGTCAAACAGATCTCAAGACACAAAAGGTCCTTTTATACTGGTTAAACACCAACAGGAATCTTACACCTGTATCTGGGGGTTTTGGCCTGGAAAGAGTGTAGGTGTTGTGCATTATTCAGGTCCACAATATACACCAATACTGAATGGCGCTTTTCTAGTACATGGTACCGGCTCTACTCTTCTCTACTTGACTCTACTCGCCTTTTTTTGGTTTTCCATTAGGAAAAAGTACCTGGTACCTGGTACCACCTTTTTGGTACCTGCTTTCCTGGGGTTCCAAAAATAGCCAACTGGGTACTAAGACGTACTAATAGGTGACATGGACACACTGCAGATCACTGACTGGTCAGACAGAAATGTCACCGCGTCATCAATGGGCGGCACGCATAGAATACCCTTAACAGCGCACACAGCTAAGCTATTGTAGCGCAGGTTTGTATAATTTTAAATAATTTTTTCAGAAAGATCACACTGTGGTCGCTTGAGGATGTGCAAAATGTTCCTCTCCTTGCTTGCCACCGAGCGTATCCAGCAAGTGCAAGTCTATATGTAGTACTATAGACCTGCAGTAATATGTCACTGTTGTGTGTTTTTTTCGCTCATTACATCCCATTTTCAGACATCTGTTTTCACTATTAAATTTCTGTTGTCCCTGTTGAGGCCATCTGTGCGTGAAGCGGTGCAGCACTCAACTTCCTACATTTATGTAGTCACCTGAATTCCTCATCATCCGACAGAAGTCAAGTCAAGTTTAGTCAATTTTATTTGTAAAGCTCATTATCAAAAAACACGGTTTGCCTCTGAGGGCTTTACAGCATACGACATCCCTCTGCTCTTAGACCCTCACATCACCTAAGGAAAAAATCCCGGAAAAGAACCCCTGTAATGGGGGGAAAAAACAAGGAAGACACCCCAGAAGGAGCAGCAGAGGATGATCAGGGTGGACAGAAGTGCAATAGATGTCGTAAATAACAATTAAAAAGGTAAAGGAAAGAGAAAAAGAGAGGGGAAGAGAGGGGGAGAAATGCACAGCAATAATGGAAACAAAAGCATGTCATATTACATATATATAACGATAGGTGTAAAATTACTAAATGCACTCTATGATAATATCAATATAATTAATATCAATATATGCATAGGACTCTTATCAACAACTGTCCCATGCGTATATTGATAGTGGAGGCGTGGCTCATAATAATGGCAGTAGAAGGTTGGGTCAAGCACGATCACAGCATGGGCGCAACCAAATGGGACAAAGAGAGAGAGGAAATTTTACCAGCAGGTATTACTAGAATCTTTTTGGCAGTAACCCTGTTATTGACTGCTCGCTGCTGCACACTTTATGAATGTTACATGTTGTAGTAGTGGTGCGCACCGGAAAATGGGGCTCAACCGAAGTGGGGTGTCCCATTTTCTATATTTTCTATATTCTTATTCTAATGGAAAATGAACCCCAGCCAAACTGGTCCACCCTTCTTATGGAGGGTGGGATGTTATCGAAGCCAAAGGCTTGGTGCTGGGTTGCTGTTATGGAGGTCCTGATTATGTAGAGCCATGGGATGGTTCACATTACCTATGTGAACGGTATATTTGTGTTCTGCCAACCTGTCCTGTAGCCGTCCTTTTGTCCTTCCAATGTAAAAAACTTTACAAAATGATGGCTACAGGACAGGAATACAAGTATGCCATTCGCACAGGTAATGTGAACTATGCCATGGTTCTACATTATTAGGGGCTCCATAACAGCAGCCCAGCGCCAAGCCTTTGGCTTTGATAACATCCAACCCTCCATAAGAAAAGAAGACAGACAAAGGAAGCTTAACCAACGTGGAACATTTTGAATTTATAAATTACAGGCCACCCAGGCTTAAAGGCACCTAAACTGATCCAAATACACATTTTGCAGCAAAAGACATCTAAAGTTAAAATCTGCTCCTAATAAAAAAATTATCAAAGTTATATACACAAACCCACGTTTTCCATCATATTAATCCATTTTCACATGTTTCCAGCATAGAAATGTCTTTCTATGTGATTCCTTGCAAATAGGCATTCATTATTTATAAAGCATTGCTCCTACAGTAATAATCAATAGTATGTAGTTTATAAACACAATTAAAAATGTGTTAGTCCTGATTAATAAGCTCATGTATCACATGCGTAATGATTGCATTTTCATACTTATTAAATGATGGATTCATTCATTCATTGTCTGTAACCGCTTGTCCTCGTAAGAGTCATGGTGGGCTAGAGCCCATCCCAGCTGTCATTGGACGAGAGGCAGGGTACACCCTGGACAGGTCGCCAGACTATTGCAGGGCTGACAGTCACACCTATGGGCGATTTAGAGTCACCAATTGACCTGACCTGCATGTCTTTGGACTGTGGGAGGAAGCCAGAGAACCTGAAGAGAACCCACACAGACACGGGGAGAACATGCAAACTCTGCACAGAAGGGACCCTCTTGCTGTGAGGTGTCCGTGCTACCCCATGATGGATTCAGCATTTCTTAATTAAGTATTACATTATTTGAAAAATCATTTATTAAGGAATTTTCATTGGTTTATAAGAACATTTAGAAAGTTGAGGTTAATGATTAACAAACTATTTGGATGTACATTTGTGCATACATTTACACATACCATATTTACACATGTACTAATGGTTAGTAAGTGAGTTAGTAAATGTTTTATAAATACTCAAAAGTTTCTTTTTCAATAAATGTCCATTTAGTTTACAATTCTACAATTCTACAATTTCATTTAGCAGACGCTTTTATCCAAAGCGACGTACAAGTTTATGTCTAAGCTAAAGGCAAATACTTGCTATATCAGTACTACACTAGTTAGACTATGTCTACTTGTATTTGTTTGAGATGTCATGAATCAGTCTGCCAAATGAACCTTTGGGGTGTTTCTTTGCAAGCCATTCATTCCACTCAATCACTAAAAGGTAGTCAGAAAGCAAACTGTGATTTCTCTTCAGCCTCCAGATCTGCTCTTTGTAGGATCTCCAAGCGCTCTCAAGATGCTGGGTGTGGGTACCAGTGTGGGGATCTACATAACCTGCACAACCTACAACACACAACCTGCTGTGATTGACAGTGTGATAGTTGTACCCTAGTGCAGAGAGAATGCTATGGACATGCCACTCATCACTGATAACTGAAGATCCAACCCTCACATGATGGACAATCAAGGTGACTATGTGTCTTCAAGATATTCTCTCTACAAGACATAGAACAGGCTTTCTCCATCCTTAATGATGCCTCACACCTAACATCCCAAAAACCCACTTCTTTCTTTTCCACCCACCAACCATTCTTCCTCTCCCATACTGATGCAGAAACAAAACAACAAACACAGATACAAACAATAACAACAACAATAACATGTTTGATTATATTTGACAGTTATTTAAAGTCACTATTACTATATCTTTCTTGCGAAAATGGCTATCATCGATCACAACAAACTCCCTTCTTCCACCAATCTGCTGGCCTGAACGTTGTCTCATTCTTTCAACTACTGTGACACAGACCTCCCTTATTTTTTTGCCATTTTACTGAGAGTTGTTGAACTGGCTGCAATTGTGTCATCCATCATATCAATCTTCCGTAATTGTAGACCATGAGAAAATCTTCAAAGGCAAATGGAAAAAGTAATGTCAATGCATCTCTAAAATCATTGATGAAACATGCCAAGCATTATATTGTGTATTGCACATTTTATGCAATTACAGAGAGAATGGTAATATTGTGATTCTATTATATATGTGTTTATATTATTATTGTTAATACTTGCCTGCCTGTATATGAATTGCATACAGTTACTGAGGGAGACCTTTGATTGACTTAAGATTGACTTGTGCCTTGTGACAGAGATTTGTTTTCCCTTCCCCCACATGCTGCTTGTCAACAGGTCCTATTATAAAAAAGAATAGTAACATAAAATAGCAGGTAGTTTTTTTTTTTTATTAAGAAAAGGGTTCCATTCAATACTATATGCCCCAGTATTCACCACCAGTCTCTCTCACACACACACGCACACGCACACACACACACACACACACACACACACACACACACACACACACACACTCCTCCGGGCAAGATACTAAACCCCAAATTGCTTCTGAGGCTGTGTGAATGATTACTGAGAAGCAGGTGGCATCTTGTATGGTAGCCTCGGCCACCAGTGTTTGAATGTGTTTGTGAATGGGTGAATGTGACATGTTGTTTTAAAGCGCTTTGAGTGGTCAATAAGACTAGAAAGTACTATATAAGTATAGTCCATTTACCATTTACAATTACTACAATGCTGTGCGTGCAGAGCGAAGGAAGCAATAGCGAAGCAAGCAATAGCAACTGGCTTTTTAAAACGACATACAGTCAGCAGCTAGATAGATAGATAGATAAAGAGAGAGAGAGAGAGAGAGAAGGAAGGAGAGAGAGTTATTAATATGGAAGTGTAAATAAATTAGCAATACACAGACAAAAGAATTTCTGTACCTTATAGCTGGACACAGTTGTCAGCAAGGGAATTAATTGGTCACATAGCCTACATACTCACTTAGTGTGTGTCTGAATGTCTGGTGCAGGTTGGCTTCAGGAGGCTGACTGCGTTTGCAGCTAGCTGTGCTAGCTTGGACCTCCAGGTTTCGCTTGATATTTCAGGGCTTAAAGTCCTGCAATGGTACAAAATGTTCTTCCTGCAGAAATTACAGAGAACGGTGCTCCTACCAACAGTTCCATCTTGGCGTTTTTTAAATGTAAATGCTCCATTCATGGGGCCATGCAGCATGGCCTTGTCAGGCAGACATTATGTTATGTTACATTACATTATGTTACAAAGACACTGTGATGCTCAGTCCCGCAGCGGGTCAAAGGGCACCCCGAAATGTGATCAATCAGCATAATTATTTAACACATTTTTTCAGTGATAAATGAATTGAAATTAACCATATATATATATATATATATATATATATATATATATAGTGTTTTTTATATGCAGTAAGCTCCACAGACAAATATATCGCTATGGTCTGTGTTGATCAGTTTTTCCCACATAATAATGCACTCAAAAGCCTAGATTTTTTCTTTCACCCTCTTTTTTATCACCTGGAATTTACCTGAGAAAACATATGAATAAAAAGTTAATTGTCTTTGATATTGTTTTTGTTTGATATTGGAAAGATGCCTCAGGTGAACTTTATGAGAGGTTTTTTTTTTTTTTTTTTTAAAAAAATAATGAAGTAACATAGCAATATACATGTTAACTACCTTGATAGATCAATATTGAAAAGTATTTGGGATTGTCATGAAGGATTGTCATGAGCTGTGATTTTCTACAATGAAAACTAAATAATGTTTCTGTCTCTCTCTCTCTCTCTCTCTCTCTCTCTCTCTCTCTCTCTGTCTCCCTTACTGGTCTACCTCTTCATGAGACCTCACCCCTCCTGTCACTATTGGACAATTATAACAGCTGCTTAAGTGTAACTTAACACACACAAAATTTCATTGGAATTTCTGCCAGAGCCCGACAGATTTTACAATACACCCATATAATCACGGGAACAAGCCTTTCACAGAAAAATGAAGCAAATGAGCCTCGGCTTATATTTTTTCCCATATGTGCTGATAGAAAAACTCTGTTCACAGACCATATAATGCAGGAAATGATGCTAGGGGTTTTAGAAATAGTTAGTATTCTATAGTTTATCCAGCAGATTGAGCTCTTACTCCGGTGTTGGCCTTACTCTCAGTACTGTAAAAGAGCTTAGAGCAAATACAGCCCTGTTTCACACTTCTTGCAGCTGCAACTTTGCCTCTACATCACACACACAGATAGGAGCACCTCCCACTCTTTTCTCATGTAATTTGAATGAGTTCGGTCAAGCATGTTCTATTCCCTTTGTTGTAATGGAGCTATACTGCCATCTAGTGGCCTTAGTCATTAGCAAGTTCGTAACCAATTGTATAGTTACATCTTATTTTGTATTCATTGTATAATGATAAATAAAATGGTAATTCTATATCTAAGTAATCACCAAGTTGTTAGAACCCATGGTACAAATGTTATGTTATGTATGGTCATTTAATAAATTGAACAAAAGGGTTTTCAGAGTAATGTGTTACGTTACAAATTGCCCTCTTAGATCTCCTAACAGGTATTTGAATTTACTGTGATGAGATCATAGTAGTGATGAGATATGTGAATTTACACACAACGGGTTAGGTCGCGTAATTCGTCATAAAGAACCAAGAAATAAATGTCTCCTAAATTACATTAAGTATTTTAAAAAAGAATGCCAGATGCGCAATCGCTTGGCGCAAAGATTCGCTACCCCCCGCCTCCAATTCACGCACCCCAAAAATACAGAGATAAAACTAAGTGAGAGCACAGCCCTTGCTCTCTTCTGGATCCGCTCTTCAACTCTTCACTTTTGATTCTCTCTGACACCTCGTCAGCCTCTTCGTCTCCTCTCTCTCTTTTTCGATGCATCCCGTGCATCCTCGCTCACACAATGTTTACTTTTGTTCCAAAAGTTTTACAAGAGGAGCCATGACTGCGCATCAGAACGCTCCTGAATCTTAATTTTTAAGTCTTTCTTTTTAATCTCTTAACGTTTGTTTTTTTTAAACGCCGTTTTTGGTCAGCAAAGATAATTTGTTTATTTCACCTCAAATAGGCTTGAGATAATAGTGTAGTGAGGAAATAGGGGGAGGGTCACCCTCTGCCTATGGAGAAGTGTGGGGAGGGATTCCCACATACCTGATGACTGATGACTGTCACCTGTGCTCGGATGGGGGAGGGAGCACACTAAGTCAAAGGTGGGCAGAGTACGGGAGAACGGGCGCGTGAGAAAGACTGAACTCTTGTCCGTGGCTGCGGCACCGTGGCGGGAGGGTGCTGTTCGCAACCTTTAGTGTTGCCGGCAGCAAAGACAGTTGAGTAGGGGAACCGTTCCTGTGTTAGGAGGGGAGGCTGGATGCCTCCTTTAGGTAGCGAGGGACCGGGAGTAGAAGGTGCCTGTGCAGCGTTGGGCGGATCAGCAACCCTCCTGCCCAACAAACGCTTCAAGCCGTTCAGCCGCTGCAAGCAAGTTATCCACCGTCACTGCTTTGGCGTCTTGGCTGTATTGACTGTTTCTTCCCATGTGCGCTTCCTGACTCTACGGGAGGATCCAAGACTTACACCCTATGGGGGGGCGTCGTTGCCAGGCCGGCGAGATAAGTTTAACCGTTAATTTCTAATGTTACGTGATATTTCAGAGTTTGTTATAAGTGTATTTATTATTGTGTTAATGGTAGATTTTAGTGACGTGACACCCTGCCGGGGCCCCATTTTAGGGGCAGTATCTGTGTCTTTGTTGGCCCTCTGCCTCCCCCTATTGTTTGGAGTGGGTTTGACCTGCCTACAGTTTGGAGCAGTCCATATTGGGTGCTGTGCATTCTGATAGTGTTTTAGAAGTGTGTAGAGTGCTGTTTTGCTGTGCTGTGTGCAGGGATCTTTGTAAGGTGTGAGCAAAGTTATCTTAATTCACCTGCAGTGTTGTGTGTTAAGGGATGGGGAGGGCTGTCAAATTATTTAGTGGTTGACTCTATGGGGAGTCCTGTGTGGGGTTGTCTCGCAGCTTTTATGAATTTGTACTCTTAATAAAGGTTATTTGTGTATTGCATTCCTAGCCTTTGGGGTGTATGTTCTCTTGCCTCTGACGCCGGACCAGACCAGATTTACAAAGGTGGTGGCAGCTTTATGCTATCTTAAATCTTTAACTACCAGCAATTATTACAATAGTCTGAAGTAACTCAGTCAGTCCAACGGGACTACTTTTGATTACTTCTGCGTGTTTAATTGAAAAAGGACATTCCGCGATCCGCCGTCAACTCTGCCACGGATCTGAAGGCAACATCTGCTGTACAAAATTGTCAGCATCCGCCAACTGCCCTTAAAGACCTTGTTTAAAGACTTTTACCAGTTAAAGTCCGCCGCACACCGACTCCATCATCCTGCCCATCCCAGCCCTCTACTGGAGCAATGCGACGATCTGGACCTCCCTGGAGAAGTCTGTTCAAGTCGACAAAAGTAGGCAAAATAACATCTTCTAACGATCAGCGTTGATGTCGTATAGCGATGTTCTAACTAAATTGCTAAATATTAATTTACTATTCCGCGAGCATCCCCGCTCCATACGGTCACACATCTCTCCCCACTATTGTCTGTAATTAATCATTTACCTCACCTGAATACAGGTTACATTACCTTGTTCCCTTTCCCTTGTTTAACCTCATTTATATGCCATATTTCTTATTCTGTTTTATTATCACTTTAAATAAATTAAATAAAAGGCTTCAGTTATCGCCAAGTCATTGTCTATGGATATTATTTCATGAAAGAAACAAGATCAATGTATACAGGGTAAACGGTACAGATTGTGAGATTGATTAAAATGATGACATGTTATAACACTGTCATAATTAAAGAATTATTTTTTTTCTGAATGGAGAGTGGTGCCCCTTTTACTTTAACGAGTGCAAAAGTCCAAATTTTAAGGTAGTTATTAATATCCGCTACATTAAACTACTCTAAGCACTCAAGGACATTGTGACAGAGAGCGTTGCAGAACAGTGGACAGTGGTATAATCAGTCAGAGTTTTTATACAGTAAGCAACATTGAAGTTCATACTGTTATGTTAAAAAACAATGGCCTCATCTTCCTGCTCTGAGGTTCCAGGGTACAGGACGTGAGGACTATGAACATGCTGACTTTCTCTCAGCGGCATTATATTTAAGTAGCAACAAGAAAAACATTTAGAGACTTATTGTGATCATCAGGGAACTGTAGACTGGTGAAAATCTTTGTATTTTATAGGTGGTGGCCGTGTATAGGTGTCAAAATATGAGCTCAGTAGCGCCCCCTAAATGCCAGCCCCGGCAAACCATTTCATGTAGAGGGATGAAAATTTAGAGGTACATAGAACATGTCAGGATGGACAAAAAAGCCTCTTGGAGCCATACTCTAAACCCAACAGGAAGTCCGCCATTTTGAATTGAAATGTCATTTTTTGCTATTTCATGGTGTTGGAATTTAAGCATCTTGTCCTACAGATTTCAACGGATTGACTTCAAAACTTGTAATTCCCACCTTCAGATGTGGTTGACCCTGGATTGCGACCAGTTTTTATTTTTGATTAATGATGTGGAAGTTATCAGGCTCAGAAGTTACATGATTCGCCACATAACAGGAAGTAGTTTTTAACTCAGTTGTACATGATCCAATCTGCATCACACTTAATGTGCTTGATGACAGTCCCGCCTTGAACACATCTACATGAAAATTTCAATCAGTAATGAGAGCACCATCTATTGGCACAGAAAAGACAAAGTTTTACAGTAAGAGGTCAAGCTCCAAGCAGGTTGACTTGATTGCTCTCAAAATTGTGTCAAAAAATCATAAAGATGTTGGTGATGTTGTAAAATGAATATTGTCCCTTTTTTCGTTGAATGGCGTTCCTGCTGCGCCATGGCGAATTGCAATGTTGCAACATGACATCAAAAACTGTCATAACTTGACCCCAGATGGTCAGATCTTAACAAAATTTCACACATTTGATGAGAGTCCAGGCCTGACGACATCTGCAGTGGAATTTTGAATCAAAGTCATAGCGCCACTTAGTGGTCACAAGAAGTTTTTTTACACTTTGATGTTTCCTCGAGAGCAGGTTAACTCCAGTGACCTAATATTCAGTCATAATACAGCAAAGACTTTCATGATACACCGAAAAAATGCTTCTGTGATTTCATCACACGCTGCCATGGCAACACACTATTTGCCATAAAACAGATAGCACTTTTTGAGGGGCAAGGCATGCACAAAAACGCACCGAAAGTTTTTATTTACATCAGAAATTTTAAATTGTGATATCTGATATGATTTTTTTGCATTCATGTGCCAAAATGGCTCTTGAGCGCCCCAGAGAAAATTTCAACAAAGCAGCCCCCGTGGACCGTTTAACCTAGAGCTATGAAACTTGTGAAATGTGTATAAGCCCAAGATCTACAAAAAAGCCTCTGCCTTAACCCCAACAGGAAGTCTGCCATTTTAATTTAAATTTTCATATTTTTTGTAATTTTAGCCTCTGTTCTAAAACAATCTAGTCCTACAGATTTCATCTGATCAACTTCAAATCTGGACACCAGTATTTCCTAAAGTTGGTGATGTTCAATTGCGCACCGTTTTTGATTTCATCAAACGCTGTTGCTCAAGACCTACAAAAAGCCTCCCGGAGCCATGACCTAAACACAACAGAAAGTCCACTGATTTCAATTTTATTTAATGTTTTTGGCCAATTTTTGAAATTTCTGCAAGAGCCCTACTGATTTTTCAATACACCCATATTATCACCTGATACAAGCCTTTCACGGAAAAAAATGGCGCAAATAAGCCTCGGCTCATGTTTTTCCCAAATGCGCCGACAGGAAAACTCTGTTCAAAGACCATATAATGCAGGAAATGATGGGTCTTTTAGAAATAGTTGTACTACATTGTTTGGCCAGCAGAGTGTGCTCTTACTCCATTGTTTACGCCTGTGTCAGCACTGTAAAAGCAGCAGATTACAGTATATAGAGGTTTGCCACAATCACACAGTTCTTGTCTGGGCAAATCCTATTCAAATATGATTGGTATTGTGTTAATTCATTGTGTTAATCTTTCATAAATGTTGAAGATGTTATTACACAGGGTAATAACAGCCATGCTCGGTCTCTGCTCCCAGACAGCAGCATGTGAGCAGGCTCTTTTACGTTAGTAGGGACAGAGAGAACCGAGCTAGCCACATGCTGCGGCTCAATCCACTGTGCAGTAATAATAAAATAATAAGAATATTCATAAATAATCGAATAGTTCATATCTGGGCCGGGGGAAATCTGTGTTACTGGCGTCTTCCGCACGGGGGCAGCATAGCATTTAATTATACACTTTTAGTAACGGGCTCGATGCCGCTGTAGAAGAAGAAACAAACCGAAGACGACGGACAGAGTCCCGTGTAAAACAATTTAAAAACTCTGTGAGGTAACATCGCCTACATATCACAAGTCTACGACAGCCATGCACAGTCGTATGAGAGCGAAGAACCCGGGTGCCGTCGTCACAGGATCAGGCGAGCATGTTTACGGGGGTGTGACAGTCAGACTATCGACTGTGTGTGTGTGCGTGTGTCCGCACGTGTGTATGTAGGGTGCGCTCGCAGAGAGATGGCAGAAGGGTGCGGGCCCTGTTATTATCGAATAGTACTTTTGCTTGAAAAGCACATCCCTGCTTATTAATGTTTAACGTTACGTCAGACTGAGTTAAATAAATCACCATGCTACTGTGATTTAAGTATTAAAATAATAAGATGTAGGGTAATTCATATCAGATTTAATATCATCATAATAGTGTAGTGGCAAGAAAGACCAATTCACCTGTAGCCTGTCAATTATTGAGTTGGTCATACTATACCTAGACCCATAAGTTACTGTGTATCTGTGGATTCAAAAAAGTTTAATTTAAGTTAAATTTTTAATTTTTAATTTCCATTCCTCGTCCTGGTTATACTGAATCATGGTGTTTGAAAACGAAATGCATGTATTTGGCTCAATTTTGTACTGACTGCTGACTTATGTGACTGCCCTGGTTGATTGAGTAGTCTCCCTAATTACTAAGTTAATTGAAATTCATCTTCACAACAGCAAAATGTATTAAAAATTAAAAATGGGACAGAATATTGTATTGTTAGTCTTGTCAGCTATAGTCTCTAGTCTACTGTTTACATGATTGTTGTTAACATGATTGTCATTAAATTGATAAAATGTTTAAAATTCTTACCGACTGCTTTACTAATCCCCAGCAAATTGTCATCTTTGTTTTTCAGATTGAAATTAATGCAGTGCAAATTGTGCAAATTCACCCATGCCGTTGAAGCTGTTCTGCTGAAACACTATCTACTGCATCACAGAGGTTCAACCTGTCATGGTTCCTGCATCTCCTCCCCCTCACTGCCAGTAAAATTCCACTCACCTTCCTCTGACCTGCTCTACCTGCAAGCCCCGCCCACTGCTGCAGCCTGCTCTCCCCTCAGCTGCAGCTCATCATCAATCTACCCGGTATTTAAGACACTCCAGCCCACACACACATTGCCAGATCGTCCTCTGCAGCATGCATGTCTTTCCAGCACTCTCCAAACAGATCATCCGTTGCCGACTCTGCCTGTCCCCGACCTGCTCTCCTCGCCTGACTCCTCGTGAACCTACCTGCCTTCTGTCCCCGACCACGTGCTCAGTTTCGGCATTCCGGAAATCTGACGGATTCCCTGGTAAAGACCTCTCTGCTCTGCTTCGACGATTCTCCTGCCTGATCCCTGCTGGTGCTGTTGTTTCCGTGGACGGATTTCCCGGTAACCGAACCCCTGCCTGCCCTCGACCACTCCTCCACTCGATCCCCGACAACGCTCACACACGTGTTGTCGGCTTGCGGAGCTACGGGGTTTCCTCGTCACCAGCCACAGTGGGTACAAGCTTCGTGTCTTCGCTTCGTGTGATTCCCCAGAGACATTGCTTGGGCTCACAGCCCGAAGAACGAACTCTGTCTGTATCCTGTTTACCATTCATGTTGGTATTAATAAAGGTTATTACCAACTGCCAGTGAAGTGTACTGTACTGCATCTGGGTCCTCAATACACCCGTTACACAACCTGGCCTTGCATCCACAGGGACTGCTGTTGCACTTTTAGAACCATTGGCCCTGTTTGAAGGGATTTGATGCTGGTACAGTTTAAATAAAACAAATGTTCTGAATGTATATGTTGCATCTGTAATTATTTATACATTTGATTATACATTATTGGTTCTAAATTACACATTTGAGCTACATTATAAACTATTGCAGTGTGCAAGTTTAAATTCCTCTTGAATTATTCTTCTATATACTAACTTACCCCAATTAAAGTGCATTCTGTGTAAGAACTTACAGTAGAGTCATTACAATGTAAAATTATAAGTTAGTGCAATTTACGGAACAGTTAGTAGAAGTAAGTATGAAGTGTTATTACAATGTAAAATATTAAGTTAGAATTTAGGAGAGAGTCAGCACAAATAACAATTAAAAGTTATTACAATGTAAAATTATAAGTGAGTCCGACTTAGGAGAAAGTTAACTGAACTAAAGATTAAAAGTTATTACAATGTAAAATTATAAGTTAGCAGAACTTACTGTTGAGTTGATAAAAATCAAAATTCAGAGTTGAGCAAACTCAGAAGCAAAACTTAAAATATTTAGTTTAATTGTCCAACTTAAAATTTTATCGAAGTTTGTTGCCTTGAAATTTTGAGTTGATCCAACTTTTCTTTTTTTGCAGTGTAGAGCCCATTATCACAAAACATGGTTTGCCTCAGAGGGCTTTACAGTGTACGACATCCCTCTGCCCTTAGACCCTCACATCACCAAAGGAACAACTCCAGAAAAAGAACCCCTGTAATGGGGAAAAAAAAGGAAGAAAAAAAAGGAAGAAACCTCAGGAAGAGCGGTAGAGGATGATGAGGGATCCCTCTTCCAGGACAGACAGACGTGCAATAGATATCGTAAATAACAAATGAAATACAATCATGGCAAAAAAGGAAAGAGAAAGAGAGAGGGGAGGACAGGGGGAGAGAGGTTGAGAGAGGGGGAGAGAGGCACAGTGATAGTAGAAACAGATACACTTCATATAACAATAACGACAGGTGTGAAATTATTAATTGCACTCTATGATGACGTTGAGGGTAATGATAAGAGTCTCATGCACATGTTCATAGGGAGGTATCCAAAGGCAAGATGACAGCATCGGTGCAACCAGGACCAGACCACGATCAGGGCGAGCGGGGGGCACAGTATAAGGACACAGCCACAGCACGAGCACAACCAAAGGCAGGGTCGCGCAGCATCAGCACAGCTATCACCACGGTCAGGCACAGTCAAGGTTACGGCCAGGATCCAGGAAAACTAGGAAACAAGGGAGCAGGAATGCTCCCGAGAGGCAACAGGATTAGCGTAGTGCAGTTCAACAGACCGTAATTGCGAGCCCCCAGGTAGTGACAGTACCACATGGCTATCACAGATGTAAGGCTAAGCTAAACTACTGAGGCTAAGCTAAGCTTGCAAATGGCAATGCAGTTGACAGACATGCATGATTTTCCGATGGCGGCATTGAGAGAGGGAAAAGGAGCTCAGCGTATCATAGGAAGTCCCTTGGCAGGTTAAACCTATGTCAGCCTAACTATGGGCTGGTCCAGGCAGCCTGAGCCAGCCCTAATTATGAGCTTTATCAAAGAGGAAGGTCTTAAGTCTACCCTTAAAAGTTGAAACGGTGTCTGCCTCCCTGACCGAAACTGGAAGATGGTTCCATAGGAGAGGAGCGTGGTAGCTGAAGGCTCTGGTTCCTATCCTACTTTTGGAAACTTTGGGAACCACAAGTAACCCTGCATTATTAGAGCACAGTGATCTTGAGGGTTGGTAAGGAACTATGAGCTGCGACAGATAGGACGCAGCCTGACCATGTAGAGCTTTGTAAGTAAGGAGGAGGATTTTAAATCAATCCTGGATTTCACAGGGAGCCAGTGCAAAGAAGCTAAAACAGGAGAAATATGATCCCTTTTCTTTCTTCCCGTTAGAACACACGAGCAGCAGTGTTTTGCACCAGTTGGAGAGATTTGTTGGGGCAACCAAATAATAGGGAGTTACAGTAATCCAGCCTAGAGGTGACAAATGCATGTACTAATTTTTCAGCATCTGTTTGGGACAGGATATGTCTAATTTTTGCGATGTTACGCAAGTGAAAGAAAGCCGTCCTTGAAGTTTGTTTTATATAAGTGAATGTGAGTGAAGAATTTACATAAAGTTGTTGATAGCATAGTTCATGATGTTAGATGTAGCTGTGGTGTTGTGGAAAGAAGAATAATATGAGTAGACGTGTTAGAGCATTGTAATACTTTGTTGGTTGTAGTATAAGTAGAGTGAGCAATGTAGTTGTATTTGGTGTAGGACAAGAGGATTTGTGTTATTGTAGTTAGTATTAATGCATGTGAAAGTAGACTACATTTGTGACCAAAGTATTAATATTAGTAAAGTACTACTAGTATTAGTAAGTTATGTTATGTTTGTATTAAGAAAATGTGTGTTGCCTACAGGTAGTAAATACATGGCGAATTACGAAAGGGTTAGCATGTGTGTAGGCATCAACATTAATAAAGAGGTCACATAGAAGTCTGTGTTAGTTGTGAAACAAAACAGGATGGTGTAGTAAAACTACAAAACAGCAATGATTGCCTCAACAGAGATAAAGAATGCACATGAGCACTCTCTCTCTGTCTCTGTCGGCAAACAAAGCTGAACATAAGTTAAAAGTAATTGTTATATGCAGTGTTAGAAAATGCTGCAAAGCAATCATGTAGCCTCCACAAAGATGAAGAATGTACGCAAATGTTCACTCTCTCTGTCTCAGCTGGCAAACAAAGCTGGATGGTCTATTAAAATCTACAGCAAATACATCTGTGAATGTAACTTGCAGTGTAAGAATCACTACAAAACAGCAATGATTGCCTCAATAGAGATAAAGAATGCACATGAGCACTCTCTCTCTGTCTCCTTTGGCAAACAAAGCTGGATATGGGTTAAACGTATTTCTAATTAGCCTCAACAAGATAAAGAATGCACGCAGATGTTCACTCTCTCTCTGTCTCCATCGGCAAACAAAGCTGGATGATCTATTAAAATCTACAGCAAATATATATGTGCATGTAAGTAGTAGTGTAAGAATCACTACGTGACAGCAATGATTGCCTCAACAGAGATAAAAAATGCACATGTGCAGTCTCTCTGTCTCCATCGCCAAACAAAGCTGAACATAAGTTAAAAGTAATTGTAATATGCAGTGTTAGAATCACTGCAAAGCAGCCATGTAGCCTCAACAAAGATAAAGAATGCACGCAGATGTGCACTTTGTCTCTGTTTCAGTTGGCAAACAAAGCTATCTATTAAAATGCTAAACAGTGTTACAATTCTGCATAATTGGCAGTTTTTGAATCTCTACTAAGCAGAAATGTTAACTGAAAGAACGATAAAAGCTAACAATGTGTGCAATCTTGCTCTGTTTTTGTTGTCACAGTGGTGGACATATTTGTTTAAGTAGCTTTCATCCAAAGTCCTGAGTGATTGGGTAAGGTCATGTTAGGTTACTACACTGAATGTACATAATACACCTTCATGATCACTGAAATATGTTGGGGTCATGTTTGCCTCCACCTGATACTGTGTAGTTTTTTCATAAATATGGTCGATTAATGTGTCCCTTTTTGTTGTGGGCTCGGTGACAGTTTGAATGTATTGTAGTGGACTGCCTTGGCGTGGTCATTACATTTGTCCCTCTGAGGAACTCCAGAGCTCAATGTCCCCTGGGCAAGTGGGGGACACGTCAAGGGACACTGTTTTACGAACCCAAAACATCCAACAGAGGGTTGTTAATTAACTTAACTTATACTCCCTGGGGATGTCTGCAAACACGCTCTGGCTTCTTAAGCCACGGGAAAGTGTTAGTATCTGACACCCTCCATCCTGACATATGGTGGAAGGTAAGCACTCCGAAGGTCCCATCAGCATACCACAGGATGTAAGGCATCTGAACGACCTCCTGATCACCCAAGCAATACCAAACAACCATCGTATTGCCTCCCCTGCTGAGATGACCAACTGGTCGAACATTGGGTAAAGTCATTATATAACCCTGTGTTGTGATAAACATCTGACAGAATGACTTGGACCAAGGTTGTAAGTTAAAATTTCCCTTCTTCCCTAATCTTTGTGACTGGGGGTGAGGTTGTCTCCATGCTTCAGTAAGCAGATAGGAGCACCTCCCATTCTTTTCATCTCATGTAATTTGAATGAGTTAGGTAAAGTACGTTTTGTTCCCCTTTGTTATAATGGAGCTATACTGCCATCTAGTGGTCTTAGTTATTAGTAAGCTCGTAACCAACTTTGTAGTTATATCGTATTTTGAATTCATTGTATAATGTTAAAAGTAATCCAATATTTAAGTAATCACAAGTTTCTTAGGATCCATGGTACAATGTTATGTTATGTGTGGTCACATATTTCACAAAATTGAGCAAAGGATCTTCAGAATCATGTGTTACGTTATAAATTACTTTTAGGTCTCCTAACATGCATTTGAAGTTACTGTGATGAGACTATAGTGATGAGGAGATATGTGAATTTATACACCACGGGTTAGATCGCGTAATTCGTCATAAAGTTCAGAGACATAAATGTCTCCTAAATTACATTAGGTCTTTTAGAAACTTATACCAGATGCGCGATCGCTCGGTGCAAAAGTTCGCTTACTCCGCCTTCCATCCGCACCCCCAAATCGAAAGATAAAAACTGAGTGACTCTCTCTAAAGTCAGCTCAGAGCTCTCTCTCTCTCTCTCTCTAAGCTCACTCTTCTCAAGGCTTCTCCTCTTCTCTCTTCTGAAGTTTTTCTTCGCTCCTTTTTACCGCGGTGCGTCTCGTGCATCCGCGCTCGCAACTTTTCTTTTCTTCAATTTTATAAGCGGAGCCGCAACAGCTCACCAGAGCTTTGTTGAACTTTAACTTTTGAAGCCATTTTCTTTTAAATCTTTTTGACGCTTTTCTTTATACCAGTTTTGGTCAGTAAAGACACTTTTGGTAATTCGTTTTTAAGTAAAATCAAATTAATAATTTAAAGTGACTCCCTCAGACCAGTGGGATTACTTTGATTATTTCTGCGAGTTTTAACTGAGAAGGACACTCCGCGATTCGCCATCAACTCTGCCACGGATCTAGAAGCAACACCTGCTGCACAAACTATCAGCATCCGTTGCCTGCCCTTAAGGACTTTGTTCAAAGACTTTTACCGGTTCGCTGAGGCGAACACCGAGGCCAGTTAAAGACCGCCGCACACCGACTCCACCTGCCCGGCCGCCGCCGCCTTTCAGCGGGTCACCTCGTCTGGGAGACGCGCCGCAGCTCTCCCCTGGAGTGACGCGAGGACCTGGACCTCCCCGGAGAAGTCTAATCAAGTCGACAAAAGTAGGCAGAATAACATTTTCTAGTGATCAGAGTTGATGTCGTATAGCGAAGCTTTAATGCCAAATTTCTAAATTCTACGTCACCGTTCAGTGCGCATCCACGCTGTAGACGGTCACGTATTTCCTCCACTATCATCCATAATTAATTATTTACATCACCTGAACATACATCACGTAGGTTCCCTTTTATGTATTCTCTGTCTTTTTATATGTCATATTATTTCATCTATTTACTCTTCATTTTATTAGTCTAAATAAATTATCCTCATTTATCGCCAAGTCGTTGTCTGTGGGTATTATTTCATGAGAGAAACAAGATCAATGTATACAGAATAAACGGTACAGACTATGAGATTGATTTAAGTAATGACATGTCTTAACACTGTCACAATTTAAGATTTAATTTTCTCCTGAATGGAGAATGGTGCCCCTTTTACTTTAACGAGTGCAAAATCCAAATTTTAACGTAGTTATTAATAACCGCTACAGTATCCTTTATTTGTCATGAATGTACGGGTGTTTGATGATTGCAAGATATTGTCATTGAAATCACCCATGATTGCTATTGTCTTGTTGTTTGGTTGGAGCCAATCCAGTAACTCGCCCAGACATGTTTTGAGAGAGAAGAGTGGCATTGTATATCATGGTAGTCTGTATATGACAACAAGCATAATATTGAAGGCTAAACATTCATCTACCAAACATTCTAGATTGACATTTGGCGCTGGCAGAATGTTGTATGTCAAATTATCTTTACTGTAAATGCCAACACCACCATGTTGTTGGGCTTGCAAAGCTAACAATGTAGGGTTGTTTGTGCTGTATGTGCAACGTCGTGGAGAGTTTACAAATGTATATCTAGTGATGTTGACTGAGTCAGATGAGTATGTCTCAGGTAGCCATGTTTCAGTGACAGCTATACAGTTGTGTATACAGCTGCATATGCTGTGTACACACTGCAAAATGTGAAATATGTTTCTTTAAACTTTGCACATTCATACGAAACATGGGAAAACTGTGAGGGTTCACTTTGTGCTTTCTGCTATCATCATGAATAAACCGAGGCATACGTTCTAATGCCTCCAGAACATTATCTTTACAGTAAGCCAGCCATAGTTGTTACACGACTTAAAGCGACATAAGCTTGTCCTGCAGAAAAAGTTTTACTAAGACACACCACAGCTTTATCAACAGTAATGCCTTGAACCTTATGTACTGTGCAAGACCAAGCCAGTTTAAGAGGAAATTGTCTGCGTACACCACCTTTGCTGGAGACTTTATCCCCTCCCGGAACAATGGGTGTCGAAGTCAGGAAATACTGTGAGACATGTGCACATTGTTTCCTCTTATGTGCGCCAACTTGATCATAATCAAAACACACATACACGGTTTTAGGAAAGGCCTGGTCAGATTGAAAAACAATATCTGTCACTGTGCCACATACCCCATTTACAAGCCCATCCATCACATCCACATTCTTAGTTAACATCACATGTGCATTTACCCCAAGTAGCAGTCTTTCAGGTAAAGATGTATTATACACTTTATTGTGATGTCAAACCATTAACTCAAGTTTGCCTGTCCTCTTATTATGTCCAAAATCTTGAGCATTAATTTCAACATAATCTGGACATGATTTAAATAATTGCTCAAGATTATGAGCACTAACTTGAACATTGGTGGGAAAAGTGTAAAGACATGAACTTTCTTCACCTGTTTCGCAACTCTTTAATAATTGCAAGTCACTTTCCAACAGTAGTGTTCCTTTTCAGCGTGACCTTATTCTATTCAATAACTGTGCAAACACATGATCTTTCTGCCTAACAATTGTATTCAATTGAACCACTTCAAAAAGGTTAGACCATAGATTGACACCTACATCCTCAACATACAATGGTTTGCCTTTGACAGGAGGCAGTTGAACGAAATGACCAACAGCAACCACACTGACATTACCAAATGGGGAAAAGTCACCAAATTGTTTGATCTGCCTTAATCTGCCATGAATATATGCCATCAGTTTATGGTCAACCATGGATATTTAATTAATGAGGAGAAGCTGCAGATGAGAGTATTTACTGCACAAACTATTTATCTTTTCCTCACCCAGTGGTGTGTATGATAATTTTACATCAATGCCAATATTGAAAGTATTGTGTGTGGTGGAAGCTTGGAGATTGTATGCTGCTATACCTGTAGGAGCTGTTAACAGCACATAAATGTCATCTGGATGATAACACACAGTTAATAGTAACCTCGTAGCTTCATACTGTATAGCCCTAATTAAATGTCTCTTTCCTGTACCTGCACCACCTGTGATAAAAACATGGAGTGGTTGTGGATTTGTCCCCTGAATCTTCTGTAAACACCACTTTCTAATTTGATAAAAAAAAAAAAACACTGACATCTGAGTGTCATTTAAGGAATGGAGTAATTGCAACCCTTCATTTCTCCTCAACAAGTTATTTGTCTTTTCTAAATGGTCAACTTCTTAATGACAAAGGCTCAAATCTGGGATTATATCTGTGTGTTCTTCCTCTGGCTTCTTTGCGTTCTTGTTTGCATTGCAGATGTTCTAACTCCTGTTCTGGACACAGCTCACACCATGCCTCTTCTACTCCACCATGATGGTCAATGGAGTCTTGTGCAGTATCTAGTGCTTCAGCATCATGTTCAAATCTACTGCGATTCATGTCAACAACATCTTTTACCAACGCCCTTGTTCCATTATAACAAGTTACATGCCCTGACATGTAAAAGTCTTCATAAGACTGGCAGGTTGGTGGTTTTAACTGTGCATTGTTTTGATATGGAAGAAAGAGTTGCAAAATATTTTTATAATATTGTTCAGGATCTTTGGTTACAGAGAAACGGGTATACCGCTCAACTGCAGGTTGCGTACGTGTTCTTCTAACTACAAAGCCCAAATTATTTTGCAGTTGTATGCTATTTTTTTTTGTGTATGTATTGCATCTTTGACATGCTTAAGTACTCTACAGCAAATGAGTAGTCACGTCTTAAAGTGTTTCTATAATGTGTAGCATTATTTTTCAGGTGTTTAACAATTGCGTGTCTAATTTTTAAGTGTTTTTTTTGTACACTACTTACAGCATGAGAGATAGCTTTAAAAAAAACAGTTGCCATCCGCAGCAATACGTTCATATTTGCATGGTATCCCTATCACACCACTTGTAGATGCTGGTGCCTCTATATACTCTCTGTACATCAGCACACCAACAGTTATACTCCATTGGCTGTCAAACACATTGTGTTGCTCAATCATCCGACACAAATTCAGTTTAGCATGGCTGGACTGTTTTACCTTTGCTAAATACTGGAGCAATGCTTTTCCTTCGGCTCGTATGTCATCCACATCACCGTCTTGCCATTCACACACAGGAAGAATCTTGTGTTTAATTGCTGCTGCAACGCTACACACTACAGATTCATTCCTATCAGTGATCACTGAATGCATTCTAACTTTGTGCCAACAACAACAGATGGTCTTGGGAGTTGCACAAGCAGAATCCTCATCACTGCTCTTTCTTTTACTGGTCTTGGGCGTGTGACACATACAGAAAACCTTTCTTCCTTGGCATCTACAAAAAACACAAAAAACAGACATAATTTTTTCTGAGGACATCTTTCTTAATATTCTAAACCAACATCCTATCCCACCCAAACTGTGTCTACCATAAAGTACTGACATTTATTTCAACTACACACATCTGTACACACAGACCTCACCATAATTTTGTTTCAACAATGACAGAAACATAAATCAAAGTCTTGTCTTTCATAACACCGAGACACATTTTGTGATAAACTTCAATCACTGGCTGGTTACCCCATAACATCGTATAATACTCTGCAAACATACATATCTAAGTCATTTTCATACCTTTATACACAGAGAAACCAAATTTCATCCAATATTGTAACTACTGTCAGCATTTACTTACACAACACTTTTTCATTCAAAACATTTACATTTACCAAAACTCACCTTGGTTTCTCACCAAACACTGTAGTATTTGTAAAGATGTGATGGAAAACAGGACCTTTCTTTTCCTTACACCGATCTTCAAAGGACCTTCAAGAAAAAAGTACTCATTGAAATCTGTTCCTTTCCCAGCATGAAATACATTTTCATGCACATACTGTTGCCTGAATAACATGCATGCAACACACCTAAACATATACTTATATATACATATATATGTGTGCGTGTGTGTGTGAATTGTAGCTGATATACCAGTTATTCCACTCCATTCACATAGCACTACAAATAACCACTAACTACAACACCAGCTTCACAGTTACTTCTACACAACTCAACATATACACCTACCTTGTTTTCCTGCAATGCAACTTTTCTGACACGTAGTGCTGACTTGGTAGCAAGTCTCCTCTTGATGTAGTCAATGTCAAATCCAAAACTCCTTGGAGCTGAAGTATGTGAGTCTCTCCTGCAAATTCTCTGAAAATATACTGCTCAAGAGGTGCATCTAACTTTTTTGCTGATTTCTTTGGGCGTCACCAAAATCTGTGACCCAACGATTTCCTCTGCAATCTGTGATTGGTTCACACTAACAAACAAATAAAAAAAAACAACATCTATCTGTCATGGACCTGCTGTCTGTTTCCTCCTACCTGCTGTCAGTAATTTTCCACACACACACACACACCCTCCCTCTGCTCCGCTCTACCTGCTGACCACGCCCACTGCTGCAGCCTGCTCTCCCCTCAGCTGCAGCTCATCATCAATCAGTGCAGTATATAAGACACTCCAGGACACACACACACTGCCAGATTGTTCCTCTGCGTTATGCATGTCTTTCCAGCGTTTCTCCGTCAGATCACCCGTTGCCGACTCTGCCTGTTCCTGACCTGCCCTCCTCGCCTGACTCCCCCCGGACCTACCTGCTCTTTGTTCTCGACCACGTTTCCAGTTTCGGCGTTCCGGAAAACTGACGGCTCCACTGGTAAAGACTCCTTCGCTCGGCTAAGACGATCCTCCTGCCTGACCCCTGTCGGTACTGTTGTTCCCGCGGACGGACTTCCCGGTTACCGAATCCCTGCTTGTCCCAGACCATCCCTCTGCTCGATCCCAGTCGGCGTTCCAGCACGTGGAGACGGCTCGTGGAGCTACGGGGTTTCCTCCCCGCCAGCCACTGTGGGTACAAGCTTCGTTTCTTCACTCAGTGACAAACCCAGAGACACTGCTAGTGCTCCCTGCACGAAGAACGAACTCTTTGTCTGTAAGCTGAGCCATTTCTGTGTTGGTTACAATAAAAGTTATTACCAACTTCAAGAGCCTATTGTTGTACTGCATCTGGGTCCTACCACCACCCGTTTCACAAATTAAACGTCAATAAATTGAATCAGAACAAAATCTGTAAGTTAAAACAATAAAATCTGTGATGGAGGTCAGTTTGTATGATCAACACGACACAAACCGCATAAACCAATCAAGTCTACCGAGTTAAACAGAGTTAAACAGAGTTAAACTGAGTTACACTCAATTAAACTGAGTTAAACTGAATTACACTCAGTTAAACTGAGTTAAATCGAGTTAAACTGAGTTAAACTGACTTCCGGTCTGGGCGGAGCCATGTGAAGACGTGTCTGAGTCAAGCTCTTCGGTAAACCATTAAAATTTCAAGAATAACGCTTTAACTTCAGTGCACATCTGACCTGGACTGAGGCAATTTGTATCTCTGTCTGACGGAGAGTGTAAATAGCGGTGTATCAGCGAACTACTTCCAAGAATGCCTAAACACGCTAAGAACGTCGAAGCCCAAGAAGCTAACGACAATGCTAATGCTAGCGCGCAACAAGCAATACTAGCAGCCATCAGTGAACTTCGAGAAGAAGTTATGGGAAAAATTTCAAGTACGGCGGCAGTACCTTATCTACCACTGTATTTCTTTACTCCACCACCCATATAATACATTCCTTTCAAAACTCTGTCAATCATAACAATTGCTGATATCCAGGACACACCAAAACAGCAGTACTTTAACATCATTATATGTTCTATGATATGGAACACATGCAAATAACACATCAACATGCTCATTTGAAAACTACTGTGACACATATATAACGCTATTTCACTAGCAAGGACCACACCTCAATCGGAATTAATTTTAACAATTTATTGACGTGAATGTAGATTTGGTATAAACATTGATGTTGGATTATTGGAATGGATGGTTGAGTGCGGTGTGGGGAAGCTTCGGTGGGAATCCGCCGTGGCTCCCGGGCACGACAGATCCCCTAGGACCCTACGGACAGACGGAGGAAAAGGAAAGAGATTGAGGGAGGGAGGGAGGGGTGCAGAATAACGAGAACGAAAGGGGGAGATCGGGTTAGGAGGATATTTAAGCCGGAAGAGGCGCGGTTGAGGTGCGGTAGAGGTGTGGTCCCCCTCCTGAAACTCTGCTATAAGCTTCACTTCACTAGCAAGGACCACACCTCAATCGGAATTAATTTTAACAATTTATTGACGTGAATGTAGATTTGGTATAAACATTGATGTTGGATTATTGGAATGGATGGTTGAGTGCAGTGTGGGGAAGCTTCGGTGGGAATCCGCCGTGGCTCCCGGGCACGACAGATCCCCAAAAGCGTGCATTATATGAGAGAGGAAAAAGCCGATTTGAGATCTCTTAGGTCGGAACGGACGTAACGGTGATAAGCTTGGGAGGACCATCTGCCCATGATCTGAATAAAGTGTTCCGGTATACCGCTGCAGGAAGCCGAGGTGGCAGCGCCGATTCTGAAAGAATGTCCGGAGTAATTCATGGGAGAGATGCCTGACAATGACGGGACCTGACGGAAGTGTTGGCCGGTAACCACCTGGCCGGATTCAGATGCAAACAGAGGGTCATCTTGGGATTTGCTTTGTGATGTCCGGAAATGTAAATAATTGGAGAGAATAAGGAAGGCATTTAGAACTGATTGAATGTAGTAGAAGTAGAAGACGGGAGTGGGTTGGCTAGATTAGTTGGTTTTGGTTCTTTTTAAAAATAACTATGGTGTTGTTAGAGAAAAAAGGTCCGAGAGGCAGGCGTGCCGACGTGGATCGTATCGAAGGGTCGAAGCAGTGAATTCTGAGCATCTGAGGAAACGGAAGAAGGCGAGAATGAACATTGCTTCTTGAGTTTGGTTGACGTGAGGTATGCTATATCTGGAGCAGATGGTGTGGATACAGCCTGACAGCAGATCCGTGGTTAATGGGAGTCTACGAGGATTTTGGGCTGGTTCTTAGCGTGAGAGGCCTCTGAGTAGTGAGGTGATCTGGGGATGACCATTAGCTGGCCATGACTACTGGTTAGGAGTTTAGAGATGAACGAAATGCCGCTGAGGTAGACTTTGATTGTCTGGGTTTTAATTTCCCAAGACAGAATGGCCGTGGGTGATGAAGCAGGTTAAGGTGATGAGATCAAATGACGGAAAAGTGATGTTATGCATGTCGTGAAAGTTGTGGAAACAATTCCAAGCCGACCGATATGGAGAGAAAGTTGCATGGGGACAGGCTATTGATGATGGTGTTCTGAGATTCCAGATCAGGGGCATGAAAGCTGGGTTTAGATGTTGAAAGACAAGGTCGAATATGGAGGAACTGGAGTCGGGTGTGCATCTACATGAGGAGCCAAGCTTCTGAACTTCTTTATTTATGATGTCAAACTACTGCGAGATTGTCTGAGTAGATGAGGACAGAGATAGGCGACTCCATTCACGGCCCCATAAGGTGGTGGCGACGATGATGGGGTAGATCTCAAAGAGAGCAGATAAAGTGACCTGGCAGTCTCCTTCCAACTCTTGGGGCCATTTGCCTACGAACCAACTTTCATCGTAAAAAAAAACCCAAAACCGGCAGACAGAGCCGCGTCATCGAAAAAGTTGACGTCCTGAGGATGAGACAGGTGATCGTCATAAAGAAGGAGAATCGTTCCAATCGCCGAGCAGACGGAGCCAGAACTCTGGTTCCGAGCTCTCCGAGCTCTGGTTCTCTAGAACCAGAGCTCTCCGAGCTCTGGTTCTAGAGCTCGGCGCGGCTGGGCGCAACGAGAGAGACGGAGGCCATGAGCGACGGGACGGAAGAAGCGACAGACAACGGATGAGAAAGGAAGCGTCCCCCGGGGAACAATGCGGATGCAGGCTTCGAGGGTAAGCAGTAGAGGGCACTGGCAGCCCGGTGCCAAAAGCCCCAAGGAGAGTGAACCGTTGCAGTAGCCGATGTCGTACGTCTGGGGGCCCCCGACATCTCGGTGCCAGATGCCCCAAGGAGAGCGAACTGTCAAAGTCACTGGACGTAGAACTGGGGGCAGCACACCCCGGTGCCAGATGCCCCAGCGAGAGTTAAGTGGTACGGTTGCCGGGCGTGCACGGCCAGGGGCAATGGCATCCCAATGCTAGACTCCCCAGCAAAAGCGAACCGCTGCAGGCG
Source organism: Plectropomus leopardus (assembly GCF_008729295.1). Classification (NCBI taxonomy): domain Eukaryota; kingdom Metazoa; phylum Chordata; class Actinopteri; order Perciformes; family Serranidae; genus Plectropomus; species Plectropomus leopardus. The sequence goes on along the minus strand of NC_056482.1, from coordinate 2,632,970 downwards.
TCGATGTTAAGCAGCAGAGGGCACCGGCAGCCCGGTGCCAGATGCCTCAAGAAGAGTGAAACGGCGCAGTAGGAGAGGTCATACGTCCGGGGCACAGCATCTCGGTGCCAGAAGCTCCAACGAGAGCGAACTGTCGAAGTCACTGTGAACGTACGACTGGGGGCAGCGGCACCCCGGTGCCAGATGCCCCAGCGAGAGCGAAGTGGTTTGGTTGCCAGACGTGCACAGCCGGAGGCAATAGTATCCCAATGCCAGACTCCCCAGCAAAAGCGAACCGCTGCAAGCATCGATGTTAAGCAGTGGAGGGCACTGGCAGCCTGGTGCCAGATGCCTCAAGAAGAGGGAAACGGTGCAGTGAGCGAGGTCGTACGACCGGGGGCGCGGCATCTCGGTGCCAGAAGCTCCAACGAGAGCGAACTGTCAAAGTCACTGTGAACGTACAACTGGGGGCAGCGGCACCCCGGTGTCAGAAGCCCCAGCGAGAGCGAAGTGGATTGGTTGCCAGGCGTGCACAGCTGGGGGCAATGGCATCCCAAAGCCAGACTCCCAAGCAAAAGCGAACCGCTGCACCGGCAGCCCGGTGCCAGATGCCTCAAGAAGAGAGAAAAGGTGCAGTAGGCGAGGTCGGACGGCCAGGGGCACGGCCTCTCGATGCCAGGAGCTCCAACAAGAGCGAACTGTCGAAGTCACTGTGGATGTACGACTGGGGGCAGTGGCACCCCGGTGCCAGATGGAACCAGCAAAAGCGAACTGCTGCAGGCGTCGATGTCAAGCAGTAGAGGGCACTGGTAGCGCGGTACCAGATGCCTCAAGAAGAGAGAAACGGTGCAGCAGGTGAGGTCGTACGGCCAGGGGCACGGCATCTGGTGCCAGAAGCTCCAACGAGAGCGAACTGTCGAAGTCACTGTGAACGTACAACTGGGGGCAGCGCGGCACCCCGGTGCCAGATGCCCCAGCGAGAGCGAAGTGGTGCGGCTGCCAAGCGTGTACAGCCGGGGGCAATGGCATCCCAATGCCGGACTCCCCAGCAAACCAATCCGCTGCAGGCGTCGATGTTAAGCAGTAGAGGGCACTGGCGGCCCGGTGCCAGTGCCTTCTACTACGGGGTCAGCATCTCGGTGCCAGATGAGCCAACACGAGTGGGCCACTCAAATGGAGGTGGGAGAGCGGTCGAGGGCGCGGGCATCCTGGTGCCGAGGTTGCAGGGTGATGCAAGCTGGTGGGAGTGGGAGGGCGCCGCAACATCACTGGCAACCCCGGGCAAACCTGACGACCGTGGCTGACGGGACCTAGGAGAAATGGCCGCCGGAAACATGGTGCAGTCAAGAATCTGGGTACGAAGATCGGAGGGAACCGGAGATGGACAAGAGACGAAAGCGCCAGGAGGACGGAAGGGAGGATCGGCTGTGGCCAGGGTGAAAGTAGGCAAAGGCCCGCCGCAACGGAAAATGATTGGAAAGGAGACCAGAACCGTGGACGAAACGACATGGTGCACAGGATGAGAGGGAAAATTTGGTGGTAGCCCGGTGCCAACAACCCCGGCCCAGACAGGTTGGGAGGCGTAGGCGGGAGTCTCAACCAAGGCCGGCTGCTGCGGGTCGTGTGGAGGCACGGTGAGGGGCACTGACAACCCGGTGCCAGATGCCCCAGCAAGAGCGAACTGGTGCCGTGGCTGGGATTGCACGGCTGGGGGCGCCGACAACAACAGACCAGGAAGCTGTGGGTGTATGACTGGGGACAACAGCATCCCGGTGCAGGGTGCCCCAGCAAGAGCGAAGTGGTGCGATTGTCGAGTATATGCGGCCAAGGGCACCGATACCCCGGTGCCAGAAATTCCATCAAGAAACAAATGCTGCAATTGCTGAGGTTGAGCAGTAGAGGGCACCGGCAGCCCGGTGCCAGGAGCCCCAAGGGGACAGAGCTGCTGTGGATGGCCAGGAAGAGCAGGAAGTGGCGCTGACATCCCAGTGCCAGGCGGTCCAACATGAGCGGGCTGCTCAAATTGAGGATGGAGAACAGTCAAGGCAGCACAGCGTCGAGAATCCCAGGTCAGGTGAGCTGGCGGGAGTGGGAGGGCGCCACGACACATCAGACGCCTCAGGCAAACTGACCTCCGCGGCCGGTGGGACCGAGGTAAAGCGACTTTTTTTTTTTTTTTTTTTTTTTTTTGTTTGTTTGTTTTCGGGTTATTCCTTGGGTGATGTGAGGGTCTAAGGGCAGAGGGATGTCGTAAACTGTACAGCCCACTGAGGCGAACCATGTTTTGTAATAATGGGCTCAACAAATAAAGTTTACTTGACTAGACTTGACTTGACTCGCCCGAGGCAGCATGTCCCCACTTCCTATTCGGCACGGGCCGCCGGAAGTGGTTGAAGACGAACCGGCCCTTTCACCGAGGTGCTGACATCATGGCGCACGAAGGGAGCCGCCGCGATGAGGTCACCCGGAAGAGCGCCGATGTTGACAGAGCAGCACTCAGATGTCAGGATATCGAAAAGCTTGTTTGTCAGTTCTGCGAAACGGTATTCCCCGGTCTGCAAAGGCGGCCGGCAATCGGGACCTCGCTGGAGCGTGGTGACGCCGCGCTCCACACGGCGCTCCAGCGCTCGTCGCTCGACATCGGGCCGCCGAGCCGGCAGAGTCGAGACAACGGCGGGAGGCCATCACCATCCTCCGCTGCAATGGAGTAGGAGAACCGCAGCGGCGCAGGGCTGCACGGGGGCGACCACGTCCTCTTCTTTCCACTGAGGGTGGCGGACCAGGAGATGCAGAGGAACCATTGGCCGAGCCGTACATCTGGATGGTGAGCAGAGAGGAGCCGGGTGGAACATGGACCATGGAGGCAACCGAGGGACCGGCGGCCGGTTGCACTGCCGAAGTCGGCGTCTCCGGCACGGATGCTACAGAGAAGTTGTCGGCGTCGGACCCTGAGGACGCCTCCAGCCTTAGCACTACATAGAGGAAGTACTAATTCATTGCTGCACCCAGGTGGAATTCTGACACCTGCAGTGCAATTTTGAATCACAGTCATAGCGCCACCTAGAGGTCACAGGGGAACTTTGATGTTTCCCCGAGAGCAGGTTAACCCCAGCGACCTCATATTCAGTCATAATACTGCAAAGTCTTTTTGATGATACACCGAAAAAAATACTTTTGTGATTTCATCACACACTGTTGCCATGGTAACACACCATTCGCCATAAAACAGATAGCACTTTTTGAGGGGCAAGGCATGCACAAAAACGCACCGAAAGTTTTTATTTACATCAGAAATTTTAAATTGTGATATCTGATATGATTTTTTTGCATTCATGTGCCAAAATGGCTCTTGAGCGCCCCAGAGAAAATTTCAACAAAGCAGCCCCCGTGGACCGTTTAACCTAGAGCTATGAAACTTGTGAAATGTGAAAAATTGAAAGCACTTTTTGAGGGGCAAGGCATGCAGGAATACTTACCAAATCGAAAACAGACATCAAAAGTCCTAAATTGTGATATCTGATATGAATTTTTTGAATTGATGTACCAAAATGGCTCTCCAGCGCCCCCTACAAAAATTTCAACGAAGCCGTCCCTGCGGACTGTTAAACCACAAAAACCATTAGACCACTTAGAAATGGATTTCATTGACCTGACACCTAGCGAGGAAAAGAAATACTGTTTGGTTCTTGTTGACATGTTTTCAAAGTGGGTGGAGTATTTCCCCACCTCTAAATAAGATGCAGCAGCAGTAGCAAAAGCTTTAGGTAAGATCTCATCTGACAATGGCACACCTTTTATAAGCACAGCCTTAAAGAGTGTGGGTGAGTATTTTGGCAATGAGATGAGACAACATTGTGCCTACCACCCAGCCAGTGGGAGGGCAGTTTAAAGAGCAAATGGTACACTGAAAAAAGTTGGCTAAATGTTGTGAGGAAACTGGTTTGACTTGGACAAAAGTACTGCCGATTGTTTTGATGCACGTGAGAGCTAGGGTCAGAAGCCGAAATGGCCTTAGCCCATTAGAGATCCTCTTCGCACAGCCAATGAATACGAAAATTTGACCTGTTAAAAGGCAACTCCCCAGTGTGAAGATGAAATGTTGTGTTATTGTGCAAACCTGTCCTCTGTGCTTTTTGATATCCACAAACAGGCAAAAGACGCCCTGCCAAAAGCCACAGAGCGATAACTGCACGACATGGAATCAGGCGATTGGGTTGTGGTAAAGGATCTAAGAAGGAAGAATTGGAAAGCATGCAGCTGGAACGGACCCTTACAGCTCCTTCTCAGCACAGAGACAGCAGTGACGATTGCAGAAAGGGCAACCTGGGTACACGCCAGTCACTGCAAACAAGTTTCTGAGCCCGCCAAGGACATCCCATCAAGCGTGCATTAGCATCAGTAGGTGAGCCGACGCTCTCCCCCGCCTCGTGTTTGCGAGGGAGAGAGGGGTGTGAATAATGCTAGGACCACACGTTTCTCAAACTCACAAACTGGCAGCACATTGAATATGAGGGTAGGCTGAGGTGATCCTGCTGATACAATGACGCAGACGACCATACAGTAGTGCTGGAGGGGTGGCACTTGCAGAGGAGTTTGCAGCATGCTCCTGCTCACTGCTATCATTGTCCTGCTACTGCTCTGGCAACAAGACACACCTCAGCCAGATAAACCACAAGGTCATAAGAACTCAAGCAGCAACTGCAGAGCATCTAACAACAGAATGAGAAGATAACTGCTGCCTGAGTTTACTCGCACCCCATTGAAGCCTGAGGAAAATTCCTGGTACACTTTAGTACTGTCCACGACCAGAAGGATTACAAATGTGACAGCTGCCATGTCTGCACACAACTTCCCCACGGGGTGGGGGCCGCAATACCCGTGACGCCCTACAGAACAGAACTGTTACAGACATGACCGAGAATATCAATATGTGCAACATCAGCATAATCAGTTACAGGGGTTCAAATGCTAGATTCTGGAACATGACACACGTGACACAACCAGGAGTTCACCAATCTGTCATGACAACAAACCCCACCCAACAACGAGGAACTATCCTGGCACTACAAAATAGGTTGGCGATGGATATGATGTTTGCCAGCCAGGGAGGAGTTTGCCATATTATTTGAACTGAGTGCTGCACTACATTCCAGATATTGTGGACAATAGGACTCATGTTTTCTCACACCTCAATGACCTGTTTCATGAGAAGAGGACCAAAGACTCTGACTCTGGAAGCTGGAGTCCGTGGTCCTGGCTAACTGAGGGGGATTGGAGAGTGACTTGAAAGTGCTGACACCTTTGTTAGGTTTCCTGATGGTGATTGTGATCTGTTGTGCAATACCTTCCATTAAAGCTTTGATCACTTCACTAGTCAGATCTTCTGTGGGGCAATTCACCATTCAGTCTGAAGATCATTTCTCCCATGAGCCTCTTGACTGGGCTCTGCCCACAATGTCATTTAATCTAGAGGTTATGTTCTTTTCTTTGATCAGTTGGGAAAAAAAAGAATAAAACGTATGTATTAGTAGTTTTAATCATCAGCCTTGATTTTCACAGTCATGATTGAAAATTGATTTTGCAGATGATTCTGCATTTCTGTAAATTTCTTTTTCTCCCCAATGATTAATGTTAAAATTATTAGCATAAAATGCTCAAATGGGGGAATGTAATGGGAGTTCCCATTTCTCATCATCATCTCTCTCTCTTTATCATATCATAATGAGTAGCTCTCTTGGTTTAATCATATTGTTAGCCTCTTGTGACGAACCACTGTGTGTTGATGATGACGTATACTGTATGATAAATCATGTCATTGTTTGTCTTTGTCCTGTTTGAAGGACAAACTGTAACCAGGTCAAGATAATGCATTTTATTTTATTCCTGCATCTCCTCTGCTTTGGGCCCTTCCTTTTTGCGTCGTATCATGCTGGGGAGAGCAGGGGTCCGTTTGCAAACACTGGAATTAAACTATCAGAACTGTTGGCTCAGTGTTGTACTTGACAACAAATTTCCAGAAAAGATGCTAACTAACATCAGATAACCCTAGCTTTGTGTGCTTAGCTAACACTAGCTTTGTGTGCTAGAGTTAGATAACTTCGGCAAACATAGATGGCTGAATAATAATATCAATAGTCAGCTGTCTTTACGACAGAGATGCACTTATCAACATTGGGAAAAGTTGTGTGGGGTTTGGACTGAATGCAGCAGACCAGAGGATCTCCACCAATGGCATACGCTGAGTGGCCAGTCAGACAGAGGGGAGAAACAAAACTGAAAGCACTAGACAAAGAGAGGGAGGAGAGCCAGTATCGGGGCAAGGATGACCCTACTTGGACCGGAAGATACTCCTCTACCAGGCCATCCTCTGGCTGGTGTCCGGTCATGGCTGGCCCCTGGCATTCTGGATCAAGCTATTGCACTTGTAGTCTATGAGCCAGACCACCAATTGCAATTGAAAAGGTGGGCAATTTATTGCTATTTTCTTCCTCCTATATATGACCACATTATTTACTGGTATGACAACCTTTGAGGAGTAGCTTATCGATACTTATCATGCGCCCACTGTTTGGTTGGTTGCTTCTCTGCAGAGGTTACATATGTGAACATATGTAAGGAAAAGAAAATAGCAACAAGAATTTGCCCACCCTTTCAATAGAAATCGGTGGTCTGGCTCATGGACTCAGTATGTTGTGATTTACATCAAATTTGGAAATACGCATATCATATTCCAAACTGTTAACTAGAGATGTCTCGCAAGTCAATAAAACAAACTAGAAATTGCCCACCTGTTTGATTGTCGTAGGTCAATTTTGGGGTTTTTGACTCATGGACTATGGATGGGCAGACCTTGTTAGGAGCAATAAGAACACAAAACTGATGCAAATTCAAAAAATGCACTGCAAGAATTGAATTTTTTTTTTGAATTTATAGGAATCTACAAAAAAAAATCGCCTGGCAGAGATCAACCAATCAGAGCTGCGGGGAGGCTCTATGCGGTGTCATTCATTGCCGTACACTCACTGCGCAGTCACCCTCCCTCGTGCACGCTCAGCCAAGCTCACAAATGTCAGCTCATGGCCTCGTGGAATAATTACGGATACTATGGCTGAGTAAACCACCACCAGCAATGAAAAACAGCTCATTCTGCTGACAGCCACATGCACGGTAAAGACAGAGTCACAGAAGCAGACCGAAGACGAAAAATGAGTTTAAAGGAAAGAATTCCATCGAGCCCAAGATAAAACAACAGTGAACACCGGAGCTGCTTTTCCGGAGTGGCAACAGCTAACTGGAGCTGAAAGCTCTCTAAACTGGTGAGTGAGCCTCATTTCTGCTTTACAGCTAAAAAATGTTTTTAATGAATGTACTGTAACACTTTAGACTGTATGTTACTGTGATGTTGCTGTGGAGCTAACGTTAGGTTGTTTCCAATGCTAAGACTGGTTAGTATTTATTTACTGCAGAGTGAATAAAAATATCTTCATGAAGTTACCAAACAGTCTTGTCAGATTGGGTTTATTGCTGATATTTATGTATGCTGTTACATTATAATATTGTCATCACCACTGATCTACCACATAGTTAGCTCTCTGTTTACCACAGTTTCTGTTATCAACACCTATATTGCTAAAACCACATGCTGACATGTTTTTGTTTTGCAAAATAGAAAAGCAAAATGTCCTCCTGTATCTGGAGGGTCGGCTACAGACCCCCCAGTCAGGCGCGAGGCTCCCTCCAGCAAAGGCCAAGGTCCTCGGTGTTTGGTCCACAGGACGTCCCGGCTCCCTCCTCTCCCCGCCTGTCTGCTCGTAGTATCAGTTGTGGGGGTGATTTCTTCAGTGGAGACATGTGTCGCGCTCTCAAAATACCTGAATCATCACAGACAACATGTCAGTGAGCTTACATAGTGACAAATGTAAATAAGCTGCTGATTTACGAGCGATCCTTCTACCTGACTGTAGAAGCTAATGTGCTAACTAACGTTAGCTAAACAGTTCACTGTAGCGCTAATGCTAACATAGAAACACTGTAATGTTACCAGCATCACACAGACTGTTTATAAATACACAAGTAACGGAATGAAGATCACCTCTCAGTACTCGGGCCCTAATAAAAAAGTTACGAAAATATACATACATTGCACATTTTAAATAAAATAAACATCCAAGATATACCTCAAAGTCTATGAAATGCAAATCCAATACGTCTTTGTCATATGTGCAGCAGCACAATGAAAAAAATATATAAAAGAAAAAAGATACCTCACTAACTAATGTCCCAGTCATGAGCCCTCCAAAAAAGTTAAGTATCTGCCACACTTTCTTAAATATACTTTTAATCTTCCCATCTGCTTATAGGACATCTTTTCAAATGCTGCTACTCGGGCCATTCCAACAATCCATTCTTGGAATGAGGGCACCAACCCAGTCTTCCAGCCTCTAAGAAAAAGGCCCAAGTTCAATTCTTGGGCCTATCCTCTTTCCTGTTTACTTGGCCCCCTTAGGGGCAATTATAAAAAAATATGGCATTTCCTTCCATTTTTATGTCGACGACTCCCAACATCTACCTGCCCCCAAATCCAAACAATCCAAATTGCCTACACCCCTTACTAGAGTGTCTAAAGGACATCAAGGCTTGGATGACTCTGAACCTCTTAAACTTCAGTGACAGCAAAACTGAAGTTATCATGTTTGGACCCAGTGGTAGGGCCCCAATGCTCCCCTGGACCTGGGTTCCCGTGCTCCCTATGTCAATCCTGTTGTAATTAATCTGGGGGTAAAAATTTACAATGGTCTTAAATTGGTTCAACAGATTAATTCTGTTGTTAAATCCAGCCTTTTTCAGTTAAGGATTTTACCTAGAGTGAAGCCTTTCCTTTCTTTCCTTCTTCCTGACCTCCTCTTATTTTATATCTGAATCAAGAAATTCCCTTTGTTCTTCAGACAGCTTAGGCAGCCCTAGTGGCTCTATAAAAGAACATATTTCCTTATCAGTAGAGATAGATACTGAGCAGGTCCTGTTAATATCTACAGTTGCAGTAAGAACTTCACCAGACAGGGACCTTACTGCAGGGATGGCAGAAGCCAATTCTTTCTATTACAAATGGCAAAAAGCTTTCCTGCCTTGTCCCTCTATCCCTTGTCATTCATTTATGTATATGGCTTTGCAATCCCCCCTTTTATAATATTATTATTTGGATTGTATTATATGGAGAACTACATTTTCCACCTATCATTTATCAAGAATAGTCACCCATATATATCCTCCAGTTAACATGTCAAAGTATTCTTGGGCAAGATACTGAACTGAGTCATTGGAGTGTGAGTGTGTATGAATGGTTAATGAGTAGCAGGGGCGCCATGTACCCTTGGCCACAAGTATGTGTAAATGGGTGAATGTGACATGTCCAAGAATCCCACCATTCTCTATCCTCATTTGTTTGTTTGTCCGCTGCCTGTCATCTGGGCCAGTCCCCCTGTGGCTTCTTCATCTATGCCCACACACACACACACACACACACACACACACACCCACACACAAACACAAGCACACGTACGAAGCAACCCTATGCAACTGACTCTCCCTGCTAAATCGATTCCCTCTGTTTTATATCTTCCTTTTCCTTTCTTCCTATGTTGCTCTTGTTTGTTTATCTGTTCGCCCATTTACAAACCTGTGAATGGGTGTGTATGGGTGAATGTGACATGTAGTGTCAAAGTGCTTTGAGTGGTCAAAAAGACTAGAAAAGTGCCATACAAGTACAGTCTACTTATCCCACCATTGTCTATCCTTATTTGTTTGTTTGTCCGCTTCCTTTCATCTGGGCCAGTCCCCCTTTGTCTTCTTCATCTATGTATGTATGTCGATGTGATATCTGTGGAATAGGATGGCAAACTGTCCTCTTACCTAATGCATGCTGGGATATACTCCAGTCCACTGTGACTGTGAACTTTGGATAGATATAAAATGATCTGACACTTCAAAACCAATTTGGTTTTAATATATGTTTATAATACATGGTGAATAAAACATCCTGGATTTTGTACACAATTAAAAAAAGACTGACATTAGTCTAGCCAACACTGGAATCTGTACTAAATAATGACATGTTCATTTAAACAAACTAATACTGTACATCACATTATAGTGTGTTGCAGGATATTTTATGTTGACACTTTAGGATCGGTGTTGTTGTTCCTTTCAGTGCTTATTTTGGTGTGATATTTCTACCTCACTTTCCTAAAAATCTCACGTTAATACTAAGAAGTTCAAATCATCAGAAGTGGTTTGTTTTCATCTCCCTGGGTTAAATACATTTTTTAAATTATTATAACTATTATCACTGCTGCTAAGACAAACATGAGCAGAAAATACCTTGTATGTGTGTGTGTGTGTGTGTGTGGGGGGGGAAGTGAGGAGGGGTATGAGGCCAATACAATTATGGAATCTTTAAAAAAAAAAAAAATTACTAAGACTTAAGCAGACTTAAGGAGTTTTTTTTGTCATGTGCTCCACCCCCTTCAGACAGGGATTTGTGGGGTGTCTACCCATGCTAATATTGGATTAACTAAACACACTGTCAATTTAAGAGGACCATGGGATTCATCATTATAAAGAATACAGATGCAACCAATTCTGTGGTTTAGAACTTGTCATTAATCAGATGTAGACTCATTTTAAGTTGCTGTACATTTCCTGGTTAGTTAGGTGCATTTTTGTGACAGAACTGCTCCAAACATTGGATTGTCAGTGGCAAATACTGCTTTTAGTAGGGAGATGATTTAATAATTGAGGCCAATCTATATGACATATTTTTAGCCTGGATTTTCCCCCAGCTGTCATTTTTGTTGGAGCCTCAGTCTGCTTTCACATCACAGAAGTACAAAATTGTGCATAGCAATGTGTTACGGGCGCTGGCATTGTTTTTGGTCGTTGTGTGTATTGGGGTTGTGGCAGTCTCATTTCTCAGGCAACGTGACTGATGACATCCTCGGAGGTTTACCACATCATCGGGGAGTCCCTCCTTCTGTATCCTGGGGTGTTCCTCTGCCTGTGGCTCATTTCTCCTCCTCCTGCTCTATTTAAGTCCGCCGTACCTTTACCAGGGGGCGGCTGTGCTTACCCATGAGCAGTTCGCCTCGGTATTGTGCTGGCCTGATTGATGTAAACTCGTGATTGTTAACTCGGAGCTTCATGTTAACTGGTGTATGAGGGAGTTCGACTCTAGATAAGCTTTTGTTGTATTTCATGTTTAACACATGTTGTCATTGTCACACCGATGACAACATGTAGTAAGCTGTGGGGTGGGTTCGGCAGGCATAAGGTGTTTTATTTGGTTTATTGATTTGCCGCCACCCGCCGTCCTCTCCCTTTGTTTGTTTGTTTGTGTGTGGGCTGCTCGCTTGGTGCTGGGCCAGTTCAGTCATTCATACATGTGTTGAACAATAAACGGCTTCCCGCCTGTTTAACACCACATCGCTGTGTTGCTTCCCTTTGTCCCTAGACTTAACATCTGTGGGTTATAACACAAGGGCATTATTGTCAGTAGAGAGCTGTGCTCATATCTAACTAGGGTTTGAAGAGACAAAATTCAGCTAAATTGAACACTGAACAAGATGTGCATCCAATGGCATTCCAGCATTGACAGAAGGCATTATTTAAATTTGAACATAAAGGGTTCATTGATGACAAACAGATGGCAGAGCTAATTCTGCAGTTATCAAACATTTGCTATAGAAGTGGGCATAACAGGATGATGATAATAAATTAAGAGATCTTCAGTTAAATTTCAAACTAAAAACCACACAGAAAACTGATACAGGAAGGTTACGGTCTCATTGCCCCGTCCTGATGTGATGGTTTCATCTCCTCAGTTGAAGCTTCCATGGCATTCAAGTTTTTTGTTTTTTGTGCACAAATTAAATCTATGTACCTCTATTTAAACTGCCATATCTTGTCATAATAACCACTGAGATCTTCATTATAAGTAAAACTGGAAACAATACTTTTCTGATCACTCCAGTTAAGTCAGAGTTTGCTTGAGGGTAGCATTTTGTGGTCAATACAGCAATTGCAGCAACAGCCCTGTGTATTGGCTGGAGTGTGCTGGATGCTGCTAGGGCCCCTAACATGTAATGAGGATGCTTCTTAAGAATGCAGTCCAGTACCCAGCAGCATCACAGGTGTACCATGATCCTTATACAATGAAAAAAATTAAATGAAAATAGCATATTCCACAGTTTGTGTGCTTGTGGCGGTTGACTTTCATGATCCCAAGATTTTCGAAACAAAGTCCTTCAGTGCACTAGTTAGGTATTTAAAAAAAGGTCAAGGCCCTGCCACTGACAAATTACTATGTGCAAAATTACACAGTACTAGGACATGGGGCTATTTCCTCAGATGTTTTTAATAAATGACATAACTTACAGCGCAATAGCACAGGGTCAGGACCAGATCACAACCACAAGGGGTTGTTTCCTACACCATATGCAACTCAGTATAGCCCAAGTATTCAGATAATCCATGAGTCTCACAGTGAGCCCTGTGCACCTGCCTGTGAGTCTCTCTCATCTTGAACACCCTTCTTTCCTCATCCTTTGTGTTAGATGAGTCTTTCCTCAGGTGGGACCTTGAGCATGCTGTCCATCTCCAGCCGAGCTCCAGCCACCTCCTGAGCACTTGGGCTGTATGCGCCCTCTGACTGGCGTTTCTTCCTTGCCATGAGCACCATGAAGGTCAAGCTGATGATCAGTATCAACACACATAAGCAGAGGAGCGGGATGGCTACCACCAGCCAGGGGATTCCTTGTTTCTGGGCTTGTTTCTGCAAAGGTACAGAGGGCGGAGACTGTGAAAATGTCATGCTTTAGTTTTCTGAAAACAGGTGGAGATTTGTCGACCATTCTTATCTGCTTCAGTATTTCATAAATACAAAATAAAATATATGTTTTAATGGTTTCTGAACTTCTATAAGCCATTGGATGTTTACTTGATACTGCTTGGCAAAAATCTAAAAGTCAACATTTTGACCTGTATTTATAAAACCAACAAAGAAAAATGTAACAAACATACGTTAGTGTCACAGATTGGACCACTGTAGCCAGGTGGGCATTCACAAACAAACATGTTGAATCGATCCAAACAGGAACCACCATTTCGACAGGGGTTGGACTCACACTCATCTATCTCCAATTCACACCTACAAGACACAAATGAATGTGCTTGAAAAGAGAGAACATTTTAGACCACTCTGAACATTTCCAAAAACATTTATGTGAGAATAAATATTTTATTACCATCGATGTCAACTTTGCAACAGATAGTATTGTTGTCATTGGTATTTGTGTGTGTGTGTGTGTGTGTGTGTGTGTGTCATCATTGTAAAATGCACCCCTGGGGACACCTATTGAAAACACCCCATCATTGTGATGTATCCTGGTCACAAAATCTGTCCATACAGATTTTGAGACCAGGATACATCACAATGATGCAAGATGCTGTTACGAAAAATGTACAGTTCTGTAGGAAAAGTCACAGTGAAGGCTTAATTGGTGTGGTCTAAAAAACAAGGGGGTAGGAACTATATTCCCTGGCCCACATTAGTTCTATGTTGTGGATTGCTTGTAACGGGTGGTTGTAGGACCCAGATGCAGTACGCCAAAACGCTCGTTCAGTTGGTAATAACTTTTATTTAAACCAACACAGTCAAAGCTCAGCTTACAGGTAAAGAGTTCGTTCTTTCGGGCAGGAAGCCCTAGCAAAGTCTCTGGGTATCACACGAAGTGAAGAAACGAAGCTTCTACCCACAGTGGCTGGCGAGGAGGAAACCCCGTAGCTCCGCGAGCCTTCTCCACGTGCTGGAACGCCGACAGGGATCGAGCAGAGGAATGGTCTGGGACAGGCAGGGGTTCGATAACCAGGAAGTCCGTCCGCGGAGGTAACAGCACCGACAGGGATCAGGCAGAAGGAGCGTCTTAGCCGTGCGAAGGAGTCTTTACCAGGAGAGCCGTCGTGGTCGAGGACAAAGAGCAGGTAGGTTCACGGGGAGTCAGGCGAGTAGAGCAGGTCAGGAACAGGCAGAGTCGGCAACGGGAGATCTGATAGAGAAACGCTGGAAAGACATGCATAGTGCAGAGGAACAATCTGGCAATGAGTGAGTGAACTGGAGTGTCTTATATACTGCACTGATTGGAGATGAGCTGCAGTTGAGGGGAGAGCAGGCTGCAGCAGTAGGCGTGGCTAGCAGGTAGAGCAGAGCAGAGGGAGGGTGAGTGGAAAAGTACTGGCAGCAGGTAAGGAGGAGAAACAGCAGGTCCATGACAGAACCCCCCCCTCAAGGGACGGCCCATGACGTCCCAACACAGGGCCACAGAAGCCGGGCAGGCGGAGGGGGCCAGGAGGAGGGTCAGAATTCCTCCGACACGCCGGAACCCGTGTCGTCATCACCAGAGGGAGGACCATCCACCAGCTGCGACGCAGAAGCCTCCAAGCAGGAACCCAGGCCGGATGTCCCAGGAACAGGAGAAGGGGGAGCCGGGACAGAGGCGGAGGAACACCGTCTCCGGACCGCACGGGAGGGCTGATCAGGATTCAGGCGGTGGAACTACGGTGGAAGCCATAACCCTCCCAGTCCACCAGATACTGCAGACCCCTACCTCGTCGACGGGAGCGAAGCAAGCGACACACCGTGTAAGCCGGAGCCCCATCAATGAGACGGGGAGGCGGCGGTGGTCGAGAGGTGGGCTGCAGAGGACACTCCCTGGCCGGCTTGACCTTGGAGACGTGGAACATGGGATGGATGCGCATGGAGCGGGGCAGTTTGAGGCGGACCGCCACCGGGTTGACGACCTGTTCCACAGGAAACGGACCAACATACTTGGGAGCCAGCTTGCGGGATTCCACCCTCTCAGGGGAAGGTCCTTGGTGGACAGCCAAACTCTTTGTCCGACCCGGTACGGAGGAGCCTGGGAGCGGCGACGGTTGGCTGAGGAGGCGTAGCGAGCGGCGGTCCGCAGGAGTGCAGACCGAGCTCGGGACCAGGTGCGCTTACAGCGGCGGATGAAAGTCTCTACCGACGGATAAGCAGTCTCTTTTTCCTGGTCAGGAAACAGGGGAGGCTGGAAGCCGTATGCACACTGAAATGGTGAGAGCCCGGTGGCAGAACTGACCAGGGTGTTGTGTGCGTATTCCACCCACAAAAGCTGTGGTGACCAGGAGGCGGGCTGATTGGAGGCCATACACCGCAGCGCCGTCTCCATCTCCTGGTTAAGCCGCTCCGACTGACCGTTCGACTGTGGGTGGTATCCAGAAGACAGACTGGTGGATGCCCCCAAGAGCCGACAGAATTCTTTCCAGAACGCCGAGGTAAACTGAGGACCCCGGTCGGAAACCACATCCGTAGGGAAGCCGTGTAGTTGGAAGACATGCAGGAGCATTAGTTCAGCAGTTTCTTTGGCAGAGGGCAGCTTCGGTAATGGCACAAAGTGCGCCATCTTGCTGAACCGGTCTACCACTGTCAGGATGGTAGTGTTTCCTTCCGACAGTGGCAGACCGGTAACAAAGTCCAGAGAAATGTGAGACCAGGGACGATGGACAGTGTGTTTAGTTAATCCATTATTAGCGTAAGGGGGGTATGGGGGCAATTCAATTATGGAGGTCTTTAAATCTTTAAAAAAAAAAATTACTAAGACTTAAGCAGACTTAAGGAGTTTTTTTTGTCATGTGCTCCACCCCCTTCAGACAGGGGATTTGTGGGGTGTCTACCCATGCTAATATTGGATTAACTAAACACACTGTCAATTTAAGAGGACCATGGGATTCATCATTATAAGAATACAGATGCAACCAATTCTGTGGTTTAGAACTTGTCATTAATCAGATGTAGACTCATTTTAAGTTGCTGTACATTTCCTGGTTAGTTAGGTGCATTTTTGTGACAGAACTGCTCCAAACATTGGATTGTCAGTGGCAAATACTGCTTTTAGTAGGGAGATGATTTAATAATTGAGGCCAATCTATATGACATATTTTTAGCCTGGATTTTCCCCCAGCTGTCATTTTTGTTGGAGCCTCAGTCTGCTTTCACATCACAGAAGTACAAAATTGTGCATAGCAATGTGTTACGGGCGCTGGCATTGTTTTTGGTCGTTGTGTGTATTGGGGTTGTGGCAGTCTCATTTCTCAGGCAACGTGACTGATGACATCCTCGGAGGTTTACCACATCATCGGGGAGTCCCTCCTTCTGTATCCTGGGGTGTTCCTCTGCCTGTGGCTCATTTCTCCTCCTCCTGCTCTATTTAAGTCCGCCGTACCTTTACCAGGGGGCGGCTGTGCTTACCCATGAGCAGTTCGCCTCGGTATTGTGCTGGCCTGATTGATGTAAACTCGTGATTGTTAACTCGGAGCTTCATGTTAACTGGTGTATGAGGGAGTTCGACTCTAGATAAGCTTTTGTTGTATTTCATGTTTAACACATGTTGTCATTGTCACACCGATGACAACATGTAGTAAGCTGTGGGGTGGGTTCGGCAGGCATAAGGTGTTTTATTTGGTTTATTGATTTGCCGCCACCCGCCGTCCTCTCCCTTTGTTTGTTTGTTTGTGTGTGGGCTGCTCGCTTGGTGCTGGGCCAGTTCAGTCATTCATACATGTGTTGAACAATAAACGGCTTTCCCGCCTGTTTAACACCACATCGCTGTGTTGCTTCCCTTTGTCCCTAGACTTAACATCTGTGGGTTATAACACAAGGGCATTATTGTCAGTAGAGAGCTGTGCTCATATCTAACTAGGGTTTGAAGAGACAAAATTCAGCTAAATTGAACACTGAACAAGATGTGCATCCAATGGCATTCCAGCATTGACAGAAGGCATTATTTAAATTTGAACATAAAGGGTTCATTGATGACAAACAGATGGCAGAGCTAATTCTGCAGTTATCAAACATTTGCTATAGAAGTGGGCATAACAGGATGATGATAATAAATTAAGAGATCTTCAGTTAAATTTCAAACTAAAAACCACACAGAAAACTGATACAGGAAGGTTACGGTCTCATTGCCCCGTCCTGATGTGATGGTTTCATCTCCTCAGTTGAAGCTTCCATGGCATTCAAGTTTTTTGTTTTTTGTGCACAAATTAAATCTATGTACCTCTATTTAAACTGCCATATCTTGTCATAATAACCACTGAGATCTTCATTATAAGTAAAACTGGAAACAATACTTTTCTGATCACTCCAGTTAAGTCAGAGTTTGCTTGAGGGTAGCATTTTGTGGTCAATACAGCAATTGCAGCAACAGCCCTGTGTATTGGCTGGAGTGTGCTGGATGCTGCTAGGGCCCCTAACATGTAATGAGGATGCTTCTTAAGAATGCAGTCCAGTACCCAGCAGCATCACAGGTGTACCATGATCCTTATACAATGAAAAAAATTAAATGAAAATAGCATATTCCACAGTTTGTGTGCTTGTGGCGGTTGACTTTCATGATCCCAAGATTTTCGAAACAAAGTCCTTCAGTGCACTAGTTAGGTATTTAAAAAAAGGTCAAGGCCCTGCCACTGACAAATTACTATGTGCAAAATTACACAGTACTAGGACATGGGGCTATTTCCTCAGATGTTTTTAATAAATGACATAACTTACAGCGCAATAGCACAGGGTCAGGACCAGATCACAACCACAAGGGGGTTGTTTCCTACACCATATGCAACTCAGTATAGCCCAAGTATTCAGATAATCCATGAGTCTCACAGTGAGCCCTGTGCACCTGCCTGTGAGTCTCTCTCATCTTGAACACCCTTCTTTCCTCATCCTTTGTGTTAGATGAGTCTTTCCTCAGGTGGGACCTTGAGCATGCTGTCCATCTCCAGCCGAGCTCCAGCCACCTCCTGAGCACTTGGGCTGTATGCGCCCTCTGACTGGCGTTTCTTCCTTGCCATGAGCACCATGAAGGTCAAGCTGATGATCAGTATCAACACACATAAGCAGAGGAGCGGGATGGCTACCACCAGCCAGGGGATTCCTTGTTTCTGGGCTTGTTTCTGCAAAGGTACAGAGGGCGGAGACTGTGAAAATGTCATGCTTTAGTTTTCTGAAAACAGGTGGAGATTTGTCGACCATTCTTATCTGCTTCAGTATTTCATAAATACAAAATAAAATATGTTTTAATGGTTTCTGAACTTCTATAAGCCATTGGATGTTTACTTGATACTGCTTGGCAAAAATCTAAAAGTCAACATTTTGACCTGTATTTATAAAACCAACAAAGAAAAATGTAACAAACATACGTTAGTGTCACAGATTGGACCACTGTAGCCAGGTGGGCATTCACAAACAAACATGTTGAATCGATCCAAACAGGAACCACCATTTCGACAGGGGTTGGACTCACACTCATCTATCTCCAATTCACACCTACAAGACACAAATGAATGTGCTTGAAAAGAGAGAACATTTTAGACCACTCTGAACATTTCCAAAAACATTTATGTGAGAATAAATATTTTATTACCATCGATGTCAACTTTGCAACAGATAGTATTGTTGTCATTGGTATTTGTGTGTGTGTGTGTGTGTGTGTGTGTGTGTGTGTCATCATTGTAAAATGCACCCCTGGGGACACCTATTGAAAACACCCCATCATTGTGATGTATCCTGGTCACAAAATCTGTCCATACAGATTTTGAGACCAGGATACATCACAATGATGCAAGATGCTGTTACGAAAAATGTACAGTTCTGTAGGAAAAGTCACAGTGAAGGCTTAATTGGTGTGGTCTAAAAAACAAGGGGGTAGGAACTATATTCCCTGGCCCACATTAGTTCTATGTTGTGGATTGCTTGTAACGGGTGGTTGTAGGACCCAGATGCAGTACGCCAAAACGCTCGTTCAGTTGGTAATAACTTTTATTTAAACCAACACAGTCAAAGCTCAGCTTACAGGTAAAGAGTTCGTTCTTCGGGCAGGAAGCCCTAGCAAAGTCTCTGGGTATCACACGAAGTGAAGAAACGAAGCTTCTACCCACAGTGGCTGGCGAGGAGGAAACCCCGTAGCTCCGCGAGCCTTCTCCACGTGCTGGAACGCCGACAGGGATCGAGCAGAGGAATGGTCTGGGACAGGCAGGGGTTCGATAACCAGGAAGTCCGTCCGCGGAGGTAACAGCACCGACAGGGATCAGGCAGAAGGAGCGTCTTAGCCGTGCGAAGGAGTCTTTACCAGGAGAGCCGTCGTGGTCGAGGACAAAGAGCAGGTAGGTTCACGGGGAGTCAGGCGAGTAGAGCAGGTCAGGAACAGGCAGAGTCGGCAACGGGAGATCTGATAGAGAAACGCTGGAAAGACATGCATAGTGCAGAGGAACAATCTGGCAATGAGTGAGTGAACTGGAGTGTCTTATATACTGCACTGATTGGAGATGAGCTGCAGTTGAGGGGAGAGCAGGCTGCAGCAGTAGGCGTGGCTAGCAGGTAGAGCAGAGCAGAGGGAGGGTGAGTGGAAAAGTACTGGCAGCAGGTAAGGAGGAGAAACAGCAGGTCCATGACATTGCTGTGTTGTGGTTGGAGAGGTCCCATTGTGAGATTATCTCTATAGTTGGTATTGAAACAATGCAGGTAAATGTAAAATGTCCAAAAGCAACATATCAGTCTAAAAGCAGTGTCCATCTGCAGACCTCTCTGTGAGCAGTTTTCACAGTGACTAAATTTCCAAAAATTAAAATGGAAATCCTGGTTGTAGTACCTGTGGGGAAAGATAATTCAAATGTGTCTTTGTGTGTGTGTGCTTAATAATTTGGGTGTTAAAAATCCGTAATTAGTGTAAGAGTGAAAGTGGGATATGTTTATAGTATAGTGTAAGCATAGGTTAATACAGCTAGTTGGTGCTGTTCACGTAATTGTCAGTTGGTCAGGTTGAGGGCGGAGAGAAGAGAGAGGAGAGAGAGAGGAGTGGGTGGTGAGCAAGAAAGGACGGGAATTTTGAAGTGTGGCTTGAGCTAACTGTACATGCAATGGAGTTACTAAAAGTTTTGAGGAAGTCCAGGAGGGGGTAGCTGTGATGGACAGGTTTTGGTAAAACCTGAGATCACGTAGTGGACACACGCTGGAGTGACAAACTGATCAAAGTAACTAATCTGAATCTTACAGTCCGAAAAAGTGTCTGATAACAGACTCTTATTTCACTGAAAACACAGAGATAAATGTTCATGATACTAAGCAGCTGGTCTGTACATAACATGAAGACCAAGCTTTCACAGATTAGCAAGCAGCGTGCACGAAAATGTTTATGCATTGCCAGGCAACAGCTGTCACTTCCAGCGGTTGCAGACCTAGTTGTGTCGGAGGAGCCTGAAAATCATTAATTAAACAAACAAATCATAATTTGTTGTCATTTATGACTGTGAACTAATAAAAGATGCATGTATGACTGTTGTACAACAGCAATATCACACCGGAGGTCATGATGTTGTACTGTATATCATCACAGCTGTGATTATCTTGCGACTTAATCACGGCCGTGATACAGTACAACATCACTCCCTCTTGTGTGATATTGCTTAAATATATAACTAATAACCTATATAATCTAGGTTTCTTTCACACCTGTAGTTTGTTTGCTTTGTTCCAATTCAGGTCAAAGCACACACCAGCAATTTGGACTTTTGAATATTAGATCCCTATCATCTAAGGCTCTTTTAGTCACTGATTTAATATTGGATAACTATATTGATTTATTTTGCCTCACAGTGACCTGGCTGTGGGGGCCAGAGGAGGGAGAGTCGCTGCTATTTTTGATTCAAGCTTAGCAATTCACCCTAAAGCTAAGCTAAATTATAGTTCATTTGAAAACCTTTTTCTTAGTCTTTCTCACCCATCATGGAAAACTCTACAGCCCATTCTATTTGTTTTAGTTTACTGCAACTCAGCCCATACTCTGAATCTTTATCCAAATTCTCTGAGTTTATATCAGGTTTAGTGGTTAAATCAAACAAAGAAATTATTGTAGAGGATTTTAACATTCATGTGGATAATAATAATGATAGCCTTAGTGCTGCATTCTCCACACTTTTGGATTCAATTGGCTTCAGTCAGTGTGTTCATAGATCCACCCACCGCTACAACCACAACTTGAATCTTCTTCTTGCATACGGCACCAAAACTGAAGATTTAATAGTCTTCCCCGAGAATCCTGCTCTGTCAGACCATTATTTAATAACCTCTGATTTTTCATTACTTGATTACACACCTCTCAGCAAAAGTTACTATTCTAGATGTCTGTCTGATAGTGTAGTAGCTAAATTTAAGGAATTGATTACCTCTGCATTGACCTCATTACCATTTCTCACAGTGACTGAGAAAGCTACTTCTAATTTAAGTAATTTGCTAAATTGAATGTCTTGTTGATAGTGCTACTTGCTCATTGCAATCAGCTCTCGACTGTGTTGCACCTCTCAAGAAGAAAATAATGAAACAAAAAAAATTAGCTCCATGGTTTAACCCCGAGATCCACAAATTAAAACAAAGATTGCAAAAATTTGAAAGAAATTGGCATTAAACCAACGTGGAAGAGTCCCGTTTAGTCTGGCAGGACAATCTTAAAACGTATAGAAAGGCCCCCCGCCATGCCAAAGCAAACTATTACTCATCATTAATTGAGGAAAATAAAAATAATCCCAGGTTTCTTTTCAACACCATAGATAGGTAGACTCAGAGTCACAGCTCTATAGAGCCTTGTATTCCTTTGGCTTTTAGCAGTGATGAATTATGAGTTACATGAGAAACAAATGCATGTCATATTACAATAATGATAGGTTTAAAATTACTAAATGCACACACTATGATAATATTGTGGGTGTCTATAAGAGTCCTATCTGTATATTGATATTGGAGGCATGGCTCATAATAATGGCAGTAAAAGGTTGCATCAAGCACGATCATGGCATTGGCGCAACCAGGACCCACAACACAGGCGTAGCTTCAGACAGGATCACAGAAATGGCAAAACCAAGACCACATTCAGGGCGAACCGGAGGTACGATATCAGTGCAGCCACAGCACAAGCACGACCAAAGGCAGGGTCACAGAACCAGCATCAGGTATCACCACAATCAGGCGCAGCCAAGATTGCAGCCAAGATTGCAGCCAAGATCCGAGAAACTAGGAAACAAGGGAGCAGGAATACTCCGGAGAGGCAACAGAGTTAGCATAATGCAGTAACCAGACATGAGATTTGGAGGGAGCAAGAGAAAGAAAAAGGAGCTCAGTGTATCTTAGACAGTCACCCAGCAGATTAAACCTATGTCATCCTATCTAGGGGCTGGTCCAGGCAACCTAAGTCAGCCCTAATTATAAGCTTTTTCAAAGAGGAAGGTCTTAAGTCTACCCTTAAAAGTGGAAATGTTGTGTGCCTCCCTGACCGAAACTGGAAGATGGTTCCATAAAAGAGGAGCGTGGTAGCTGAAGGCTCTGGCTCCCATCCTACTTTTGGAGACTTTGGGAACCACAAGTAATCCTGCGTTTTGAGAGTGCAGTGATCTTGAGGGTTGGTAAGGAACTATGAGCTGTGACAGATAGGATGGAGCCTGACCATTTAGAACCTTGTAAGTAAGGAAGAGGATTTTAAATTCAACCCTGGATTTTACAGGGAGCCAGTGCAAAGAAGCTAAAACAGGAGAAATGTGGTTCCTTTTCTTGGTTCCCCTTAGAACACGTGCAGCAGACCTAAGAGATTTGTTGGGACAACCAAATAATAGGGAGTTACTGTAATCCAGCCTAGAAGTAACAAATGCGTGTACTAATTTTTCAGCATCTGTTTAGGACAGGATATGCCTAATTTTTGCAATGTTACATAAGTGAAAGAAAGCCCAAAGTCCTAGAAGTTTGTTTTATATAGGAGGCAAAAGATAGATCTTGATCGAATAAAACTCTGAGGTTCCTTACAGTTGTGCTGGAGATCCACGTAATGCCACCTAGAGAAATTACATTCTTAGAAAAGAAGTTTCTGAGGTGTTTGGGGCCAAGAAAAATAACTTCAGTTTTGTCTGAATTCAACATAATGAAATTATGGCTCATCCAGGCTTTTATGTCCTTAAGACGTCTTGAAGTCTAGACAACTGATTAGTTTCATCTGGTTTCATAGATAGATACAGTTGTGTATCATGAGCATAACAATGAAAATTTACAAAGTGATTTCTAATTATGTTGCCTAGCAGAAGCATATATAAAGTATAAAGGATTGGTCCAAGCACAGAAACTTGTGGCACTCCGAAGCAGACCTTAGTATGCACAGATTGATTGATTGATTGATCATTGATGTGAACAAACTGGGTGAACGATCTGATAAGTATGATTTAAACCAGCTTAGTGCTGTTCCTTAAAGACCCATTAAGTGTTCTAGTCTGTGCAATAAGATTCAATGGTCAGTGGTGTCAAATGGGGCACTGAGATCTAATTAGATTAAGACAGAGACCAGACCTTTATCAGAGGCAATCCATAAGTCATTAGTAATATTTACTAGTGCCGTCTCTACTACTACTTCGTACTATGATGAACTCTGAAACCTGACTGAAAGTCCTCGAATAAACTATTATCTTGGAGAAAGTCACAAAGTTGATGAGCAACCACTTTCTCAAGGATTTTAGAAATGAAGGGGAGATTAGATATTGGTCTATAGTTAGCTAAAACCTCTGGATCGAGAGTGGGCTTTTTTAGAAGGGGTTTAATGACAACTACTTTAAAGGACTGTGGTACATAGCCCATTAATAAAGACACAATAATTATATCTAATAAATAATTGTCTATTAAGGGTAAAACTTCCTTAAGTAGCCTAGTTGGGATTGGGTCTAACAGGCATGTTGATGGCTTGGATCAAATTAGAGAGTCGGTGAAGGTCAGTCCTGGAAAACCTAATAAATTCCAGGCCATGTTGCCTTATCCAAGCTACCTGTATCCGAGGTCAGGTCAGTTAAGGGCAAGATGTGATGGATTTTATCTCGAATAGTTACAATTTTATCATTAAAGAAACTCATAAAGTCATCACAGCTGAGGGCCAAAGAAATACAAGGCTCTATAGAGCTGTGACTCTGAGTCAGCCTAGCTGCAGTGTTGAAAAGAAACCTGAGTTTGATTTTATTTTCCTCAATTTTCCTCAAATGATGAGTAATAGTTTGATCTTGCATTATGAAGGGCCTTTCTATACATTTCAAGACTGTCCTGCCAGACTAAACAGGACTCTTCCAGGTTGGTTGAACGCCAATTTCTTTCAAATTTTAATGATGTTTGTTTAAATTTGCGTATCTCGGGGTTAAACCATGGTGCTAATTTTCTTTGTGTCATTATTTTCTTCTTGAAAGGTGCAACGGAGTCGAGAGCTGATTGCAGTAAACCAGTAGCACTATCAATGAGACAATCAGGATAGGACTGCTTTCTTTCACTTGCATAACATTGCAAAAATTAAACATATCCTATCCCAAACAGATGCCATGCCGAAAAATTAGTACATGCATTTCTTACTTCCTTTGTTACTTTCCATTTGTAACTGCCAGTGGACTTTCTATGATACATTAAGCTCCTTTTTCATTCTCTTGCTCCCTCCATCTGCAAATGCTCATGTCTGTTTAATGCATTCCACTAACTCCGTTTCTTTCTGGAGCATTCCTGCTCCCTTGTTTCCTGGATTCTGCCTGCAATCTTGGCTGCACCTGATCACGGGGATAGCTGTGCTGGTGCTATACGCCCCGCTTACCCTGATCATGGTCTTAGTTTTGCCCTTGCTGTGGTCCTGTCTGAAGCTATGCCTGTGTTGTGTGTCCTGGTTGTGCCGATGCAGTGATCCTGCTTGATGCACCCTTCGACTGCTATTAGTATGAGTCACGCCTCCACTGTCAATATACGCATGGGACTTTTATCGACACCCAAAATATTTGCACATAACATAACATGATATCATAGAATACATTTAGTAATTTTACAACAATCATTATTGTAATAAGACATGCGTTTGTTACCATTAGTGCTGTGCATCTCTCCCTCTCTCTTCCCCTCTTTCTTTCTCTTTCCTTTTAGTCATTATTGTAATTCAACTGTTATTTACAACATCTATTGCATGTCTGTCCGTCCTGGAAGAGGGATCCCTCATCATCCTCTGCCGCTCTTCGTGAGGTTTCTTCCATTTTTTCCCCATTTCAGGGGTTCTTTTTGGGGCCTTTATCCTTGGGCGATGTGAGGGTCTAAGGGCAGAGGGATGTCCTATGCAATGTCCTAAGCAAATCTGAAAATTAAAATGCATTAACAAAATTCAATCTTCAAGAATCATATTCTTTGACATAATTGAAATGAAGAAGTAATGGACATTTGCTTTTTAATTTTCAAAAAAAGCCCTTAGAAATTGTTATCATTATTGAAATGATAAGTCAAATTTTAAAATTAAAATGCATGTACTTATTTTTCATAATAAACACGCATTGTTTGACTCAAAAATAATATTAAAATATGAGTTTATCATATAATATGCATTTTAATTTCATCTTTAAGTTGTATATTCTATGACACAATTAAAAAGAAAACAAAAAGGACATGGATTTTTTTTCATTTTCAAATCTGACAACTCAAACCAACTCAAAAATGAAATGGCAAAGTAGATGGTGCAGGAAGGTGATATTACACCTTAGGGTAACAGCAGCAAAAGTATGTCCAAGTCCATTGTGGAGTTGCTTAGCGAAAAAACAATTAAACTGATTTTCTATAATTTGCTTATAAATGAAAATCTGGAATTGAAATGTGTGCATGGAAAACTTAATTATTATATTTAAGCTGCTACCCAGTGGTTCCTCTCTGCCTCACTCCTGGCTTGTGAGACAACTTTTACTGTGAGAGTGGCCTGCACCTCTGGAGAGGAGATGCTGTGGCAGCCGGAATTCTGCCAGAGCAAACCCACTAACCCAGCGAGGGCTGTCACTGCAGCGCTGGGCCTAACCTGAGGAATTGCGCTAGCTGTATTCGAGCTATTCCTGCTGTTAACTGAGGGAATGTCTCAACAGCTGCTGTCTCCTCTCCTCCTAGCTGAGGAGTCTCACAGTGAGGCAACGGGAGCACAGGCTGCAGTACAGGAGATGCACTAGAGCAAAGCCTGGGTCACTGTGGCTTGTATGGAGCTGCTGACGGTGACTGTCCCCCAGTGTCCACACACGTGGAGCCTGTTGTGTTAAAGACTGTTTTCCCGTTGATGTGTTATCCCTGCCTAAACATCACCCAAACCCTCAAACTGACTGACTTTATTTATCAGAGGAGGATGGTTGCTGGGGTATGAATTGTTTCCCCAGCTTTCATCAGACAAGGTTTTTATAGTGGGAAATGAGAACTAACTTGGCAGTCTCTTTGGCTGAGGAGAGTTTGGGCAGGGGCACAACAACAGTAAGGATGGTTGTGTTGCTGTCAGATGGGGGAAGGCCTGTGACAAAGTCCAAAGAGATGTGTGACTAAGGGCAATGAGGCACAGGGAGGTGTGCAGGAAGCCAGCGGAAGCCTGGTGCGATGGCTTGTGCTGGTTGCAGAAAGGGCAGGTGTTGACAAACTCCCATATGTCTTCTTCAAGTGAGCTTGCAGGCATAGACCCACTGAAGCACATCAGACCTCAGAGGTGGAGGGACAAACAGGCGGTCTGGGGGGCAAGCAGTGGGCCCAGGCTGACCCTTGGTAGCGGACTTCACCCTCTCCTCAATTTTCCAGGTCAAGGTAGCGACCATGCAGGGGGCAAGGAGGATGGAGTTGGACCCTTATTTGG
This sequence comes from Plectropomus leopardus, assembly GCF_008729295.1. Lineage (NCBI taxonomy): Eukaryota > Metazoa > Chordata > Actinopteri > Perciformes > Serranidae > Plectropomus > Plectropomus leopardus. Next base: position 2,606,217 of record NC_056482.1, on the reverse strand, counting down.
TACACTTATTTGTCATTTTTCTAAAATGTGGTCTAAGAAGAAATGAAATAAAAGTTGATCGTAAACCCTACTACATCTTTTTGGCGTCGAAGGAGGGGTTGAGGAGTCCGCAGCCTAGTTGAGGAGACTCACAGGTTTGATGTTTAAGAACCCAGGGCGGTAGTGGAGGGCAAAGTTGAAGCGGGTGAAGGACAGGGACCACTGGGACTGCCGTCAGTTCAGTCTCTTAGCTGTTTGGATTTATTTTAGGTTCTTGTGGTCAGTCTATACCAAAAAGGGTTGTTTGGTCCCCTAAAGCCAGTGCCGCTACTCCTCCAGTGCCAGACCAGCTTCTGGCCTGTGGCCGCACTTTGGAACAAGACAGCCCCCTCTCCCACATCGGAGGCATCCACCTCCACGGTGAACTGACGATCAGGATCTGGTACTTGGAGGATGGGAGCAGAGGTGGACCGGGCCCTGAAAGGGGCAGCAATGGAGCTGTCAGTGCAGTCAGTGCAGGGCCTCAAAGTCTTATCCTTCTTCTCCACAAAGAAAAATATTGCCCCTACAGAAGAGGAGGAAGGGCGGATGATCCTGTCCAAAGAGTCCTTCATGTAGGTCTCCATGGCCTCTCTCTCTGGGGTGGACTAGGAGTGCAGGTGTCCGTTGGGGAGGGACGTTCCGGGCTGCAGGTCGATGGCAGCCCGGACGATGAAGACGATGAGGGGCCAAACAAGAAAGTAGCAACACAGTTCAGTGTGTCTGTAGCCTTGAGAGGAGATTGGAGACCAGGACTGGGGAGGCCTGACTGATGCGTTGGTAAGTGGAGTAAGGTTGGCTGAGGCATTTACTGAGAGAACGACAAGGCAGGTTTGTGAGAAGCAGGCAGGGTCGGCAATGGGTGATCAATCTAACGAAGAGTGCTGGAGAGTCTTGCATGTGAGAGCAAAGAACAATCTGGTAATGTGTGCTCAGGCAGGGGATGTTTAAATACTGGTTAGATTACAGATGAGTTACAGCCGAGTGTCCAGGTGAAAGAGATGAGCTCATGAGGTGGGAGTGGTACTGGCAGAGTGGAGCAGGGGTGAGTTGAAAACATGGAGTGGAGCAGACTGTGACACAGTCAGCAGCAGTCTCTAGATGACAGCACCATGGACCTATGTCTGAAGCTGGACACCCCAGACCCACCCTCTGCTCAGTGTTGGCATCAGAATCTGCAAATGACCAAGTGTGACCAAGTGTTCAAGGCTTGTCTCAAAGTGCACTAAATCCAGAATCAGAATCAGAATCAGAATGCTCTTTATTGTCATTATACAGTGTATAACGAGATGCTGATGCTGAGCAGGTATGAGTGTGCCTTATCATAACTTTGCATGCATTTGATATAGCCCCAATTTCAAAAAAAAAGTTGGGATGCTATGTAAAACATAAATAAAAACAGAAAGTAATGATCTGCAAATCTTTTTTTATATTATATTATATTATATTCATTTGCATAAAGTACAAGGCAAGATATTTAATGTTCAAACTAATGAACTTCTTTGTTTTTTGTACAGTATCAGTATGCTATATGCATCAGTATCAGTATGTATATACTGATTACGAATTTGATGCCCGCAACAAATTACTGGGAAAGTTGTGGAATGCTCATAAAACACCTGTTTGGAACATTCCACAGGTAAACAGATGACAGGATCATGATATGGTGTAAAATGGGCATTCTTGAAAGGCTCAGTCGTTCACAAGCAATGATGGCACAAGACTCACCACTCTGTGAAAAAGCACATTTGCAAGGAGTTTAGGAATTTCACCATTTATAATCCACATATCATCAACAAATTCAGAGCATTTTGAGAAATCCCTGCACATAGGGGGTAAGGCCTAAAAAGCAATATTGAACACCCATGACCTTTGATCCTCAGGCTGCCAAAAACTGCAAATGACTGACTGTCCATTTGATGCTGGCTCTGAGAATAAGTCAATCCCCATGGATATCCACTTTAAAATACCCAGTTTTACAGCAGAAACAAACATGTTTCAAGCCTGGTACAAAAACAGTTTTGGTCTCTATTTCAGCATTCATGACAACTATACAAGGGGCCAGTTTCGTTATAACTCACCTATTTACATTTTATTAACACCCAAAGTTATGCATATTTAAGGGTGTGGCTGCATTAGAGACAGACTGTGTGCAAGTCATTGTTACAGTCTATGAGACAGATCCACACCTTGCTCCTCCACAGCTCACAGACCAAATATGGTCACATCTGGCTCCAAAACATCAAGATGGCAACAGTAATTTGAGCTAATTTGAGCTAATTCTACTGAAAGATCAATTAATTCCCCCTATAATTAACCACTCAGCCTCTTGGCTGTAATTTTACTGTGTAATTTACCAGTAATTCCCAAGTTAATCTACTCCTATGACGTGTCAATATAGGTATTTTACTGTAAATTACTGTTACTCAATATTTTTTATATTTTATATTTCTTATATTTATTACTATGTAATAACCGCTTAATTATGGGCCTGGAAAATAAAGTGTTACCCAATATGCTAACATACAGCTGTGGAAGAAATGCTCAGACCTATCATTCAAATAAAAGTACAAAAGTATTAGAATTAAAGTATACTTGAGATAGCCTACCAGATGTAAAAGTATTTATTATGCAAAACTGCCCATTTTAGAAAGCCTACTATATATTAGAATTATTGATGCATTAATGTGTCCATCACTTTAATATAGCAGCTGGTAAAGGTGGAACTCATTTTAAATAAGGGCCTACTGCTGAGTAGAATAATCTATAATAATACATCTTAATTTATTAGTTGATTTATGTTTTGTATTTATAATCTGAATTTTTAAAGTTACTAAAGCTGGTGAACATTATGTAGCGCAGTAAAAAGTACAAGCTTTACCTCTGAAATGTAGAGGAGTAGAATTAGCCCACATATTTGCATAAAATGAAAATGCTCAAGTAAATGAACCTTAAAACTGTACTTAGATACTTGAGTAAGCCTCATTCCCACTGCACAAAAAAGTCTGTTAACACCCGCTAACATCTAGCTTTTCAATACAATGGGAATGTGTACAATCGGCATTCACACCCGTGTGAAATGACTCCTCAGTAGACACAGTTTTTATCACCTACGATCAATATTGATGGGAATACAATAAATAAGAGATAAGAGAGAAGAGAGAGGAAACCACTGATAAGTTTTCACAGACCTCTGTTACTGCTGCCGTCTAGTGTTTACCTGCTCTTCTGCCTGTCTGTGACATCACATGGACACACCATCAAAAAACCCACACACACGTACACACAACAGCTGACAGAAAGTAAAACTAGTGCAGTGTTCACTGGCAGTGGGAATGGAGACTTAAAAGGGTTTACCTGTGTTTGAAAAACCCCTGTGCAAGCACTAATTTTGGTGGGAAAGCGGTATGAGTTACATTCAAACCCTGTTAATATAAATACAACTCTAGTTAATACATATTTAATAAAAGCAGTTTTTAAGTACCTCCAGTTTTGACACTCTTTGAGGAACACATTTCAACTTTCCAGTGATTAAGATGTGTATTTTGAATGTAAATAAGATGCCAGAGTGCATAAAAAAGCACCAAATGAGAGCTGGTTTATCAATTTTTTTTCCCTGTTGGGGATCCCCCCAGACCTCACTACTGAGGTTAGGTCTAAGCCTTAAATATCCTTAAACCCTAAAAAAACAATGCCCATTAGTTTTGAATAAAAAAAGCATCAATAGTAGGTCATAGCAATAAGTCCTAAAGATTAACTCATGTTACTCACCAACATTTCTCACTAGCCCCTCAACCCCCCGCCCCATTCAAAGCTGTCTTTGAACCAGGCTTGGCAACAAGGCAAAATCTTTACTAGACACCATTAGGGCCCTAAAAAAACAGTAAAAGAAAAAAAAAACAGTTCAGTACATGCAAATCTATTTCTCCTGCAAGACTAGAGAAACACTCCCTAGTTCAGGACAACTGCTCTAAATGATCCAGGTGTGAAAGCACCCTTATTTTGCCATTGAGGCCAATTAATGACCATGGTGAACTTATATTGGACAATACTTGGGTCCAAATGCTGACACGCGTAAATAATAGGAAGCCATTATCTTATGCTCTTACAGCTGTTACATGTCAAATAGCCTTCTATGAAAAGGTCTCAAGTAAGTAGTAGGTACTTATGTACTGCAATCCATGTCACAGGTGTTTCTCTGCAAAAAAATTCCAGTAAGCGCATTGTACTGAGTCAGAAATTGCAGAGAGATTAATAAAAACCTGGAAAACCACAGCTGAAAGTCATGCAATAATTGATATTCCCTGAGACATCAGCATGAGGATTGCCAGACACCACTAAATTAAAGTTAAACAATTTAGTTATTTAGGACAAAGTATAAGACGTTTTTGTCGAGGCATTATGAGAATCAAAACTATCATAAGTGAGCTCACCTGCTGCCTGTAAATCCTGGTACACATGTACAGTTAGCTCCCCACAGCCCATCATTGCAGATACCATCATTTTCACACTGGACATCTTCACCGCACTGTACAGGAGGATAGTCCCACCTGGTAAAAAAGATTTGAAACTCTGCTTTAGTTAATGGAGTGTGGGCACTGTCTGCTAAAGCTACAGATACCACTACCTATTCAAACCAATAAACAGATGGATGAGTGAGTACTCACTGGCAGAGAGGGCCAATATAGCCCTTGGGACACATACAGGTGTACATGTTGGGTCCATCTTGGCAGGTGCCTCCATGTTCACAGGCATGATGCTCACACTCATCAAGATCGTCATCACAGAGTGTGCCAGAATATCCAGGATGACAATGGCACTCAAAACCAGCTAGATAATCCTGACAACTTCCATGAACACAGGACTGAGACACACAGTCATCAGTGTCTGTCTCACACAGTTCTCCTTCCCAACCAATGTCACAGACACAAATGAATTTATTAAAGAGGTCTTCACAAGTGGCTCCATTTAGACAAGGATCTGAATTACAAACAGGGGCGCTGGTACAACCCAGGTGAATTTTTGGTTTTCCAACTAAGTGGAACTGAGATGGCTGTGGGGCTTTATAGTCATCTACAAAAGGAAGATAGACTTTGCCGACTCTCACTGCACCCAAGCAGCCAGTGAAGCTCTCTGCGATAGCCAACACAGCCCCCTTTTCATTTAGAAAGTGAAGGCTTGTTGTTAGCTCTGGCAAGCTGCTGGCATCTGTGATTCCATCCACAGTGATAACCCATGGAGAGGCTTTGCGCTCCTTCTCAGCCATTGAGATGTTTACACGATGCCAGTTCCCATCAGCCACCCGACGAATTCCTGTAAAGGTCAGTGCCTCAACACTGTTGCCAATGTGGATCTCCACCTGCACTGAGGAGTCCAGTAGACCCACCATCAGCAGGTCAGAGCCTCTTGAGGCCCTCAGGATCACAGCATTCTCTGAACGAGTGCGCAGCTCCATGTATATGCTAGAGACAGGTTCAGCCAGGGAGCCTCCAGCACTGTAGTGCACAGGGTTGTTCTCAAAGGTGGCATTGTACACACCTAATGGTAAACATAGAGAAATATTTGTGTTATTATTTTGTTGTTTTGATTTAATTTATTGTAAGAAACACACCAACAATTTGTATTTGCATTTTTTGTTGCAGTATGCATCAATTACCTAAAATCAGGGTATATGTGTATTACCCCCTGAGTAATAAACATATACCAACTCAGAATATGACATTAACAAGAATTTTTGACAAAATTAACTCTTTTTTTCTGACAAAAATAGCTATGAGAAAATTGAGATTTTCATCTTGTCTTTGTTACTGTATTTGTGTGTTTGGGCACACAGATACAGGCACTTTCTCCAAAGTTTATTAGAGCCTCTTAAAATTCAGTTAAAATGGTTATTTAATAGCATCAACTTTTCAGTTAAGGTAGTTTCTACCTGTAACATTTAGGCTAAAAAATAGTGAACATAGGTAGAAGCATTGAATGCAAAAACATCCTATAAGTACTAAGTGTTTAAGACAATATACTCAAACCATCAAAACAAGACCCTGAAATAGGTATTTGCACTATAGATAACACAGATAAGATAACACTCCCGCATAACCAATGTTATTACAATGGACACAAGGTTGACAGTGTTATTTTTTTTCTCAGAGGGAGAGTACTTGTGAGAAAAACTGATTATCTACTAAAATACCACCAAATAATCAAAAACATACATAAGATTAAGTAAGCATTTTAAAATGATGGGAAAACATTTAACCCAAAGTGTATATATATGCCTAAAATGTCAATCTCCTCTCATATTATTTCTACTGATAATTATTATTATATGCATGATGCTTGTATAGAAACAAAATATTTACAAAAAATTCAACAAAGTACTCTAAAGTAATTACATGCATAAAAGGGCACATTATAGTGTTTCCCACAGAATATGACAGATTTCTGACAAACCACTTATGGAATCATTGAGAACTTCTCACATTCATATCCATCAGGAAGGTCCACACAATGGCCACCATTGACACAAGGATCACTAACACACCATACACGTGTTTGACAGGTCTTTCCAGTGTATTCCTCTGGGCAAGAACATGTAAAATCGTTGAATGTGATGGTGCATTCTCCTCCATTTTGACACGGCATCATCTGAAGAGGGAAGCATTGAGATATTTATGACCCAGACACAAGGAACTCAGACAGTACATGTTCTTCACAGCAGTTTTTAAACCGTAAAGCTTGTTACTGATAGCTATGGTATGTTATGATGGGCATCCAAAAGTGTTAATGCACTTTTGGATGCCCATGCCCATGCCCATGGGGATTTTCTTAACAAATTATTCCCATATCATTTTCCTGGTGTGGGACTAATTATGTTTAGCGTACACCTTCAGATAGAGCAGTGCTTCCTTTAAAACTGCTTTTGCATTTCTAATTAACATCTGCTGCTTTACCTGGCTCATTTACAAGCTTACAACTAACATCCAGTCCTACAGTTGTACAGCACACCAATTTAGCAGCCATTTTGCCACGAGCTGGTTCAGATATCTGTAATTTCTTTGATCATGTAATAGTAATCCTAGCTGTAAAAACTTTTCTTTTCTATGACTCGGAAGGATAACTGCAAGGCTCTTATAATTTCAGTCCAATTAAAGGACTGTAGTGCACTGTCTAGTGTGAGGACAGGAGGCCAATTCTATATTTCATTTAAAAAAAAGGAAGTCCCTTCCGAGCATTATTTATATTTTTTTGGGACCCCACCATGACTTAGATAAAATTCTTAATGACTGAACAGTCTTTCCAGAGAATGCTTTTTTAAAAAAATTTTTTAACAACCTACAGCAAATCCTATCATCAGATTATGTAATATAACAGAAAGCTGTAAAATATATTGTTATATCCATGTGTGTTTTTCTACCAGTAACTGCATCTAGACTGGAGACAGGCAGTCATTCTTAGTGATATAAGTATTTCCAATGGTAGAGGTAAATAATCAAATTTGCTGACATTACTGTAACAAAGCCATATTTTGGGTACTTGTACTTTTTGAATACTTATAAAGTCTGCAATTTTACTTGCACCTGAAGCCTAATCCCAGCTATCGTGACAGTTGTGTAAGCGTAGGGACCGTGCTGCCTCATCTGACCTATGTGCATTTGTTGATATCACGGTAACAGGCTGCTTCACCCCATCATGACGTCATCCCATTATATGCATTTGTTGAACTCACTGTAACGGCATAACAGTGCATAAACAGCTGACACACAAGGATACCTAAAACATCATAGGTTGATGCAGAAGGTCCTGACAGAGCAGCACAGTGTGACAAGCTTGGCATGAGAACGTGTTGCCTCTGCTGACACATGTTGTAAATGTTTACATTCACCAGCTGAGTTGAAAGGGGTGTGAGTGCAGAATGGTTGTCACACCTGAAATGGAATACTGGGTCTAGTATTTAGTAAAGATTACAAATGTAAAACAATGCAATGAAGTTAAGTTTGTGTCCTTATGGTTTATCGAGAGCATTATTGTATCTTGGTATAATGACTCATTTAATGTTTCACTCACTGAGCATGCCAGTGACATAATCCAAACACATCTATGATGTTGTATGATACAGGAGCAGACTATGTTTGGATGCTAGATTGTTCACATCTATGACTTTCTGCAGTTTTTTTGATAACAGTTTCTGAGTAGGACAGAGATACCAAGTAGACTGGTTATTGCAGGACAGAGAGACTAAAGGGTGTATGTCGTGAGACAGAGAGACTAATGGACTGGTTATACCAACCATTGCATTGCCAGGCAATTTTGTGTGTGCACACGTAATCTGTGCAATTTGTGCAATCGCTTCTTTGCAACAACATGTGTTAGCTGCTGTGCAGTTTACTTTTCAGACAGTTGAATGTCATGATTTCATCCTGCTGTTGATTCCTCAAGAAGTATCAGGTTGTTCAATTTGTGTAGCTCAATATTGCTTTTAACACCCACTGCCAGTGTCATCACTTTTTCGCAAAATACAGCTTGTAACAAGGTGCAAAAGGAACCCAGCACAGGGTTTCCTCATGGTTACCTGGAGGTTATTTGTTTTAAACCTTTAGCAAATGTCCTCTTAATTTCCTTTAAAGGTTTTGAGAAAAAGATACAGCACAGGGTGATTTAGGCACCATTGTTTCTGCTTAAATAACAATTTAGGTACGTTTTGTGAGGGATTAATGTAGCCATAGTTCGTCTGTTTTTTGTCTGCCTATAGACACAGAGCACAACATCTAACACTACGCCCGACTATCACAATACGCACCTTACGCTTACTTTAAAAATTAGATATCAGCATATCAAAGGGTTATTTCAGCACCCTATGTCTACCAGAGAGGAAAAGTAACACTGACAAACTCAATATTGAATGATGCCATTGAATGGCCAACAGGGACATAATGTGATATTCTACTATTTTACTGAAACTTTTGCCTAACCATGAGGGATGTCATTGTTCTTGTGAATATTTGAGCTTTAAAGCGACCGTAGCTTTTATAGAAAAACTGTCACATTCATTCACAACACTAAATGAAACAGATAATATGACAGTCATATATCTTACTCTACCCTATTCTATTGCCTTTTAGCACTTTTAATGGCCTTACTGCATGTGCAAATGAACCAAAACAATCAGCGCTAATGAGTCTCTAACAAAGCTGTTAAACACTGCTCATGAGCTGCGTTCAAACTAAGCCACCCTTATCATTCGATAAGGGCGGCTTAGTTTGAATCAAGATTCTGTTGTTGCATTGACTATTTCTTGCTTCAAATGTTATTTAGAAACACAGTTTAGTGTACTGTACAGCTGTAAAATGAGAGTTTGCGACCCACTCGCTATGTTGGATACAGTTAAATGGAGTACCAAGCACCACTCATTAGCTAGAATAACTTTTTCTTTTAACAGATGAATGAATAACTGAAATATGTTTCTGAGGAGAGAAACAGGCAATGCAGTTACATAACCTTGATTCATATTTATTATTTACTGCCTTGTTGCTGCCTTGTCTGGGGTTGATTCTTACAAATTAGAGGCAGTAGGAGAGAAGGAGGGACATATTTTCACAGATTATCTAAACCATACTTCTTTTAAATGTATTGACACTTTCAGAAAATATTACACGAAATTATTTTCATAAAAGTTATAAACTGCAACTTTAAAATGAGTCATAGCTTTACTCTGTTTTCAAAAGCAGTAAATGGAGGTTGCCTGCCTGTCTCAAAGAGTGTGAAGACTTCACAAGATTATTTTCCACCTTGCATAGCAGCCAAGATTGACCAGATGAATGTATGGAGTCTTATCATATGCCTTTTAATGTCCTTGTCTCTGTTTCAACAGCAAAGAAGAACTGAGATACATTCTCATTAGCCAACTATGAGTCCTTACTACAGTTGATTGTTGATGTGTGTATAGGTGAGTACTGGTATTTGTAATGCATTATAAGCCCTATCATTCCACTGCTAGTGTATAACTAGTCAAAAGCACCCATAAGACACTTGCGACTTATAAATCATTATAAGTCACATCTACAATGTTTTATGCCTGTTGATATATAATGCATTTATGAGTGTAGTTATAAAGCATTATGAATGCATTAAAATTCACTATGAATGTCTACATAATGCATTATAGATGGTGGTCTTCATAAAAAAGTGTTACTGTTAAGTGTTTTTTGAGGCTGCATAATATTTCTTACTTAATATTTCTTACTTTCTTATTTCTTACTTATCAATATGTGAGTTGCATGCTATGTACAGTGAAATGTTAAACTACACGAACTGTGAAGCGGTGTAAATATCTCACACTGGGTTAGTATGAGCAACTTCAGCCAAAATAGCCCACTTTTCATATCAGCTCCACAGGAAGAAATGTGAGACACACACACATGCTCGCCCCCTTTCACACACTCTCATGCCACACCCCCTATTTCTCACACCGTCAAATTCAAAACAAGAAAAAAACGTTTTAGGACTTCTTTCAGAATTTTACAGAATGAGAGTTCTCAAGGCAGCTCTGCCTATCAAATCTGTCTGACTAGTAGAGTTGGGAAGCGAAACTCAGTTCCAAATTAGAACCGAATACATAATGCCAAGAACCAGGTACCCATGAAAAAAAAAATTTGGTTCCGCCTGTCAGTTCCTAAACGTGAGATAAAAATTAATCAGTGCAAACGAAGGCTGTATACAGTCATGGCCAACAATATCAGCACCCCTGCAATTCTGTCAGAAAATATACCACTTCTTATGGTAAGAAAGAAAGAAACGCAAGAAAACAGAGAAGAAAAGTCAAACTTGATCAAATTTCACACAGAACTTAAACAATGGACTGGAAAAACTTATTGGCACCTTGTCAAAATTGTTAGAAATAATTGCATTTCAAGCATGTGATGCTCCTGTAATTTGTATTTAGATCCACCTGTGGCAAGTAACAGGTGTGGGCAATATAGTAATCACACTTGCAACCAGTTAAAATGGAGAAAAGTTGATTCAGCCTTTGTGTTGTGTGTCACACCGAGCATGGAGAGAAGAAAGAAGAGTAAAGAGTTGTCTGTGGATTTGAGAGCCAAAATTGTGTAGAAAAAATGGACAATCTCAACGCTACAAGTCCATCTCCAAAGACCTTAATGTTCCGGTGTCCACTGTGCGCAATGTCATCAAGAAGTGCATAGCTGATGGCACTATAGCTAACCTCCCTGGACGTGGACAGAAGAGCAAAATTGATGTAAGATTACAACAAAGGATTGTTCAAATGGTGAATAAAGAACCTTGATTAACTTCCGAACAAATTCAAGCTGACCTGCAGACACAGGGTACAACAGTGTTAGCTTGCACTGTCGCTATCTGAATGAAAAGGGACGCTATGGTAGGAGACCCAGGAAGACACCATCACCAGGGCCGGTTGTAGGCAGGCATATATGAGGGGGCAGTCAGAAATGTGAAGGGGGCATCATATGTACACATCATGCTCCAGCACTTTTTTTCCCCCTGTGCTTATAACAACAGTGTTTTCTTCATTGAATTGGGTTGTTAGCTATGTGTCCAACCCCAACCTAGAGAAGTGGATTGCACTTAGTCAGTCCTTAGTCAGTACTTCAGACCTGTCCAACTTGGGTGTCCCACCTGAAGACTAAGCTCCTGCTGGTATAGCTCTTAAGGTCACTGAGGCACGCAAACCCCCGGACCACAATAAGGTGGCAATCCCTCAAGGGGGGAAACTGAAAAATAAAAATAAAATAAAATATCCTTCATCCAGATTTTATCAACCAACAACATATATATCTTAACTAGATGGCCTCAATTCTCAAATAAATTTTAACCTAAAGTAAGACTTCAAAAACTGTAATCAATATTTACAAAACTGAAAGGTAGTCTTATGAATAATAATTAAAAAAAACTTCTCAAACTAATTTATAAAACACAACAGATATAGAACAGAACATTTTATGTTTTCTTTCTTTTTTAAAATTTTTTTTGGCTTGTTTTTTTTGTTAGCAACCGAACAGTTCAAAAATCTTTCTCTCCACTCCTCTCTTTTCTCTCCACTCCACTCTACAACAACAGTCTCCTATTTCCCTTTGCAAAAACTCTCACAAATTCATCCATGTCCAAGTTATTTGTTATGGACTTCTCATGGGCCAAGATCACCAAATTCCTCTTTCTCTTGTGTAACATGGTGCGACGATAGGGGGTTAGAACCCGTGACAATGTGGAGAAGGAACTCTCACACGCTGCTGAAGACACACCAACCACCAGGGCTGTTACATACAATTTATGCAACTCAGGAAAGGCTTCCTTGTACTCCTGCAGGTGTTTATACACAGTGGACAGGTCTGTTTCATTTGGACATTTCTTGAGCAACATCTGTTTTGCCACAAGGATTTCATTTTTCAGACTTGCATTGTCTGCCATCGTGCCAGCCAGCACAGCCAGAGGATGCAACTGGGTTGAATCTAGAAATGCACTAGATTTGGGTGCAAGACTAGATATGGCTTTCATCAGGTCAACATTCCTCTGGGAAAATCTAGTTTCAATTTCTGAAATGGCCCTGTCAAGGATGTTGAGCAGAGATCTTTTCAGAGACTGATGGGGATTAAGGGTAGGATCATCAGAGTCTGTATGGCCCACAGTTGAGAGCACAACACTTTGACCAAGGTGTTTGCTCATTGTTCTCCTTCTCTTTGGAGGATGAGAATCATCTCCAGCAGCCGCCTGAGATAACTCTGCCCAATACTCATCTTCACGAATGTTTTTTAGGGACTCTAGTGCTGCACCAACAACCTCAGAAGCACTGCACATATCCACAGACTGAGACTGTAGAATTGCATTTGCTGGTTTCAAGACACCAAGCACCCGCACTAGAAACTTTCCAGTCTCAAAGAAGTGATGCCTCTTAATTTGACATAGCAGGCCTGATGCCTCAGTGCACAGGTCAACTGCAGCATCATCATCCTCTGTCATCTCAGATAGGATACTGAGAATATGGTCTTGATTTTCAACAATGCACTTTGTCACCTCATAGTGGCTTGTCCATCGGATTTCAAGCAGCCTTTTAAGATTTGGTGCATCATATTTCTCAGACACATGGTGGTGCTGAAAAAACTTGTAGAGTGAACTAGAGAGGTCAAAAAATCTTTTTGCACATGGTTCACTCTGCATGGCATGCACAACTACTAGGTGCAGCTGGTGGTTGTAGCAGTGGATGTATGGGACATATCTAGCAAGCTTCTTTTGGAGCAGAGCTTGTACACCACCTCTTACCCCACTCATCACAGAAGCCCCATCATAACACTGGCTAAGTATGTTGTCAGCACTGTAGCCAGCATCAGAAAGGTGTGTCAATATCTCAGAGGTGATGTACTCTGCATCAAGTTGATGCAAGTCAAGCAACCCAATAAGATGCTCCTCTGGCATGGAATTGCTGACAAAGCGAATTATCACAGACAAATTTTCCACATTGCACCTGTCCCTGGTCCCATCACTTTTGAGGACCCCGCAGAATCAGCATTTTCATATTTTTTCCTGACCTCTCCCAGCACCATGTTTGCCAGTGTTTCAATAATTTCATTTTGGATATCCTTAGATGTGTATTTAGCATTCTTTGGGATACCTTTAGCAATGCTTGCTAGCTTCTCATCCTTCTCTAAGGTATACTCCATCAGTTTTAGAAAGAGACCTGAAGGGATGTCATCATTACCAGCTTCATCGTGCCTCAGAGTTTCTGCAGTCCCACGGAGCCCCAACTCATTCACACAAAGAAACTTAACAGCACTGCCCACACTCTTGACATAGTAATGGTTTTTTTCAAATTGTGTTTTACCAACCAACAGGGGGTCAACAGTTCCCCCTGTAGCCTCTCTGCTTTTGTGCTGAGTCCATACAGTTGAAGCATGCACATGGTTGTGGCTGGACACATGCCTCTGTAGCCCCTTGTCTCAATCAAGTGCTGCTTTCCAGTTGTTAAAACCAGTTAAGGTAAAAACAACATCCCTCTCATTAACAGTGCTGCCATATTTCCGACAGGGGAAACAGAAGCAGGCATCCCAGACAACAGAATACTCTAGCCATGGTCGTGTGCGGTACCAGGCAGGATTGAATGATCTTAATGTTGTACCAAATGCACACTTTGGGTAGCTACCCAGTATTGGCTGAGATGGTGCATTGCCATTTAAGTCACTGGGTAGCTGAGCAGGCTGCTTTGGGGCAGCTCTTGTTGGTGGAGGTACAGCAGAAGCAGTGCTTACTGATGCTAAAGTAGTAGTTATGCTAGCTGCTGTCTCTGATGTACTAGCAGGAGCAGGAGCATCATTGCTACTACTGTTAGTACAGGCAGGAGCAGCACTACAGTTTTTAAAAGCTCTGAAAAACGGATGCATCACGCAGCATTAACTTTCTCTTTGTGAGCTGCAGGAAGCTAGAGTGATAAATAAGTAAGCTGGCTTTGTAAAAACCGCTGTGATTAAATTAAACAAAGCAGTGCAGAACTACAGCGTGGGGCGGTGCTTTACGAAGGGGTCTGTCAAACACCGGTCATTTGTCTTCAGTCTGTCACATGCAGTGGACGTGGACTCATTTCTGTGCTTGTTGTAACTGAGAAAACGCAGCTGCTTCTTCAAAGTTTTACCGCTCGTGGCGGCACTGAAACCTGACACCACACTGTCCGGCTACGTCTTGGCTCATTTGCATACTAACAGTGATTGGATGTTTACTGAGGGCTGAGGGGAGGTGTGTGTGTGTGCGCTGACCAGCCTGTGAATACACACACAGCGGAGGGACAGATAGATGAGAGGAAGCTGATACTATATCGTCTTCGTGTCTCCTTTTCGGCGGATTTTTCCGCTACTGCAGATAATTTTGTCAACTTGTAATGTATTAATTTTGTGAGTATATTAAAAATGTGCTTTCTCAACTTCTAAAATTTTGATTTGAGGGGGCAAGACATTTATTTGAGGGGGCGCTGCCCCCTCTTGCCCCTGTGTAGAGCCGGCCTCGACCATCACTGACACAAAGGCATAAAAAAGCCAGACAACAATGTGCCAAAACGTATGTGACAAAGTCACAATCCTTCTGGGAGAACGTACTGTGGACAGATGAGACTAAAGTAGAGCTTTTCGGTAAAGCACATTACGGAAAACGAAATGAGGCCTTCAAAGAGAAGAACACAGTCCCTTCAGTAAACATGGTAGAGGTTCAAAGATGTTTGGGGTTGCTTTGCTGCTACTGGCACTGGATGCCTGTGAATGTGTGAATTGCATCATGAAATCTGATAATTATCAAAGAATTTTGGGGCGCAACGTAGTGCCCACTGTCAGAAAGCTCCGTCTCCACCAGAGGGCATGGGCCTTCCAGCAGGAAAATGACCCAAAACACACTTCAAAAAGCACTCAGAAATGGTTACAAACAAAGCGCTGGAGAGTTCTGAAATGGCCAGGAATAAGTCAAGCTCTGAATCCCATAGAACACCTGTTAAGAGATCTCAAAACAGCAGTTTGGAGAAGGCATCCTTCAAATCTGAAAGACCTGGAGCAGTTCGCAAAAGATGAGTGGTCCAAAATTCCAGTAGAGAGGTGTAAGACTCATAGTTATAGGAAGCAATTGATTTCAGTTATTTTTTCCAAAGGGTGTGCTACCAAATATTAAGTTCAGGGTGCCAATAATTTCGTCCAGTGCCTTTTTTGAATTCTGTATGGAATTGTATTAGGTTTGACTTTTTTTCTCTGTTGTTTTGTGTTGTTCCCATGCAAACAAAATAAATAAACATGTGATAACCGAAACATTTGTCATTTCAACTATTTTCTGGGAGAAGTGGTGTATTATCTGACAGAACTGCAAGGGTGCCAATATTTTGGGCCATGACTGTATATCTGCAAGGCTGTGGCTCTCTTACTGGTCCTTTTCTCATCTGTCAGCAGGTCCTGTTACTTTACACATCAACACCACAATGAGCTGGAGAGCTAGCGTGCATGACCAGTGTGTCGCAGCCATACCGCAAACCCTCCTAAACTCACAGGAAATTCCTGTTCCATGCAGCCCTCTCTCGGTGTCCTCCTGGCGTCACATTTCTCCCGTATTTCTCCTGATGTAGAGCCCTCTACCATGTGCATAGTCTCCACAGGGAACCAGTGGTGACATCAGCCCCAATATATCAAAGAGGGAAATTTGACCGCTCCAAAAATTTCACTTTTTGTCCTGTGTTTTACTGAATATCCAACATGCAGCAGCTGATTAGAAAGCTAATACTGAAAATGCACAGAAATAACTTTGTTTTTATGAAACATGCCTGAATACAGACTGTGTGCCAGGTGTGCGCGCATTTGGATACTAGAGTGTGAATCAGGCCGCACAATCCTGTCTGAACCAAAGTAACTAAGCCCAAGAGATTAATTTAACTATTTTCAACCACAGACAAAAAACTTAAAAGCACTAATGAAAACAATATGCCTTACACATTTTGCTGATCACACAGCTTATCGATAGACAGCATCAGACTGACAGAGCGGCGCAGTAACAGAGACAGACAGTTTTTCCTCAGCGTCTGAACAGTTAAGTGTTTAGCGGGGGAAAGTGACTTCTTCAGATTTCAACAGAAGACTTCACTGTCTTCACTGTCACTTCCAGTCAGACTTTTGATGGAATTCTTTCTAAATACGACAACACATCGCTCCATCCCTCGTCCACCTGTGCTCTGTTGCTTCCATTTTTATCAGGGGCGGATTTAGTGATTTGGGAGTCTGGTGCCCCAGTCTATCTGCCTTGCTTTGATTTCACCATTCTCTAACTGGGAGTGATGGTGGGCTGTAGAATAAGCTCTGTTGTTTTCACACTCACCATACCTGGCTGCCCCATGTAACATAAAGTAAGCCTACAGTTATTGCACTTTGGTCAAAGCATAATTTACTTTTAGGTCAATAAGTGCAGTTTGACATTCACACTAATGTTTTTTAATGCACATCTGTGTGTGAATCATACATTTTTATTTGTTGTTGTAACACTTCAAAGAATAAAGTTTTTTTTTTCATCAAAACTTCTTTTACACAGATTAAGCCAGGCTATGCAATGCTTTGTTTAAGGAAAAAATTGCTGCGCAGCACATTTGCGCATGCAGCGCCACCACCAAAAAAAAGTTTTACCTCCTTCTAAATCTCTCTCCAAACTTATCTGAAAAGCTGGCAGCCCTGGTGTTAGTATTTATTGATTCACTGATTTTACTTCCCAGCCTAACGTAGTGCATGATGGGAATCTACTGCTCACAGACAGAGTGGAAGCTGATCATTCAATCTAGATATGGTCAATGAGATAAAAACACATATATTGCAGGATATTTGTGTGGTTTACACAGTTGTCTGTATGCTTCACTAAGCACGGCAGTAATACTTTTGCTGAAGCATAAATTGAGTGCCTTGCCATAAATGAGGTTTAATGTTGTGGTATTTTTTAGTACTGGAATTATTTATCAATGACATTTTTACGCTGTAAACATATGACTGACAAGATGTCCAGTGATAAGTGTCTGAATGCATTACAGCCTATTAGGGGTGTCAAACTTTTTAGTTCATTGGGCTGCATACAGCCCCATTTGATCTCAGCTGGACCAGACCTGTATAACCATTGCACAATAACCTCTAAATGACACATCCGAATGTTTCCCTTTTTGTTAGAGTAAAGAAATGAAAGAACATTCTGAAAATGATTGTCCTTTTACAAAACAGATGCCCTTTAGCAGACAATACAGAGTTCCCTACTGCAAACTCAACCGATTTAAAAACTAATTTGTATCAATCCCCATCAAATTCAACAGTGTTGCTTAAGGGTGCAGGGGTTGTGCAATAGTTCCATGATGTTTGAACAACAGGGTAATAGCAAAATGCATTCTGTGCAATATATTTGCATTATTTTGTGTGTCATGTGTCATTTGGATTATGTGCGATTTATAGCTGTGATTTGATACAGCTAGTGCTGTTTTGTTTATGTGTGGTCTGATTTATTGTGACTGTGAAGCCATTTATGGGTGCAGCATCTGAGTCCAAGACAAATATCCCTACAGGGACAAAAGTATATGGTATGGTATGATACAGTATGGTAGGGTACGCCAGGGTAACGTAGGGTATGGTATACTATGATACGTTATGGTACGGTGCGGTATGGTATGATATGAGTATGGTATTGAATCTCAGCCTTAGAGTCTCAAGAAAAGTAAGTACAATTTCAAAAATATCTGTTTTTCCACATTCAGTGAGTCTATACCCACAAGTGCATGCATTTCCACTGCTGTGTAGTAATGCTGGCATGAGTAAAGCTATCAAGTAAGGTGGATGAGTTATATCCTGCCATTCAGGCCATTGACAAATCAAACATTTTAACAATGCCTAAACAATAGGATTCCACCAATGATATTTTAAGGGAGGAGTTTGATACAGCCCCGATACACAATGTACAAGGTAGAATTTTTTTGTCATTTTTCTTAAACGTGATTTAAGAAGAAATGAAATTAAAGTTTGCATAGTGTTAAATATCTTTAAATATGACCATTATTGTTGTTTTGTATTCTGGTCAGGGTGGAAAAGCCTCCCTGAGCTACCACCTTATCGTGGTGTCCCAGTGATCCTAGAAGCTCAATTGTCTGGGGCTTTATGCCCCTGGTCGGATCACCCATGGCAAACAGGTCCTAGGGAAGGGACTAGACAAAGTGTAGCTCATTGGACCCCTTCTGATGAATGCGACAAATGGTTCAAAGTTTCCCTCGCCCAGTGCCTGGTCCCTGCTTTTTGCAGACGATGTGGTCCTGTTGGCGTCATCAGGCCGTGACCTTCAGCTCTCACTGGATCGGTTCACAGCCAAGTGTGAAGCGGCCAGGATGAGAATAACCACCTCAGAATCCGAGGCCATGGTTCTCAGATGGAAAAGGATGGAGTGCCCTCTCCAGATCGGGGATGAGATCCTGCCCCAAGTGGAGGAGTTTAAGTACCTCGGGGTCTTGTTCACGAGTGAGGGAAGGATGGAGTGGGAGATCGACAGGGACATTGGTGCAGCATCAGCTGTATTGCAGACTCTGCACCGATCTGTCATGGTGAAGAGGGAGCTGAGCCAAAAGGCAAAGCTCTCAATTTACTGGTCAATCTTCGTTCCTACCCTCACCTATGGTCACGAGCTTTGGGTAGTGAAAGAACAAGATTGCGGGAACAAGCTGCAGAAATGAGTTTCCTCCGTAGGGTGGCTGGGCTCTCCCTTAGAGATAGGATGAGAAGCTCTGTCATCCGGGAGGGGTTCAGAGTAGAGCCACTGCTCCTCCACACTGAGAAGAGCCAGATGAGGTGGCTTGGGCATCTAATTAGGATACCTCCCGGATGCCTCCCTGGTGAGGTGTTCAGGGCACGTCCCACTGGTAGGATCCCCCGGGGAAGACCCAGGACACGCTGGAGAGACTATGTCTCTCAGCTGGCCTGGGAACGCCTCGGGATCCCCTGGGAAGAGCTGGACAAAGTGGCCAGGGAGAGGGAAGTCTGGGCTTCGCTGCTTAGGCTGCTTGCCCCGCGACCCGACTCCGGATAAGCGGAGGAAAATGGATGGATGGATGGATATGCTAAGTTAGCCAGTGGGTCAGATTGGACCCTCTGGTGGATCTGGTCCGGCCCATGGCCCTTATGTTTGATGCCCCTGACTTTCATTCTGTGGGCTGTCTGTTTATAACACCCCTGGCTTTAAGGTTTTAATTGATGTGGCCTGTGACTGCAAGTCTGCCTGAGCACTGGCCATAAATCAGTCAATTCTCTGCAGCTTTGTGTGGGAGCCAGGAAAGCTTAAGAGAAGGAAACATTTTGTTTCCCAGGATGTTCTGTGAAAGTCAGAAAAAAAGGTCTTGCAAATGTTACAGATGGTTTTGTGAACTGCATTAACCAAATATACATGTAAGACATTTGTTATGAAAACTTTCTCATGTAACCACAAGGGAACATTCTCCAGGCAAATTTTACGGAACATTCTGTAAACATCAGCAAAAAAAACCCCAACCTCCTGTGAACATTTGCAGACTGTTCAGTGAAATGTATTCACACCAAAAACATTCCATGAACCGTTCTTGCAAACCTTATTTCAAACCAAAAATGCACATAACCAATCCGTTAAGAAAACTTTCCTAAACGCATTGGAGTGCTTGCTGCAGGGGTCCAGCAAACTTACCTCCAACCCCTATGTCACATTCACAGAATGTTCCCCGAGCATAAAATTGTTTACTGGAAACTCACTAATGATGTAAACTATAAACACAAAAATGACAACAACCAGAATAAAACACTAAGTTCTCAATAAATACATTGTAAACAATAACAAAAGGTGACATTTGCATTTTGGAACATGAAATAGCAAACTTCACTATGAACTACCAGCCCTAAGCATGGTGGGAAATGTGACCGCTGCTACAATAGATTGGCATCTGGCTGGAGGGAGATCACAAGGAATATTAATGTTTCAGTAAGTTTTGTGTGGGTTGCGAGAAAGTTGGCTTGTTTTTAAAAAATGGGAAGGAACTACAATATATCTTACCTTGCAGGTATCATCACTGATGCAGCCTTTCTTGACATGTGCAACATCATTTGGTAAATACATTTCCTCCTTATCCAACCTGTTCCAGGTATCCACATCTAGATGCACTGAATCTAAACGAAGGTCCTGCAGACAACCTTTGAAATGCCCCCCCCACACATCAGAGTCCCAGTTTCTTGGAAGTCCTCCAACATAAGCCTGATCCCCACTGTAAACATTCACTTCAGGGATCTTTCCTATTCCATAGCGAAGGCCTGCATGCTCAAAGATCACCTGTCTGTTTTGGACCTCCACTTGAAGAAGCTGCTTCTCGCCAGTAGTCACAAATATCGGAGCTGTCAGTGGGGTACTGTTGGGCAGAGAGCTGACAAAAACCCTCCCCATCCCCAGGTAGATGGTGAAGTAGACCTCTCCTCCCTCTTCCTCTGTAGGTCTTCTCAGCTGAAATAGCAGCCCGTCTGGCTTCAGTGACCTCAAGAAGAAGGACACATTGAAGTTGCTGCTGTGGCTTTTACCTACATCATATGCACTAAAACTCATTGTGTCCTCATGCCTGTATGTCCATGAAGGGAATTCTGACAGGAAAAAATTGGAAGTTTGAATTAATTACACAAACACACACACATTTAAATATACACGCACACATTCACACAGACACATACACATACACACACACACACACACACACACACACACGCTCACACTAAAACACTAGAAGCACTTTATAATACAGCCCACAACTTATAGTGTAATTACATAGAACTTACAAGATACTTTAGAGGAGAGATGTTTAAAGTTATCCCCTAAGGGGTTCTTAAGTACTGGGTACCTACAGGGTACTTTAGAAGGGTACTTTAGAGGAAGGATGTAGGAATTAGTATTTAGTGAGTACTGGCATGTATGCAAGATACATGATACTGGTGCTTTTATTCAGACTATGATATTAAAGGAAACACACATCAGTTTCATTATTAAAATGTTCAGTAATTTTTATAATTAAAAAGGATTGATTGATATAAAAAGGGATGGAATATTTCACACAAGAGTTACTGTATAGCTAAAAAAAATAATTTATTTGACCACTATTGTGTTATAGTAGTGTTTGAGAATTTTGATGTAATATTCAGTATTGCCATAGAAGATTTGTGACTCCAAGGAGTAATTGTGCCTTGTTCTTGTTCTGTTTTGAGATACCCTGGAAACATTGTTAGATTTTGGAATTTGAACTCTTCTTGATGAAGGAGATGGCGAGCCACTGTTGAACGTGATCAATTCCTTACCCAGAGGAGCTGGATATCATCTTTTCCTGGAGGAGGGAACCAACCATCCCTCCCCCTGGCAGGACTGTTGAAGCCCACATTTGATATTTTGACTAAAAATTGAGATGACTGAAACTGAAACTGACTGGACACTACCCTTTCTGACTGAAGGTTGCTGAACTGACTGCAATAAAGGACCAGAGATGAACAGAAAGGGAAAGAAACAGGAATCCTGAACTCTACAGCACTCAGAGACAATTTTCTTTCCTTGCAATTTAGTTTTGTCAAACAACCAGCTTAATGGGGATTTATGTTTTGTGTGCAGGTTGTGAAGCACTGTTATAGCAGTTATTGATGTACTGAATGCATTTATATGGTATCCACTGCTTTATTGATACTAGAAAACTGGTTTGAGAGAGACCCTTTAATTTTTCGCTTTTTTTCTTGGTTAAAGAGGGACCCTTTGATTTTTATTTTCTGCCTACATTTTAATATAGTTCAAAGTGAAACACACCCTGTGGCTCCAGTTGCTTACTGTATGCTCTTTCAACCCCTCCTATGAATCTACACACTGGTCCTAACATATATAAGTACTCTAGTGACCCCTAGGTGGGTTACACAACACAATAAGATTCTTGAGATTCAGTATTCTCCAGGGAAAGTACTTTGTAAGTACAAAGAAAACACTGTATAATTATAGGTTAAGACAAGGGCACAGAGGATACTCTATAATCCAGCTCGCACTCCACTTTGTAAATACAGAGAAGGTATTATTTAAGTGCTGGGTAATAAAGAACAGTGTGACACTCTACAATCCAGCCAACATCCATGTAAGTACTTGGTGAGTACAAGGATAAAGGGGAGGTGATTGTCTATAATCTAGTCTGCACCCCAGTAAATACTGTGTAAATACAGGGTAAGTGCTTTGTAAGTATAAGGTAAGTACTGTGTAAGAATAGGGTACGAAAGGGGAACAGTAGATATTCCATAATCCGGTCTGAACCCCTGTAAATACTGTGTAAATACAAAGTAATAAGGGAACAGTGGATATCTATGTTTCTCAGAATAATAATAGTATGTATTTAGAAGTAGCCAATCTGATGGTCTCGTTTACTTCAGGATGAAACTGAGACATTTTCATAAGGGTTAAACTTTCATGACATTGCATTTAAAATTGTGGAGAAATAAGTCTTACTAGCATTTCATACAGCAAAGCCACATTCAATCCACCTTCATATTTGTCTGTGACATTGAGTATGTCACAGTAGTACATTAGAGTACTATATTATGTTACGTTTTCATTCTCAGATGACAACACAAGCCTTATGTGGAGCTGAAGAAAGATAACTTTGTTTACTACTCCAGCCTGCCCCTTTTGTGTTGCTGCAGAGATGCATAAATGAAGGGTCTATTCCATGTCCACCAGCTGAATGCCTGTATGATTATTATGGTCAATAAAGAGAAAAGTAAAGAATGAGTGGATAACACAAAAGGCATTAAAAAGCCCCAATAATTCTCATAATAACAGAGAAATGTGTAATTAACAAGATCCCAACATCCCTGATTGCAGCAGTTCTATTTTGCATAATACTTCTGTACTTAAATAATATTTTGAATGTGGGCTGTGCTCCATGAGGACTTTTAGTTGTGACAGAGTATGTTTACACTGAGATGAAGGCTTTTAAAAGCTGCTGCTGGTAGTAAAAGTGCTTACCTTCAGAGCAGCTTTCACTATAGAAGGGGCGGTAGCAGTTGCACTGATAGCTGGTCCACAGGTCCACACAATGTCCATGTCCATTGCAGGGGTCAGGCTTACACCATTCGGTCTTAATGCATCCCAGCTCATGTCCATGGTCCTCTGGGAGTGTTTGAGGTAGAATAGGCTTAGAGTCAATCATCAGGTCTTCTATACACCCAATGTAGCCTGCGCCACTTATAGAGTGCTCTAAAAGCTCCTCTGGTGCTCCACCTATATAAATATGAGTGAAGGCTTCAGAGGGCTGGAAAGGTGGTTCATCAGGACCACCATCTGTAACTCTGCATTCATCCCTGTCACAGCCCGGGCCTTTTACAATCAAAATCAGGCCTTCATTATCTACAAACACGTGTGCACTCCACCAATCTCCATCAGTAACCAAACCAGGATATGTTACTTCCAGTTCAGACTCCTCTGAAAATGCATTTGCATGAAGACCACTGTTCACAATTTCCAAAATGAGGTGATTGTCCACATCCCCTCTGTAGAAAAGCAGCATATTGGGTATAGTTGTCCGAAAGCGTAGCTGTACCCCAAAACCTGGGTGAACATGGTGCTCAACCTCCCTCCGAGTCCTTTCTTCTACAACAATCTGGAGGTGAATAAATCCAGGAGTGGAGAAGGAGAATGTTGTTCTCGTGGAGCACTGCTCATCATAGAAGCCATGAGGGCACAAGCATGTGTGACCGTGTTCTCCATTCTCTAGCCATGCATGACAGGTGGCTCCATTCTGGCATTCATGGTCCACACAGCCATAGAGTTCCACATCACAGTGATCACCTCCCCAAGGAAGTTCACTTAACCCCATGTCAGGACAGTGGCAGGTGTATGATGCCCTGCCGTCTTCACACCAGCCACCATTCTGACAGGGCTGGCTCTCACATTCATCAATGTTCACTTCACACAGTTCACCTGGAAGGAAACAGTATATGGGTTAGATGTGATAGTGGCAGACTGTTATAGAAGGTGTCAGAGATGTGTTGGAAAACAAGGGAAGGATAATCTTGAACTTTTTCCTGATTGTCAAACAGTCCCATGCCAATATCTCTCAGTGCTTTCTGACTTCCCTACACTGTCTGAGGCTCTTGGTTCCAAGCTCAGTGGTTCCTACTCAAGAAGTAAATCTTTAAAATAAACTTTTAAAAAGCCTAGTGAATAAAGTTTCATAAGTTTCATTAAAAAAAGGTTTAGTATTTTCCTAAAACACTGCAGTTTTTATCAAAAATTATAAAACAGAAGAAAATAGTGAATTTATTGAGGACTATTTTAAGCTATGGATCACAATATATATTTAATGCTCTTGTGAATGTACTTCTCTGTCTTTTTCTGTGCATCTTGATTACATTTCTTTTAAACATGACAGGCCCTGACACACCAAGCCGACGGTTGGCTGTCAGTCACTGTCGGACTGTCAATAAGCATCCGTGACCCTTGTCTCTGCGATGTGTCACACACAGTTAGTCGGTCCTTGTCAACCCTTGTTGACTTTCTTCCAGTTGATTCAGGATGTGTAATCAACATTGACAACAGCAGAGCCCATTGGCAAGTGAAATATCTCTGATTGGCAGTTTAGCTCAGTGCAAGAGAAGACAATTGCAGGTGAGGAATGTAAACAAAGGGCTAAATTCAATGAGGTCAAAACAAAATTGTTACATGGGTCATTTTTTTTTATTTGTTTGTTTTTAATTTGATTTTATTTTAAATTTGACCCACCAAACAGAAAAGACAAGTGAATATCAAGAAAACATGAACAGAAAACTATTGTCTGTGCAGAAAGTAAATAGTTTTGGGGCAGCAGTGTGGTATGTGGGACTGCTCGGCGACCTAGGTGATAGTAGGAGGAATCCTGCACAGTAATGCATTTGATGAGTGTAGAGAGAAAATAGTTCCTACATGAAGCTGCTTATAAGCTGGGGCATGTTGAATAATAATAATAATAATGATAATAATAATAATAATAATAATAATAAGAAGAAGAAGAAGAAGAAGAAGAAGAAGAATTTAAAAAATAATATTGTTATTAGGGAAATCCTGTATCAAACAGACACCGAAAAGTTAGTGCTTGCATTTGTTACTTCTAGGCTGGATTATTGTAACTTCCTATTATCGGGTTGCCCCAACAAGTCTCTAAATGCTCTCCAACTGGTCCATAATGCTGCTGCATATGTAATAACAGGAACCAAGAAAAGAGATCATATTTCTCTTGTTTTAGCTTCTTTGCACTGGCTCCCTCTAAAATCCAGAATTGAATTTAAAATCCTTCTCCTACTTACAAAGTTTAAATATTCACAGCTCATAGTTCCCTATCAACCCTCAAGAGCAGTGCACTCTGAAAACTCACAGTTAATACAGTGGCGAATGCAGATGTAGCAGCCAGTGGCTCCTAAAAGTCTTGCTACTTTTGCTATATTTTGCTATATTTTTTCAACTCCATGGCCCCCTCTGCTGAAACACGACTTTCCTAGGATAGAGAAACACTCATGAACATTGTGAAAACTTGTATGGGGCTTGGACTGAGTTCAGCAAATGTGAGAGGATCTGCACAAATGTCATATGCCATGCTGCCAGTCAAAGCAGAGGGGAGAAATGAAACTGAAAGCGCCAGACGAAGAGAGCTGTTAGAAGGGTGAGGCTGACCTGCCTTGGACCGAAAGCTGTTCCTCTGCCAAGCCTTCTCCTGGCTAATGTCCATTCACAGGAGAATAAAATGGATGGGAGGCAATTGAGGCTCACTCAGCAATGGGAGATCAGAGAATGCTCTGTGCAAATCTTCACAGAGACATGGTTAACCCCTGACATCCCGGATCAAGCTGTTGCACTGGGTGGACAGACTTTATTCAGAGCAGACAGGTCACAAGACTTCGGTAAGAGGAGAGGAGGAGGGCTTTGTGTTTATATAAATTATGCTTGGTGCTGAAACGCAGTTAAAGTGGATGGACTGTGCTCACCCAGAGAATTCCCCAGCATTTATATTGTTGCTGTATACATACTCCCAGATGCAAATTCAAAAAATGCATTGCAGGAATTGTGTGATGCCATCAGCAGCAACATCATCAAGCAACTGGAGGGAATCTTCATAGTAGCTGGTGATTTTAATCAAACAGACCTCAAATCTGTCTTACCTAAATTCTACCAGCATGTTGAGATCCCCACCAGAGGAAGAAATATCCTGGACCACATGTATACAAATATTCCTGAAAGCTACAAAGCCCTCCCATGCCCTCACTTTGGGCCCATCAGATCATATTTCTCTGCTCCTTCTGCCAAGATATTGTCAGCTGATAAAAAGGCTCAAACCAACAGTTAAAACTGTTAAAGTGTGGACAGATGAAGCCACAGCAGTGATACAGGACTGTTTTGATAACAGGCTGGCAAATGTTCAAAGATGCTGCCACTCAAGATAACAAGATCAATTTGATCAATCTGATGACGTGGTGATCACAAAGACGGTGAGATCATTCCCCAACCATTCCCCAATCCAAAGCCTGGATGAATGGACAGGTGAAGGCTCTTCTTAGAGCTAAAAAAGCTGCCTTTCAGTCAGGCATCAAAGAGGCGTACATCATTGCCAGCGCATGACTAAGAGCTGGCAATGGCTAAGAGGAGGCAGCAGCAGAGAGTGGAGAGAGACCTCAGCAGCAACAGCACTAAAGATATCTTGTAGGTGATTCAAATTGTCACAGGCTACAGAAGCAGGAGTGCCCCCATTATATGTGACGCCATGCTGCCGGATGAGCTGAACACATTTTAAGCTCGCTTTTACATCCTTAATAAGGACTTAGCTGTAAAGTCGGCTCCGCCTCCAGAGGACCGACCACTCTCAGTGACCACAGGAGGTGTGAGAAAACAAGGCCACAGGCCTAGACAGCATCCCAGGACGAGTACTAAAAACTTGTGCTGATCAGCTTGTTAATGTTAGAACTGACATTTTTAACATCTCACTCTCACAAGAGACTGTTCCCTCCTGTCTCAAGACAGCCATCAATTGTTCCTGTACCTAAAACGTCTGCTGTGTCTAGTCTTAATGACTACCGCCCTGTGGCTCTTACCCCCATCCTGATAAAGTGCTATTAGAAATTGGTTCTCCAGCACATCCAAGACAACATCCCTGCCAGCCTGGACCCTCACCAGTATGCTTTCAGAATCAACAGATCCACAGAGGACGCCGTATCTATTGCTCTTCACTCAGTCTTCACTCACCTGGAGAATAAGAACTACATCAATGCTTTTTGTTGCCTTCAGCTCAGCATTGAACACAATGTCACCCATGAAGCTGATTGGAAAAATGAACACTCTGGGCTTCAGTTCAGCACTCTGCAACTGGTTACTGGACTTCCTTACTTGCAGAGCCCAGAGAGTTAGGATTGGTGGTTTCACCCCCAGGGCTATGTGCCAAGCCCCCTCCTGCTCACACTCTACAACCATGACTGCACTCCGAGACATCACGAGAACTCGATGTTTGCATACGTGTGAAGTATGCAAACAACACTGCCATCATCGGCCGTATTACAAACAACGTTAATACCGGGAGGAAATCGACGATCTTGCTGGGTGGTGCACGGAAAACAATCTACCGCTCAACGTCAGTAAAATCAAGGAGCTGATTTTCAATTTTAGAAAGAAGGAAGCAAAGACAGACACCTCTGTCTACATCAGTGGAGCTGAGGTGGAGTGGGTGAATATCAAAGATGTTTGATTTTTCAGAGCGAACTCTGGACGCTGTCACCTAGTGTACACTGGTCATCAACCCAACAAGGGAATGCATACCGTCAATAGCCAATGAATGTTCTGTCATTACCCCTGCTTGGATCCAGTGTGTAACGTTACCAAAGGTACTTCATTCATGCTGCATCATGTGATGTCAGGATAATCGGAATAATGACTTTCCTACTTGGAAAATTAACATGAATGGCTTCTCATGTCAGAAAAACAAATCAGAGGTAATTTCATAACGCAAGTTGCAAACATGACATCAAAAATGCATAAACATGGTGGGCATAAGTCAATAGGTCAATAGTGAGAAGCGTTTTTGGTAACATTTTCTACGAAGCCCATGTCTATATTTCATTATAACGCATTATGAACACTCTTATTGTGCATTATAATGCCTCTTTAGGGCTGTATAATCATAGTTATAAGCACTCTGTTATTTATAATGCTTTATAAAAATTATCATAACTCATTATGATGCCAATTTCTATGATGAATTATGAACATACTTATAATGTTTTATAGTGTGCATATAATTATAAGTCACTATAAGTAGTCTTTTTTTGCCTTAAGTAAAGTGATAAAGAATAAGATTGAGTCAATGCAACAACAGCACATAATATGTTGGTAATTGTATTGTTTTGAACAGGAACTAACATACACTACAAACTTTGTGATGATGAACATTCGATTGTTTTATTGTTTCAATTTGGAGATAATCCAGATATGAGTATGAAGATGGAAGATTGTCTCCTGAATTATTCAACTATGATGCAGACATAACTCCTGCTCAGTTCAACAAGGGAGATAGAGAGACACATCAAGAGATCAGAATGAATGAAAAGAGCGAATGGGGGTAATGTCAATTAAGCAGTTATTAGAGAACCAAAACAAAAAGTTTTCTGGTTGTGTCACAACCATAAAATTTTAAAGCACAAAAACAATCCTGCATGAAGATGCGTCACTGCTAGATTTAGAGTTGTGAGCTGGGGTTTAAAGTCACCACCCAGAAACCCTGCACCATTTCACATTGGAAAGAGTTTTCATAATAAAACTTTTGATTTTTTTGATTTGGAGACATAAAAAACACTACTTTTAAGCTACAGAATGATGACTGTTGTTATAAAGTATTCTGAATATTTATAAATGCTTATAACTATATGCACACTGTAAAACATTATATATATTTTTCACAATTCATTGTGGACATTGGCATCATAATGAGTAATGATTCTTTTTTTTTTTATAAAGCATTATAAATAACCATGGGTGCTTATAAGTACTATAGCACTATAGATGCATTATAATGTATTTAAAGTATATTATAATATATTATAGACATAGAAAGTGTTACCTTTTTTATTAATTCACGTATGAAATATACATTTTGATTATATGTGAAGTGTAATATGGTATTAATGTTAACTACTGTCCATGTAGAGTTACCTGAATTAGTTGGAAACATTAATTTTAGCATAAACCTTGATAACAAGTCAGGTAAGGCTATTTTTAAGCTATGGGAACACAATATCAGTCTCTTGTTTAAACGCTCTTAAAGTGCAACCCATTTCCTTTGTAACTTCCATGTTGTTCCCACTTTACGACCTCAACGCACATGAATATTTCAGAGAAACGATTTCCCAACTCAGAAACTCCAACCCTTCTACATCACATCAACACAGCATTACTCACCTCAAGCTCCCTCTACAGTATGTAGAGCCCACATTCCCCATGTCTACACCACCATGATGACACCCAATGCGATTTTTCTTTCTCAACACAGATGGTGGCATATAAAACCGCTACTGCCTGCATTGTATCCATGTTTGATTGTTTCTCTTTGTTTTCTTTTTGAAAGTTGTGTGTTTATGTGGCACCAGGTCTAAACACCATGGAGGTAATTATGACACAAGGCAGAATATTTTAGTTGTGGTTTTTTTTTTCGAATGTGTGGTAAATGATTTGTGCTTTAAATATTGATCTAATCTGTTTGCATGTTGCTGTGACTTAATTATAAATTGTATTTTATATGTATATTTATTTTCCTTTAATTACCTTTATTTTGCCTTACCAGTGTAGGATGGATTTGGATTGCTTTTATGGAACTGCATAGTTGTGTGTCCCAGTTCTGCTGCAGTGTGCACCATGATTGGCAGTTGACCTACTTTTAATTTAGAGACTGACAATAGAAAAATGTTGATCCCCAGCCGGGGCGGGACGCCCAGGAAACCAATCATCATCTGGGATGTGGCATCTCAGGTGAATGGAGGAGCTTTTAATCAGGTGAGAGGCCACGCAGGTAGGTAGAGAAAGAAACTGCTGCTGCTGCTGGCTTGCTGCTACTGTTGCTACCTTTTTCTTAAACAATATATTTATGGAGTTTCTAGGCCCGCCAAACCCAGGTGGCGTTGTTAGGCAACAATTATAAAATAGAAATCTTTAGTAGTTTCAAAAATATTTTATATTAAAATTATCTTCAAGCTGGAAAAACCAGGTTGGTTGGTAAACAACAACACAGTATGTCACACCTTCCCCCAGTGGGTTAACAAGCAGAGAAAAACTTCAGCCCACTGCAGGAGCAACCCTTGGATGCTCAGGGTTGCCAAGGTGGGCAAAGCCAGATCAAAACTAACTACAGAACTTAAAAACTAAAAACTTTTATAAATTGAAAATACAATAGGTAGTTGTGTCCATTTATTACAAGGTCCAAGACTCACCTAGAAATCCAACGGAGCATATACAGATATAGCCATTGATCTTATCCTCACAAGTGCCTCCATTCTGACAGGGTTCAGACTCGCACTCATTTATGTTGACAGAGCAGTTCTCTCCTGTAATGTGAAAGAAATGAAATGATTTGCCACCGATCATCACTGCAAGGAGTTCATTATCAGAATCAGAGTGAGAATCAGAATCAGAATCGGGTTTTATTGCCAAGTACATTTACTCATACAAAGAATTTGTCATGGTGTTTTTGATGGAAAACAATTAGCGTGGGGAAGAACAAAAAAAATATGATAACTTTAAATATTTTAAGATATGAAATAAAAAAAAATATATATAGAACCAATACTATTTATTATTTATAAGGGCCTGTGCACGATGTGAGAACCTCTTGGAATGCAAGAAATTATTATTATTTCTCTACCAAATGAATCGCTTTTTTGTAGGTTGCAACATGCCCAAAAACTCAGGAAACTTGGTACACGTCTGGCCGAAAAATGTCTTATTTTGGAGGTTTTGATAATGGGCTTGGTAAAATGGCTCCCTAAAATGCAGCCCCAATGGCCAGTTTCACCTACAATTATGAAATTCGGTACACTCATGTATCATGCCCAGATGCACAAAAAAGCCCCCAAGACCTAACACAAAGTCAGCCATTTTTACTTTTGCAAACTGGTCCTACAGGATTAATCCAAATGACCTCAAATTTGGTGTGTCCAAACTTAACCCCTTAGTGATGAAAAGTTAGCAAAGGTTGGTGCATAATTATTATTATTATTATTATATATATATATATATATATATATATATATATATAACTGAAACTGTTGAGTCACAGAGGGTGATGGGGACAGGGGCAGCAGCGATCTTTCTGAAATCCACAACCATCTCCACTGTCTTCAGAGAATTAAGCTCTAAGTTGTTCTCACCATACCAGGTCACCAGATGGTCCCAATCCCATCTGTAGGCGGACTCATTCCCACCAGAGATGAGTCCAATGAAGGTTGTGTCATCTGCAAGCTTGAGGAGCTTGATGGACTGGTGACCTGAGATGCAGCTGTTTTTTGGGGGGACAGGGATGATGGTGGAGGCCTTGAGGCAGTTTGGCACATGGCATGCAGCTGGGTGGAGGGGGAGACAGAGTCCGGTCAGGCTGCTTTGCTGAGGTTCTGTCCCCTGACGAACATATTAGCTGTTGACATGGTGTCTGTGGAGGTTCCACCATGAGGGGGTGAGCTAGACCTGGACTCAGTTTAAAAAAAGCAGAAGGTTTGTTTGGCAGCCGATGCAACACCCACTGCCCACTACGGTTCTCCATGACACCACAAGATGTTCGGTAGTTCGGTGGTGACTGCAGTGGGGCCTTTTTGAAACCAAAATCCCTCCTTTGTTCCCAAGTACATAAGGACTTTGTTCAGGTCGAGTTGGATTGTTTCTTGTCCTCTACCCAGTGAGGGGAACAGGGAAGCAAAATTGCATCTGTTCTTTCCAGTTTGTGCATTGGCATGGTATGCTGAATGCACTGCCCCCATCAGTCACATTGAACAGCTGAATGTGTGTATTAGTGATGGTATGGCTGTTAAAGCCTTATCCAAGTTACTACTTGCAAGATGGCTTTGTGAGTGCTTCTCCCAAGCCTACAGGAAGGCTGGCAGGGACCCTCCCACTGTTGTCCACACACATGTGGTGTGGCAGTGTCGGTGGTCTTGCTCAGCAGGGTGAGTGCTGTGTTCTATTCTCTGCCCATTCATATGGACAGGTTGTTCTCCCTTTCAGGCTCTGTTCTTGCTGCAATGAATGTGGTGTGCAGGGTGGTTTCTTTCAACCCCTGCAAAGTTAGGCTAAAGCTCCACCTAGTTTGGCTGCTTACCACCTCAGTTGGCTGGGCCTCCACCTTCTCTGAAGAAGTCGGCAGGACATGATGACTAAACCTTCGCCGGTCAGGATCAGTGTTGCTGTGTTGATGATATGTTCTGAAAGAGTGCTCATCCATTGGTGGAGTTTGTGTGAGACAGAACAATGGTTATGTCATTGTAGTCCTAGTTTTAGTGGCACAGGCAGAGCCCTCTACCTGGAGGCCTGGTCACTCCTACATCACTCACTGAAGAGGCCGTAGGATGTCTCCCTATATACTATGGGGTCTGCACATAATCGGGTGGGCACGTAGTTATTGGCTGACTAAGTTTATGTTTTTCTCAGTGTGCAAATTTGGGCTCATTATTATTAATAATAATAATACATTTTATTTATCAGCACCTTTCTCAACACTCAAGGACACTTGAGTATAATAAAACAACAGATAAAAGCTAAACACAGTATAAAACAGAACAATGCAATTACAGACAGTATGCAATCTTGAACAGGTGAGTTTTTTTGAGTTTTTCATTGACCAGAGTTCAAGGGTAAACCAGGGTGCAGTCTGAGAAAAAGCAACATACAGAGTTTTCACTTGAGCAAGAGAGTTGACAATGTTGTTTAAACCATTATTATATTGAGCAACCAGATCATCAGATCAGATTATTAGAGAAGTAATACCCAAAAAGCCCAGTAGAGGGCTCTGAATGTACTGATAGAACTTGGATTACAATATTGTAACCATCATTACTAACTCTGCCTCTTCCCTGGAGTCTTCATGTTCCCTTGTCTAGTCGGTTGCCACGGATTGATGATTGTGGATTGAGGGCTACAGTTGCACTGCTGCCGTGTTCCTGCCAAATTTTTCCTCTGTTTTTCCCTAGGTTTTTCATTATTTGCCAAGGGACTGATGACAGAGGGATGTTGTATGTTGTTAAGCCCTCTGAGGCACAGTGTGATTTGTGATATTTGGCTATGTAAATACAAATTTAATTGAAATTATTAAATTTGAGTTTTACTGACCTGCAAACCCTGGCTTACACTGGCAGATATATCCAGCTGCATCTGCAAAGCTGAGCTCCCAGTCAAGCACCCAGTGAGATGGATCTGAACGCTCGAAACACTCCCCACTGTTCTCACAGGGCTGCTCGGCACACTCATCTATATCAGTCTCACAGTTTGGTCCTTCATAACCTGGAGAAAACAAAAAAGGAAATGTCATTTTACTTGTTTTATTCACAGTGACTACAAGACCAAATAAAGTGTTACATGTAGGTCTTTTTAGATCACTCACATGCGCTATCATTCACAAATTTTCTAAATTGAGGCACATTGCCAATACCAATATACTGCACTTCCTGCCCCTCTCTGCAAAAATGTTTGGGAATACTGAAAGC
Source organism: Plectropomus leopardus (assembly GCF_008729295.1). NCBI lineage: Eukaryota > Metazoa > Chordata > Actinopteri > Perciformes > Serranidae > Plectropomus > Plectropomus leopardus. The sequence goes on along the minus strand of NC_056482.1, from coordinate 2,571,934 downwards.
TGAAATTAATTCTTATTTTTTAAAAATGCAAAAATGTTAACAAGTTGCCTGCAAGATCTGAAAAACTAGAAAAAATGGAAGATGAAATGCATTACCCAAAGAAGGTAAGAGATGAAATGCATTGCTAGAAAAGCTGAAAGATTTAGCTTTGTCAGAGATGGAACCTGAAATCAACTAAAAAGGCTGGAAAAAAAGAAATGTTTCATACAAAAAACAAACAAATAAAAAAAAAACACAAAAATGAGAAAGACAAGAATAAATACATAATCGTTCTTAAGGAACATCATTTTTTAACATATTAATCGTTTGTGTATCTGAAAGTATGTCGATAGTCAATAAAAAAAGTCAAGTCACTGAGTGTAATTACTTAGTGACTTGTTTAAAATTTAAATGATTCCTTAGCTGCTGTGAGAGTCCAAGAACAGAGTGATGTTGTACTCTGATTTTGATATTGGGTTTAATGAAAAAAAATGAAAAATAAAAAATTTCAAAAACAATAATAAATAATGTGACTAAATATACATTAAATCACCTCTTGCAGTCTCATAAAATACACTAAACTATCAATTTGAAACTCCGATTAATATTTAAATTAATAACAGCAACCAAAATGACCATATTTATAGTAAAGGTTTAAAGGAATTTGGAGCTCTTGCTGCATTAGTTGGTGACTCATTCACTCTTGTGCAATATTTAGTGTGATTCCAACTACACCTTTACACAAACACAAAGTATCCTTACTACTAATATATACAAATAAATATACAAGTGTAGGTGTGTAAATATGTGTGTGTGTGTGTGTGTGTGTGTGTGTGTGTGTGAACACACCAAGACACAAAGGTAAATTGGCAAACAACATATGCTACAACTACATGCCAGATCCAAGATGGTCATAGAGCAGGGAAGGCCTTAGCTTACCACATGGCTGGTCACACAAGGCTCGAATTTTAAGTACCTTCTCTGTGTGCTTATGTTAAGAGCCAAATTTTGAGTAAATGTGTACGTGACCTAAGATGACTTGGTTAGTAAAAAAGACGTTTATCTGCATGCAAGACTCTGTCTATGAAAAGCATTAGCAAACTCAACTTACAATAACTGATAACCTAATTAGAAACCAATCGCATCAATTACTCATTCAGTGGCATTACATCAACACATGATTTACATGAAATGACAAAATCATAGCAAACAGTCTAGCCTAGCCTGTACTTATGTTGTAATTCTATGCCCAGTTGTAACTTGCCAAGCTGGGAATGGATGTAAGAGTTCTTGCGCTGTAGGTGGTTTCGGTTCAGTCCTTGCTGTGCTGTTCCAAGGATACAGGAGGAGGCTGGCCGGTCCTGGTGTCCTTACAGAGATAGCAGTTCAGTGCTAACTTACTTCTGTTCTCCTTGTGATTTGAGATGTTTGTTTGCAGGCTCTCTAACTTCTCTAAGATCTCTTCGGGTTTGGAGCATTGTGCTAAGGCAAAGCTGCAGCTCCTGCTGCGACTTAAGTGTGTGTGTGTGTGTGTGTGTGTGTATTTCGGTGGAAGGGGTAGCAGGTCCTCGGGGACCCACAATCTTCCTCTGCAGAGGCTTAGGAGCATGAGTCACAAGATCAGCAGAAGCTTCTCTTCTTGGCTTGATGATGTCCTTGGTGGCCACAGTAGTGAACCAATCATGTTTGAAGATGGGTCCATTGGAAGGGACTCACACTACAGTGCAAAAGGAAAGGCACCCAGGGGGTTGAGGGCACATGGCTGTCCTTTTGTTCCAGAAAACAGAGAACATGCAGTCTCAGCCACAATTTCCAATGGAGCTGAACTTAGAGATGTCTTCACATGTCCAGTTAAAGTGGCACAAATGAACAAATCATCTATGCAGTCCCATGCATGGTGATAAACAGCTGCGAGCATGGCTCTAGAATCATAAATCTTGTTGATCTGTACTGACAACATATTACCGTAAACAACCAGCAAAAGTATTGCTTTTTTCATGTCAGTAATGCAGAGATTATACCGTTTAAATTAACTTAGAAAAATACCAGTTTCTTAACACTTCAGTAAATGAATGCAGTTCCACATGTGATCCTTGATTATAACAGAACATGATTTCAAATTCAAACAAATGGCTTTAGAAATAAATTAAAATATTGTGTACACTTGATATATGTATGTGCTCTGAGCTCAGATTCACATGGACAATTAGCCTATTTCACAAACCTTGCACATTGCTTTGTTAGAACAGGAATGTTTGATGTAGTATTTCAGTACCTGGCCAGCAAAAGCAAGTGTAACCTTTGATTCCCTCTAAACACGAGGCACCGTGGTGACAGGGATCAGAGGCACACTCAGGGATGTCCACCTCACAGTAGTCACCCCAGAATCCTGTATCACTACAGTCACATTCATAGCTGCAAGAGACAAAAACAAATACAGACAATGAGCAATAATTGGACAAAAAGCCTGCATGGAGATTTCTCAAAGCACTAGTGGGACTGCTGTTTCTTCTGTTCCACTGCTATGTAGTGGAAACGTCCCAATATCACACAGATGTACAAAACTTTCAAAATCTGCTGCGTTTGAGGGCAAAATCAAACTCTAGTAAGTACTTATTCCAAGTTTTATGTTGATGCTCTACATTTAAGGCAATCATGGCCTTCAAGTTTAGGTCTACTCTTTTGATAAGATTTTCCCATGAATGTTAAATTGTAGTTTTCCTTTGTGTCAAGTTTCATTTTTTTTTTTTTTTTTGAGGTTTCTGGTGACATAGAAAAGAAGAGCTGTGAACTGATTTAGCCATTGCCCAACACAGAGGTGACCACTGTACCCAGCTTGCATTGTGATCTACAAAGGTGAGTAGGTCAATGTTGCCAGCTGAAAGCCTCCTTAATGGTCCCATAATATCTTTGCCCACAATTTTCCATGGGTGGCTGACTTTGGTCTGTTGTAATCCACTGAGGGGTCTTCAGTTCTAGTGTTTTGTTATTGTTTTTTAATTTGGCAGGTCAACAGTATAAGACCTTTTCTTTTTTTTTAAGATTATTTTTTTGCATTTTTGCCTTTATTAGATAGGACAGATCAACAGTGTGAAGGGGGGAGAGAGAGGGGAGGACATGCAGCAAAGGGCCGTGAGCGAGGCTTGAACCTGTGGCCGCTGAGGCAAGGACAGTGCCATTATTCATGGGGCGCCTGCTTTATCCACTAAGCCACCAGATGCCCCAGACCTTTCCTTTTTTAAAACCTCCAAATTAATTTTGGGCCAGTATGCTAATGTTTGCTATCTTTTATATGTTTTGTTTCTTCCTAGGTGACCTGCTAATGGGTGGTCATGGAAAAGATTTGGCTGCTGTTAGCTGCTGCATAGTGAGGTGTGCAGACTTATTAAAGGATTTTATAAGAAAGCCGTATAACCCTGTACACTATGCAATAATAATACATGGAGATGAGACTGTGTGTAACCATCGAACCTTTAGTGGCGCGCATAGCAACGACAACAGACATGAGCAATCGAGCCCTGATCACAAGATCACAAAAGACCTAGTATACAGAGCAATGAGTGCTCGATCAAAGTATATCATAACCTGTCTACTAAAGATTGGCATGTTCACTGTACAAATAGACACATTGGCCTCATGTGTCATAAAATACCCACAGTTATCAATTCATATTAAATTAAGCTGATTGCAGTAAAATGCAATCAAATATTTGTCAAAGGGAAATTACGAATGGGTAGTTTGTGTGAGAGAGAGATTGTTCAATTATTGTTCAATCGTTCAAAATGTTTGTTTTTTTTTAATGAACTGATGTCACTAGGCTATATGGACGGAATTTACATCCCATTTTGACAAAAAAAAAAACAATAGCTAATGTAAATAAGATAACGTTGATTGAATCGTCATACTATATGTTGCTACACTGGCATAAACACCCAAGTTACGTTCTATGCAAACAGAATAGGCAAAATCAAAATGTAAAATCAATATCTATACTTGAGGAATAATGGTTTTCATGTTACATGTTGACTAATTAAGTAAAGATTAATCAAAGACAGCATCACTTCCACTCATAGGCGGTGCCAGGGGAGGGCTGGGGGGTGCTGAAGCTACTCCTGCGATAGCCAAAACACCCCCATAGCACCCCCAAGAATTTTCTTTTTTTAGAATGTTTTTTTCTATACATTATATACCCTGAGCTACCACCTTATCACGGTGGAGTGGTTTGAGTATCCCAGTGATCCTAGGAGCTCAGCTGTCAGGGGCTTTATGCCCCTGGTAGGGTTACCCATGGCAAACAGGTCCTAGGGGAGGGACCAGACAAAGTGTAGCTCACCGGACCCCTTATGAGGAAAATAAGGGGGGGTGGGGCTCAATGGTGAGCACCTGGTGGCTGGGCCTTTACCCAAGGGGCCCGGCCTGTCACAGCTGGAAGAGGCGAGGTGGGACCTCCTTACCGTGGGTGCACCACCCGTAGTAGGGGCCAAAGGGGTCGGGTACCGTGTGAATTGGGTGGCAGCCGAAGGCAGGGACCTTGGCAGTCCGATCCTTGGCTGCAGAAGCTAGCTCTGGGGACATGGAATGTCACTGCTCTGGTGGGGAAGGAGCCTGAGCTGGTGCACGAGGTTGAGAAGTTCCGACTAGATGTAGTCGGCCTCACCTTGACACATAGCATGGGCTCCGGAACCAATCTTCTTGAGAGGGGTTGGACTCTCTTCCACTCTGGAGTTGCCACTGGTGAGAGGGGCAGGGGTGGCAGCACTTAATGCCCCCTGGCTCGGTGCCTGTATGTAGGAGTTTACCCTGGTGAACGAGAGGGTAGCCTCCCTCTGCCTTGGGGGATGGAGGGATGTATCCTGACTGTTGATTGTGCCTATGGTCCAGACAGCAGTTCAGAGTATCCACCCTCTTTTGGAGTCCTTAGAGGGGGTGCTGGAGAGTGCTCCTTCTGGGGACTCCCTCGTTCTGCTGTGGGACTTGGAGACCTGGAGGGGCATGATGGGGGAGGAAAGCCCCCCCCCCGACGATCTGAACCCGAGTGGTGTTTTGTTATTGGACTTCTGTGCTGCCATGTTCAAGCAAAAGGGTGTCCATATGCGCACTTGGCATCAGGACACCCGAGGCCACAGTTAAATGATCGACTTTGTAGTCATATCATCAGACTTGTGACCGCATGTTTTGGACACTCAGGTGAAGAGAGGCGTGGAGCTGTCAACCGATCACCACCTGGTGGTGAGTTGGCCCTGATGGTGGGGGAGGACTACTTCGAAGACCTCCTCAATCCCACCGACACGCCTTTCGGTGAGGAAGCAGGGCCTGGGGACTTGGGGGTGGGCTCTTCCATCTCTGGGGCTGAGGTTGCCAAGGTGGTCAAAAAACTCTTCGGTGGCAGGGCACCGGGGGTGGATGAGGTCCGCCCAGAGTTCCTTAGGGCCCTGGATGTAGTGGGGCTGTCGTGGTTGACACGACTCTGCAACACTGTGTGGACATTCGGGGGCAGTGTCGCTGGACTGGCAGAACGGGGAGGTGGCCCCTCTTTTTAAGAAGGGGGACCGGAGGGTGTGTTCCAACTACAGGGGGATCACACTCCTCAGCCTCCCTGGTAAGGTCTTTTCAGGGTACTAGAGAGGAGGGTTCGCCGGGCAGTCAAACTCCAGATTCAGGAGGAGCAATGCAGTTTTCGCCCCTGGTCGTGGAACTGTGGACAAGCTCTGGACCCTTGGCATGGTCCTTGAGGGTGCATGGGAGTTTGCATAACCAGTCAAAATGTGGTTTGTGGACTTGGAGAAGGCATTCAACCATGTCCCTCGGGTAGTCCTGTGGGGGATACTCCGGGAATATGGGGTGGTTCGCAGCCGAGTGTGAAGCGGCTGGGATAAGAATCAGCACCTCCAAATCAGAGGCCATGGTTCTCAGCTGGAAAAGGGTGGAGTGCCCCCTCCAGATCGGGGATGAGATCCTGCCCCAAGTGGAGGAGTTTAAGTACCTCGGGGTCTTGTTCACGAGTGTGGGAAGGATGGAGCAAGAAATTGACAGGCGGATTGCTGTAGCATCTGCAGTAATGCGGACTCTGCACCAATCTGTTGTGGTGAAGAGGAGCTGAGCTGAAAGGCAAAGCTCTCAATTTACCGGTCGATCTTTGTTCCTACCCTCATCTATGGTCATGAGCTTTGGGTAGTGACCGGAAGAACAAGATCGCGTGTACAAGTGGCCGAAATGAGCCTTCTCCGTAGGGTGGCTGGGTCCTCCCTTAGAGATAGGGTGAGAAGCTCGGTCATCCGGAAGGAGCTCGGAGTAGAGCCGCTGCTCCCACGCATTGAGAAGAGCCAGAAGAGGTGGCTTGGGCATCTAATTAGGATGCCCCTTGGACGCCTCCCTGGTGAGGTGTTCAGGGCACGTCCCACCGGTAGGAGGCCCCGGGGTAGACCCAGGACACACTGGAGAGACTATGTCTCTCAGCTGACCTGGAAACACCTCGGGATCCCGGGAAGACCTGGACGAATTGGTCAGGGAGAGGGAAGTCTGGGCTTCCCTGCTTAGACTGCTGCCCCCGCGACCCGACCCTGGATAAGTGGAAGAAAATGGATGGATGGATGAATTACAATTTAAATGATTAAAACAATAAAGTAACAAATATTTTTAAAATAAAAAAAATACATAAATAGCTAAAATATGCCTGTGATAAATTACAGCTAATAGTGCAACACGCATTGAAATTTTGACCCTATGTACAATTCCTTACTGCCACAGTGCAAAATTTAGCTAGTTTAGCATCAGTGAGGAGAGTGCATCATTTTGTCATACACAAACGTCCCTGCTGGATACGACTGTTGAAAGTGGCGAAGCTAGTCAGAGTTGTGTTGTTTTTATTGCTGAGGAAAATTTGGAGACACAAGAAACAGACCAGGACCACGCAAAACCAGAGAGCGTGGGATGAAGAAGGGCAGCCACCCATGCTTTCCTCTGACAATAGGCACATGGTTTCCTGGAGGAGTTTGTTGTGGAGGCCCCTTTAGAAACAGCATGCTACGAAAGTTTGGAGGACCTGAAAACACGCTCTTTCTACCCTGTTATAGACAGGTTAATGATAGAGATGAAGCAGCGCTTTTCTTCAGAGTCAAATGATGTTTTGAGCAGGGTGCCAGCCTTGAGCCCCAAGTATTCCTCATTCATGACAAGGATCGCATCCTGCCGATGGCTGGACATTATGGAGTCGGAGAGGGAAATCTATGTGCAGAGCTATATCAAGTCCACCAGCTTCTTAAGAGCAAAGAAGAACAGAGACATAAGATCAGCACCACATAGGAGTTTTTATGCCTTATGAGACCATACAGAGATGCCTTCACAGACTTGTACAAACTCCTATCCATATCTTTGACACTGCCCATCATGTCCTTGAGCTGTGAGCGCAGCTTCTCATGCCGTTTAAAGACCTACTTGAGGAACAGCAGTGGGGACTCTCGAACCAGCAACCTGGCACTGTTAGCAATCAACACAGATAGAACAAGGGCCCTGGACCACAAAAAAATCATTGATGCCTTCGCCCTCAACCATAAAAACAGACAAATTGCTCTGTTATGAAGACATCAAAGGGTAAGTGCATGTTTTTTCCCCTACTGCTGTGTTTTAATGTGATACAGGTGATTGAGGCACACAGGATGAATTCTTGCTCTTATTTCTATTTTTTAGTCATTTAAGTTGTGAATATGATTTGGTATTAGCCCGCTGTTGATTTTTAAGTCATGGTGTTGATGTCTAGCAGCTGAGTTTTTTTGATCTTTTTGTCAGTTGTGCGTTATTTCATTCAGTATTCAGTATGTTTTTTTGACTTGCTAGACATCTCTAGTTCACAGTTTGGCATGATAACCATTGCAGATTGGTAGCTTAGTGGTAGTTATCATGCATTTTAACCCAAGCATGGAAACCTGCATAATGCCTGTTGGGTATTATGGGGCTTGTTGACCACTCTGGGTGCCTACATCAATCCAATGTAATGTTTTTCTTGTATCAAGATCCCTACTGTGATATTAATAATTGATTCAACTCAGAAATATGATATGTGTTTTTCTGAATTTGATGAAAATCACAACATACTTGGTCCATGAGCCAGACCCCTCATCGCTATCGAAAGGGTGGGCAAATTATTGTTGCAATTTTTTTTTCCTTACATATGTTCACATAATTTGTTGGTATCATAACCTTTGCAGCGGCGGAATATAAAAATATTTCTCATGCATTCACTATTTTGACTATAAAAATGCCATACGCATTCTATGATGTTGGGCATTCTCCGATGTTACAACTTTTCATAGTTTGTGTGCCAGTACAAATGATTTAGATAACCTTTGCAGTTGCAGAAAGGCCCTGCAAATAGTATTTGTTTGTGACACTGGATGGAGCAAATCCTTCTGGTTATGTGAGTTATGCATACGGAGAAGTAAGGGAGGAAATCTGCTTTGGACATTCCATTCCTTTTCTTGAAACCATGAAAAAATGTTTTCAATAAATTGCTGATTAGTGATTGCATATGCTCTAAAGAACTTTACCTCCTCATAATTTAATTATGGCATGCAATTGAAAATGTACTTCTTTGAATTGCCTAGTTATGCTTGTAGCTAGCTAGTAACAGATTACTGCTGTCGGTCCTGTCATATCTAGCTAGCTAGCTAGTTTAATCATGGCATGGTAAGAACAAAGACCCGCATGAGGTATTATTCCAATATTACGGCCCTTGTCTATGGAACAGCCTGCTGGAGGACCTGAGGGCTGCTGAGAGCATTGATATTTTTAAACGCAGGCTCAAGACCCACTCTTTTAATCTAGCTTTTAACTAATCTTTATTATTTATTTATTTACTTGTTTATCTACCTATTTATTTACTGTTATTTAGATTCTTTGGTTATTATACTGTTGCTGTTATTTCATATTTAATTTTACTCTCTAAATATTGACCTTTTAGTCTTAAATAGATAATTTATTGTTTATTTTGTTTTTAGTTATTTGTTCAACCTCTGGTGTTTCCTTGGCTCTGGCTGTGGGGATGCTGTCATGGGGGTTGTCCTGTCGCAGTTGGACTGGGGGTGGTGATTTCTCTGGTGGTGTCTCGGTGAACTATGATCAGCTCCTGGTCCGAACAGCCCTCCATGATGGCATTTCCTCATTTTAGTCCTCCGTGCTCAGCCATGTGTTTTTTTGGCCCTCCATGGCCCTTGCCCATTGTGTTTCATGGTGTTTGGGCAGAGGGTTGTGGTGGGGCTGGGAGAAGAAGGGTGGGTAGGGTTGGAAGGGTTGTTGTTCATGTTGTTTTACATTTTTAATGTGTGAAGCACTTTGTGCTACATTCTTTGTATGAAAAGTGCTCTATAAATAAAATTTGATTGACTGCCTGACGATGGTGAAAATGAACTGCTTTAAATTAGCTACTTATGCTCATAGCTACCGGTGCCGGTCCTGTTTTAGCTAACTAGCTACTGTAGCTAGATAATTAAAATACAAGCCCAGACTTTTTATAGACATTACAGAAACCTGAGGACCTGAAATCACTTCAGAAAAAATTGCTGGTAAAAAATCAAACCTCCTGAGGAGGAGTGGCCTCAGGTTTGATACCACAGGAAATACAGGAGTGTCTACCAATAAATAATGTGGACATATATAGAAAGAAGAAAATACCAAAAAGAATTTGCCCACCCTGTCGCTTGCGATTGATGGTCTGGCTCATGGACTAGATGGTCTGCACAACTCTGTAGAAAAGCCAGCCACCCTTAGCCTGTCCTTCTCAGGAGCCAAGCCTGAAGCGGTTGACCCAGAGCAACACACCTACTGAACCTTCAAGTGGCAACTCAAGTGGCTACCCTTTTGACTGACAATGGCTCCTGACTCTCTCCAACAAAGTATGGATGAGACAGAGACATGAGATGTGCACCCCATTTTCCAGTCTCTGAATTTGAAGAGCCCTCAGAGACAGCAAGTGTTCTCAGGCCAACAAGCACAGGCTTTGCACCAGGCTCAACAGGACAGCGGACCAGACTCAGCCCTGCCTGTTGGTGTGGGCCAGCTGTTGGTCTTTACCAAAACATGCTGTTTTACCCCTGTGTCAGGGGCCTGAAGTGTTGGAGTACACACCACCACTCTGACACTCATAGCAGACCAGTTATTGATCTGTCTTCACTCAGGTATGAAAGTGCAGCGTGCCACTGAGGGGGGCATGTCGGCCGACAAAAGACTTTCCTGAAGGCTGCTCTCGTGTGCCCTCGCACATCACTCCTCAGAGATCCCTCCCCGATACTCAGTCCTCCATCCTCAATTCTCTGTGCCCAATATTTGCTTATCGCTTCTCAGAACTCAAATAAGAGCATTTAAGATGTCCCTCAAGATGAGAGAAACAAAAGTCTACAGAGGGTGGAGCACCGGACAACTTCTGTTCTGGACTGGAGGTTCGCCTTAAAAAAGTGAATGTCAATTGAGTTGTCATATTTAGTAGCATCAGGAGATACATGAGATGAAAAATACTTCTTACAAGCAAACTATGCATCATAGTAGCGCAGTTATCAGGACTGAGGACAAAGACGAGCACTGTGGCTCTGTCCAATCTTTGCATGCAAAGGTTCAAAGTAGAGAGTGGGGGAGAGAAGGTGAATGGCCCATGATATTTTCTAGCCTGATCAATCACTAATTAGGCCTATTGGATGGCATGGTTCCCATTAAGAAAACTGAAGTGCAAATGTTGTGTATATAAAACAATGAACAGTCAAAAGACACAATATCCATTTTTTCTGCAATAACAGCACAAAATGTGCATAAGAGTGCTCTTTTTTGTGCATAGATTAAGTAAAGGTAGCTTTGATGAAGACATTTCCTCCTAAGAATGGTTAGAGATTGAGGACTTTGAAAATGCTCATGTCTGTTTATTGACATTATGCCAACTCCGTTGCCTCTCCGGAGCATTCCTGCTCCCTTGTTTCCTAGTTTTCCTGGATCCTGGCTGCAATCTTGGCTGCGTCTGATCATGGTGATAGCTGTGATGTGCTGTGACCCTGCCTTTGGTCGTGCCCGTGCTGTGGCTGCACTGATACCGTAACCCCGGCTTGCCCTGATCGTGGTCTTGGTTTTGCCATTGCTGTGGTCCTGTCTGAAGCGTCGCCTGTGTTGTTGGTCCTGGTCATCACATAGCATCTGACATTACACTACAATTACAAAACTGAAAACTTACTGTTTATTTAAAAATGATTATGAATGTGAAAAATATCCATCCATCCATTTTCTTCCGCTTATCCGGGGTCGGGTCGCGGAGGCAGCAGCCTAAGCAGGGAAACCCAGACTTCCCTCTCCCCGGCCACTTCATCCAGCTCTTCCCGGGGGACCCCGAGGCGTTCCCAGGCCAGCTGAGAGACGTAGTCTCTCCAGCGTGTCCTGGGTCTTCCCCGGGGCCTCCTACCGGTGGGACGTGCCCTGAACACCTCACCAGGGAGGCGTCCTGGAGGCATCCTAATTAGATGCCCGAGCCACCTCATCTGGCTCTTCTCAATGCGGAGGAGCAGCGGCTCTACTCCGAGCTCCTCCCGGATGACCGAGCTTCTCACCCTATCTCTAAGGGAGAGCCCAGCCACCCTACGGAGGAAACTCATTTCGGCCGCTTGTACCCGCGATCTAGTTCTTTCGGTCACTACCCAAAGCTCGTGACCATAGGTGAGGGTAGGAACGAAGATCGACTGGTAAATCGAGAGCTTTGCCTTTCGGCTCAGCTCCCTCTTCACCAAGACAGACCGGTGCAGAGTCCGCATTACTGCAGACGCCGCACCGATCCGCCTGTCGATCTCCCGTTCCATCCTTCCCTCACTCGTGAACAAGACTCCGAGGTACTTAAACTCCTCCACTTGGGGCAGGACTTCATCCCCGATCCGGAGGGGGCACGCCACCCTTTTCCGGCTGAGAACCATGGTCTCGGATTTGGAGGTGCTGATTTTCATTCCAGCCGCTTCACACTCGGCTGCGAACCGATCCAGTGAGAGCTGAAGGTCGCGGCCCGATGAAGCCAACAGGACCACATCATCTGCAAAGAGCAGAGACCTAATCCTGAGGTCACCAAACCGGACCCCCTCAACACCCTGGCTGCGCCTAGAAATTCTGTCCATAAAAGTTATGAACAGAATCGGTGACAAAGGGCAGCCCTGGCGGAGTCCAACCCTCACCGGAAACGAGTTCGACTTACCGCCGGCAATGCGGACCAAGCTCCGGCACCGGTCATACAGGGAACGGAAAGCCCGTATCAGGGAGTCCGAAACCCCATATTCCCGGAGAACCCCCCAGAGGACTCCCCGAAGGACACGGTCGAATGCCTTCTCCAAGTCCACAAAGCACATGTGGACTGGTTGGGCAAACTCCCAAGCACCCTCAAGGATCCTGCCAAGGGTCCAGAGCTGGTCCACAGTTCCACGACCGGGGCGAAAACCGCATTGCTCCTCCTGAATCCGGGGTTCGACTATCCGGCGGACCCTCCTCTCTAGTACCCCCGAATAGACCTTACCAGGGAGGCTGAGGAGTGTGATCCCCCTGTAGTTGGAACACACCCTCCGGTCCCCCTTCTTGAAAAGAGGGACCACCACCCCAGTCTGCCAGTCCAAGGGCACTGCCCCCGATGTCCACGCAATGTTGCAGAGTCGTGTCAGCCACGACAGCCCCACAACATCCAGGGCCTTGAGGAACTCTGGGCGGACCTCGTCCACCCCCGGGGCCCTGCCACCGAGGAGCTTTTTGACCACCTCGGTAACCTCAGCCCCAGAGATAGAGGAGCCCACCCCCGGGTCCCCAGGCCCTGCTTCCCCAACGGAAGGCGTGTCGGTGGGATTGAGGAGGTCTTCGAAGTATTCCTTCCACCGATCCACAACGTCCCGAGTCGAGGTCAGCAGTGCCCCGTCGCCACCATACACAGTGTTGACGGAGCACTGCTTCCCCCTCCTGAGACGCCGGATGGTGGTCCAGAACCTCTTCGAAGCCGTCCGGAAGTCGTTTTCCATGGCCTCGCCGAACTCCTCCCATGCCCGGGTTTTCGCCTCGGCGACCGCCGCCGCCGAACTCCGCTTGGCCTGTCGGTACCTGTCTGCTGCCTCCGGAGTCCCACAGGCCAAGAAGGCCCGATAGGACTCCTTCTTCAGCTTGACGGCACCCCTTACCGCCGGTGTCCACCAGCGGGTTCGGGTGTTGCCGCCCCGACAGGCACCAACCACCTTACGGCCACAGCACCGGTCGGCCGCCTCAGCAATGGAGGCACGGAACACGGCCCACTCGGACTCAATGTCCCCAGCCTCCCCCGGGACATGGTCGAAGCTCTTCCGGAGGTGGGAGTTGAAGCTCCTTCTGACGGGAGACTCTGCCAGACGTTCCCAGCAGACCCTCACTATGCGTTTGGGTCTGCCAGGTCTGACCGGCGTCCTCCCCCACCATCGGAGCCAACTCACCACCAGATGGTGATCGGTTGACAGCTCCGCCCCTCTCTTCACCCGAGTGTCCAAGACATACGGCCGCAAGTCCAACGATACGACTACAAAGTCGATCATTGAACTGCGGCCTAGGGTGTCCTGATGCCAAGTGCGCATATGGACACCCTTATGCTTGAACATGGTGTTCGTTATGGACAATCCGTGGCGAGCACAGAAGTCCAATAACGAAAACACCACTCAGGTTCAGATCGGGGGGGCCATTCCTCCCGATCACGCCCCTCCAGGTCTCACTGTCGTTGCCAACGTGAGCGTTGAAGTCCCCCAGCAGAACGAGGGAGTCCCCAGAAGGAGCACACTCTCCAGCACCCCCTCTAAGGACTCCAAAAAGGGTGGATACTCTGAACTGCTGTTTGGACCATAGGCACAAACAACAGTCAGGATCCGTCCCCCAACCCGAAGGCGGAGGGAGGCTACCCTGTCATTCACCGGCGTAAACTCCAATGTGCAGGCACCGAGCCGGGGGGCAATAAGTATTGCCACCCCTGCCCGGCGCCTCTCACCAGTGGCAACTCCAGAGTGGAAGAGAGTCCATCCCCTCTCAAGAAGACTGGTTCCGGAGCCCAGGCCATGCGTCGAGGTGAGGCCGACTATATCTAGTCGGAACTTCTCAACCTCGCGCACCAGCTCAGGCTCCTTCCCCACCAGAGAGGTGACATTCCACGTCCCCAGAGCTAGCTTCTGCAGCCGAGGATCGGACCGCCAAGGTCCCCGCCTTCGGCTGCCGCCCAGCTCACATTGCACCCGACCCCTACGGCCCCTCCTATGGGTGGTGAGCCCACGGAAGGAGGTCCCATGTCACCTCTTCGGGCTGTGCCCGGCCGGGCCCCATGGGTAAAGGCCCGGCCACCAGGCGCTCGCCATCGAGCCCCACCCCCAGGCCTGGCTCCAGGGGGGGGCCCCGGTGACCCGCGTCCGGGCGAGGGGAACTCTGGACCATCGGTTGATGTCATCATAGGGGTCTTGTGAGCTACGCTTTGTCTGGTCCCTCCCCTAGGACCTGTTTGCCATGGGTGACCCTACCAGGGGCATGAAGCCCCCGACAACTGAGCTCCTAGGATCACTGGGACACGCAAACCCCTCCACCACGATAAGGTGGTAGCTCAGGGAGGGGAAAAATATGTTAAGTATAATTTGCCCAAAAGCCGCAGATCATTGTTTGCACAGCTAAGATGCGGAATACTACCACTAGTTAAACGAAGTGGAAAATGAAATTCATTTTATTTTAAACTGTCCTATATATTATGATTTACAGGAAGGAAGTGTCTCAGTGATAATGTTTTTGCCTTGTCTGACTCTTTTTAAATCTTTTGAAAGCATAAGAAAGTAGGAGAATGGTAACTTATAACTGAATTTATCACTCTGTTCATCAGAAAAGTTATTGGGTTATGATCTGGATTTACATACACTCTTTGGAAGAGATGTATTAAGATTAGTTTATCTATTTTGTTTTGTCTGAATCTGAGTTTTGAGTTTAATAGGCTGTGTTGGTATGTATGCATGTGTGCATGGGTGCATGCATGCATGCAAGTATGCGTATGTGTGTGTGCGTGCATGTGTGTATGCATGTATGCATGTATGTATATATATTTGGTCAACATATATTTTGTTGTGTCTTACCTCCCGGAGTATTTTATCTGGAGGTGGTTTATGTTTACGTGATCATGTTATGGTACTGTGATGTCTGATGCAGGAATATTTACTGTATTTCAGTTAATGTGTCTGAATAATCCCATGCGGGATGGGTCATACAAATGACCAGACACGTAAATAAAATATTTACTCATTCATTCAATATTCATTCATACAGCTACAACAGGACATGCTTTAAGCCGAAACCATAGAGGGAAGCACTAAATAACATTAATATAGCCCTATATTAATGTCTCATGTATTAGCAACATTCGAGTCACAACTCAGCATACATTTTACTGAAAAAATGAGAAATGATTTTTGGAAAGCTCAGAGGGTAGTTTAACAGCAATGATGGTGTTTTCAGAAAAACTCTGGATGAAGAAATATCCTGATGATAGAATATCTATTTCCTTATCCAAACAAAGATGCCAGCTACAAATGGTATTTGTCTCCATCCAAAGCTCAATACTGGTAAAATTCATTGACATTAATGTAACTTCTATTCTTCTATATTTTTCAGAAAAAAATACATATAGCGAGGCACAAACAAGGGCTAGGCACATCATCATAAGAGAAACATCTAATGGAGCAGCACAAGGCCACCCTAACCCCACCATACACAAGCTTCACAGTAATTCCTATATTTCATAGTAACAATCTTCACTGTAATAGCCCCTACAGAAAGTAAATTCAGCATGTTGATTGGCCTACCTGTTCACCATGTCATGACAGAAAGCTCCATTCTGACAGGGCTTACTGGCACACTCATCAACATCAACCTCACAGTCAATGCCATTGAAACCGGGCAGGCACACACAGGAGTACATGCCGATCAGGTCATGGCAGGTGGCTCCATTGAGGCAAGGGCTGGACTCGCACTCATCTATTTCAGTCTCACAGTTTACTCCTGGTGGAGAGGGAACATGAAAAAAATAATTATGATGATGTTAGTAATGATGAAATTAAGTTGGAATATCTGGTAAATGTAGCTATTGTTTATAGTCAAATGCAGTGATGTAATGTAACAAAGCATTAATACTTCATTACAGTAAGTAAGTACTGTTTGGGAGTGTCTGTATGTCACTTGAGTTTTTGTATTTCTGTCAACTTTCAATTTTATTCCTCCGTGTTTCCTAAATAAAATGTGTACTTTTACGAAACTACATTTTCCCTAAGTATTGTAGTTTCTTACTACTAATTAGGGAAGGAAGGGAGGAGGGGACAGACAATGATTAAAGCAATGGGAGGAAAGGTAAAAACTGAATTTTGTTCTTTAAATCCTTTCAGTTTAAAAAAAAAAAAGACCTTGTTTTTTGTGTGATATACGCTCCATTTTGCAGGTGGTTTATGTTACGAAGAAATAAAGTTATAATATAATGAAATTCCTTTTAATACTTAAGTACAGTAAATATCAGAGACTTTAAAACTTTTACTCAAGTAATATTCTAACAGGTGACTTTAACTTCTACCGAAGTCATTTACTGTAGTTTTACTCAGGCATAGCTTTCACGTACTTAATCCATCACTAGAGATAAGATGCCCACACAAATGCTTTCTGTGCACTTAAAATACTCCTTGTGCCCAGGAACAAACAAAACACTTTGGAATTAACAAATTATGGTGACGAACAAGAGGCAGAAAAACCTCTACATGAACAAGTAAATGCTGTCAGCCAGCAGAAAGTCCTTATCTCACTGTGTGCACTGTATTCTTTCCGGAGATGATTAAATATGGCATAATAACCATGTGAGCACATGGGCAGTAAGTTGGGGATGCAGTAATTTTCTATGGGGCCCAAGGACAAAAATGAGTTGTGGGCCAGGTTTGCTTCGTTCTATTACTATTTGTGCATTGTGCAAGTATCTCGTTTAGATACTTAAAAGGTACAGTTCATATGGCTGTCAAGTCAATTGGATTTACATAGCTCAACTACAAATTTGCATATCTGTATAGCATACAACACACTGGGACTCTTTGCATGAACAAATTTTCTCCTGTATTTGTTCATGTCCACAGTTTGTTCATATATTGTCAGTACCCAGTGATTAATGGGATTTTCTGATGTTTTCTAGGTAAGAGAAAATTTTACAGTACTGTGTTTTTAACAGACATAGTTAAAATCTCCTACATATCTATTTCATTCATAATTAATTATTCATCTATGTACTTATTAGGATGGATATGTTTTCAACTAATGCACAGCCACAAATCTTCAATCTCTTCCAGGTATAACTGGATGTTCTTATACTGATCCGTATAGTTATCAAGATGAGTATGTTTGTTGACTGAAACACGGCCAAAATTCTTTGATCTACTTTATTCTTGCTAGGACTGAACAGCTGCAGCACAAAGTGGATAAGAATATCAATGAAAGAATTTAAACAGGCAGAAAAGATAAAGCATTTATATATGTAGCCTATTCACCCACGGAAGAATCACAAAAAATCAAGGAAAAGTGATGAAATAAGAACAATGTCAGCAAGTATGCAGCTGGCAGGACGCTCCGCTTTTGGAACACTCATAGACGCTCCCAATGGAATAGAAAGCTGCGTGGAGCGCTGTAGATGTTACATCATCGACACACGTTCGGTGGAATCAAGGGTGAGTATGTTGTGCACTGATTTAAGACAGTAACACTTGACCAATAACACTGTATATTTGTAATTTCAATGCTGATAAGCAAGTATTGTACTTTACAAATGTGTATGTGTGTGTAGGTGTGTGTAGGTGTGTGTGTGTGTGTGTGTGTGTGTGTCTGTCTTTTTGACGTACCTGCAAAGCCCACCAAACACTCACACTCATAGTGGTCCTTCTCATTGATGCAGGTGGCGTTGTTCTCACAGGGTCGTGAAGCACACTCGTTAATGTCAATCTCACAGTTATATCCTTGAAAACCAGGCACACAGAAGCAGTGGAACTCTGCCATTCCGTCTATGCAGATAGCTCCATTCTGACAGGGCTCTGATGAACACTCATTCACATCTTCTTCACAGGTCTTTCCCTCAAACCCTGGTGCACACCGGCATTCAAAGCCCTCTGGTCTTAAAACACAAGTCCCATTGTTCCTGCAGGGTTCATCAATACAGTCAGTCACATGTGTCCTGCAGTCCCATCCTCCGTACCCAGCAGCACATCTGCAGAAGTATCCGTTTAGCTGGTCTACACACAGAGAGCGAGGTTCGGAACATGGGTTGCTTTGACACTCATCCACCTCCTCTGTGCAGTTATCACCTGTTAGTCCATCTGGGCAGATGCAGTAGTATTCTGTGGTACCAGGGGTGGTGGTGCAGTCTTCACATGGAGCAAAGGAGCAGGCGTCATAGAGTTCGTCACAGTTTTTGCCCATGTATCGAACTTGCTCTCTGGCACAGATACAGGCATAATCGTCCATGGTGTCCACACAGGTAGCTCCATTCTGGCATGGTGCAGACAAACATTTGTCTGAAGTGGCTGTGCAGAGTATTCCTGAAAAACAAAGGAAATGTTATGCTAAGGATTATTAAATGCATATGAAGATCATATCTACCGCAGAAAAGTGTTTCTCAGTCAAAGGGCCAGGTCTCCTTGAGGTGTCCCAAAAAAAAATATGTGAAGTTTTCATTGTTAGTGAGGTGCATCATTCCTGCACGAGTCGAAGATGAGTTTCACAAGCAACAATACTTAGACTTAGACTTAGACACGTTTATTTATCCCACTTGTGGGAAATTAGCTTGTCACAGCAGCCATGTGTACATAAGAAATAAATAAAAATATCAATATATACAAAATATAAAATATACAAAAGTGCACAAATAGGCATGTATCAAAGAAGAAGAAAAATTGTACAGGTTTGAAAATACAAAAATCAAAGATATACCAGAAAAAAAATCAAAGATATACAGATTAAAACAAGATGCAGGTAAGAATGTGGGAGAATGAGGGAGCACTGTTGTTGTATTGTAATAAATAGTAATAAGGATGCATGCACATACTCCGTCATAACTGGTCATAATTCCATTTTATCTACAGATCACCCTTCTATTTCTGTATGGTGCTGAATCTCCTGTATCAAGCCACTGCTAAATGTCATGGTTCCTGCATTCTCCTCCTCCCCTTCTCTGCCAGTATTTTTCCACTCACCTCACTCTGACCTGCTCTACCTGCCAGCCACGCCCACTGCTGCAGCCTGCTCTCCCACAGCTGCAGCTCATCATCAATCAGCCCAGTATTTAAGACACTCCAAAACGTTCACTCACTGCCAGATTGTTCCTCTGCTATGCACGACTCTCCAGCGTTCTATTGCCAGACCTCCTGTTGCCGACCCAGCCCGTTCCTGACCAGCTCTCTGTGCCTGCCATCCCGTGTACCTACCTGCCTTCTGTCCCCGACCACGTGCTTCGCTTCGGCGTTCAGGAAACCTGACGGCTCCACTGGCAAAGACCTCCCCGCTCGACCACGACGATCCTCCAGCCTGCTCCTCGACGGTACCGTTGATTTCTCGGACTGTTTTCCCGGCTACGGATCCTCTGCCTGTCCCCGACCACGACTCAGCGCTATCCCCGACAACGTTCCCACACGTGTTGTCGGCCCTTCGAGCTACGGGGTTTCCTGCTCCCCAGCCACAGTTGGTTCCAGTGTCGTGTCTACACTTCGTTGGATTCCCAGAGACATTGTTTGGGTAAACCACCCGAAGACCGAACTGACTATCTGTGAGCTGGTCTTTGATTGTGTTGGTTCTAATAAAGGATATTACGAACTGACTTTAAGTGTTGGCGTACTGCATCTGGGTTCATACACACCCCGTTTCACTAAAGCAATCTTAACACTTCCTACAGCTGCTTCACATTGAAATGTTTACCCCCAATGAACCACAAAGTGGTTTTATGTTGTAAAGCAGCCATGGGAAATGCAACAAAGTTGTACCAAAGGTTACACCTCAAAAATAATTTAGCTTTTAGCTTAAAAGATCTCTTGTGAAATCACTTGATATGCAAGTTTGGGGAATCTCATCTCATCTCATTTCATGTAGTGATGTCTTTTTGCTACACCAAAATGTATTTTAAAAACAGATTGCATCATGGGGCTTTGGCTCATGTCGGGTAACTCACATAACGAACAATGGGCCTCATTCAGAAACAATGCATACACACAAATCTGTGCTTAAACCGTGCGTATGATTGTTTTTAGTAGAATTTGAGACTCATTAATATTTTCTGCCCTGAATATTTTCCCGCTCTGCAAATAAATATATAACTGTCTCAGACCATGTGAACGCACAAATGATATGTCCAGTCCAGCTGTCTTGTGTAAAATGTAAGCCTAATTAAATGCAGAGCGTATTAAAACCACAATTATTTAAAAAAAAAAAGGCTCTAATAGATAATATAACAATATTTAAGACCATTAATTTGCTAGACTATTTGCTGGAGCCTTTCCCAGCTGTCATCCGGCAGAAGGCGGGGTACACCCTGGACAGGTCGCCAGACCATCGCAGGGCCGACACATACAGACAGACAACCATACACACTCACAGTCACACCTAAGGGCAATTTAGAGTCACCAATCAACCTGACCTGCATGTCTTTGGACTGTGGGAGGAAGACACAGGGAGTGCATGCAAACTCCGTACAGAAGGGCCTCGCCAGGGATGAACCAGGGACCCTCTTGCTGTGAGGCAACAGTGCTAACCATGACGCCACCGTGCCGCCCATGAAATTGTAAAGCTAAATTTTAATATTTATTTAGCAGATTGTAATATTGTGTGTCACTATACCGGTAATATGAAGGTTGTAGAGCGTGTGTGCGTTTATGAGTGTAGCTGCATATATTGAGACATGAAATGCACTCAAGATGGGTTTTTTTTTTTTTTGTGTGTGTGTGTGTGTGTGTGTAGTTGACCGTGGAGTCACGCAGTTGCCGTTTTGAGGCTTCAGCTCTCTTACATGTTCCCTTTGATAAGAGACTACCCTTATCAATGTAGTGTTTTGTTTAATAGATGTTTGAGTTCACTTATAATGATTAATGATTGTGCACTGTTAAAATATCATCGAAATCTACTTGTGTGATGTATCAAGGAAAGATACAGAAGGTGGATGTAGATTTTTGAATGTCAATCTGACTGTGTTGTACAGGTTGGGTTTTTGATTTATGATTCAAGAAACTATCCAGTCCAAAGATGGCGAGCCACCATACAAGGATCCACTGTGATGATGACTGATGTTCATAGGGTTAGGAACCAAAACTTGGCTCCAAATTAGAACCGAGTACTTATGCCAAGTACCGGATACCCATGAAAAAAAAATAAATAAATATTGGTTCTCCTTATTGGTTCATAGAGGTGACAAAAATTTATTGGGATAAGCAAAGGCTATATATATTTGCAAAGCTGTGGCTCATATTGCTACCTTCTAGGACCTTTTTTAATCTGCCAGGAGTCAGGACCTGTTACGTCATGCGTCAACGCAAGAGCGAGCTGGAGAGTGTGCATGACAAGCATGTCACAGCCATATTGCAACCCTCTCGAATTCCCGGGAGATTCCTGTTTTTCATTGCCCTCTCCCAGTGTCCTCAAGGCTACGTCCTTGGGGGTCACGTCCACCAAAATATATACAAGGGAAATTTGAATGCCCCAAAAATTGTTACTGTGTGTCCTGTGTTTTGGACTGAACATCCAACATGCAGCAGTTGTTTGAAAATGCACAGAAATAGTTTTTACATAATGTGTGTCTATACAGACTGTGTGCCAGGTGTGTGCGCATTTAGATACTAGAGTGCAACTCGGGCTGCACTTTGCTGTCCGAACCAAAGTAACCGAGCCCTAGAGATTAATTTCACTATTTTATTGACAAATGAGACATTTTGCTGATTGCGATAGATCACAGCAGACTGTCAGTGGGGAGAGGCAGAGGCAGAAAACCAGCAGTTTTTCCTTTCACCGCCACAGCGTCTTAACAGTTAAATGTTTGGCGGTGGAAAGTGACTTCCTCAGACTTCTGCAGAAGACTTTGTTTTAGTCTCAGTTTGAGTCAGTCATAAGATAAGATGTAATTCTTTAAAAATATGATGACACATCCCTCTGTCTCTCAAACAACTGCTCTCTGCTACTTTTGTTATTAACAAGGGCAGACTTAGTGACTTGGGGGTCTGTGGCCCCAGCCCCACTGCCTTGCTTTGATTTCACCCATTCTCTAACTGGGAATGATGGTGAGCTGTAGAAGAAGTTATGCTGTTTTCTACATCCTCAATGTAACCTGCCAAGTTGGTCGGCACAACAGTGGATTAATGTGACTTGGTGGTGGCCCTGGACTAACACCTAATAACAGCCCAGGATTAATGTGACTTGGTGGTGGTCCTGGACTAACACCTTACGATGGCCCATGATTAATGTGACGTGGTGGTGGTCCTGGACCAACACATAATGACATGAACAGTGTCTGGATCCTGTCTTTTTTCAGGTTACATGCATAAGCCAAGCCTGTGTCTTGTGGTATTTTTCTGAAAAAACATTACATTACTGATTATACTTGCACCTCGTCAATGTGGATTTTCACCCTTCTTATCATCACAATCAATAGCATAAGCAACTTTATTACTATTATTATATTAACTTATTTCCTAATAAATACAACTCACAGAGGTTAAACACATATAATAATTCCCCAGCCCCAAAACAGTTTGTAGAGGAAGCTGCCTATTAGCTGGCTTAGCTTAGAGTAGCTTAGTTTAGCAGGTAAAGCTAGCAGCAAGATGCCTTTTTGCCTGCTTAGCTTTGTGAAGTTTAGCTTAGCAGGTAGAGCTAATGTTACTACAAGTCCTGTAACATCTGGTTTTCCACACATATTTATTTCCCATTAAATACAGTCCACAAAGTTTATACACATATAAAAATTTCCCAACCTCAAAACAGTTTGTTGCCTAAATGAAGCTGCATTTTAGCCTGCGTAACTTCGCTTAGCTTAACAGGTAGAGCTAATGTTACCAGTCCTGAAACATCTTTTTTTCCACACATATTACTTGACCATTAAATAGATCCAACAGAGGTATATATATTTGGTAATAAAAATGTGCTGGAAATCTGAGCAAATCTCTGCATGTGGTTGCTGCTAGAATGGCTTTGAAATGGGCAGTTTCTTTTTTCTTCACAGGCGGGTATCTCCATGGCGCACTCAAGAATAGCTGCTGATTGGTTGGTTGCAATGTGAATCCTGGATTATCTATTATTCACTGATCCAGGGACAACACTTCCTTGGGGATATTAGATCATGCAACAGCGCTATGTGTGTTTTGCAACAGTGGTGTTGCAGTCAGAGACCTTCCATGAGCGCCAAAGCACATGTAACCCAATTGCTACTTAATGTGGCTGTAAATCTCTCTCAGACCCCTGGCATTAAGAGTAACAACTGATGAGACAGTGAAATGAGTGTTGTAATCAGAGTCAACAATTGCATCCCCACCAAAAGCTAAGTTGAACCTAGCCACGAACAGCAAAGCTATTCCCCTTAGCACTAGTTCTTTAAACGAGACCATACTTACGAATGGTGTGTTTGCACAAGATGAAAGATATATTGGTCCATCACTGAGGTCTTGAAGTGTCCATCAGAGCAGATGTAAGTTGTCCTTTAAGTGGAGACAATGGTGGATGTATCTCCCCTTTATTATTATGCGAATCCCAGCAAAGTGAGCTTTCTTTCCTTTTTTTGACAGCATCTACGAATGGCCAGAGTTTCGCCTGAAGTGCCTTGTCAGCAGGGGTAAGACCCTACATAAATCTCAGGTTGTTCTTTTGTGAGTAAACTCGAGCCCTTGCCTTTCTCCACACCAGATAAGACTTTGATTTGTTTGAAAAGCAGATGATGGTAGCCTTGGCCTTCTCTGCTTGTCGTTATTAGCAACCTGGCTCTGAACCATGT
Organism: Plectropomus leopardus; assembly: GCF_008729295.1. Classification (NCBI taxonomy): domain Eukaryota; kingdom Metazoa; phylum Chordata; class Actinopteri; order Perciformes; family Serranidae; genus Plectropomus; species Plectropomus leopardus. The sequence continues at coordinate 2,547,942 of NC_056482.1, read as the reverse complement.
CAACATCTCCTCTAGTTTTTGCTTGGGTCTCTTCTTTGGGAATACCGTGGATCTTGAGGTTCCATCTGCACTTGTATTTGTATGCTTGTATGCTGTTTTTCATTTCAACTGCTGACCGTCTTTGGACATTATTCTGCAACCAATTTTGTGTGTGTTTCTAAGTGTTCTATCTCCAAAAATGCAAAGTAATGCAAATGCAAATCAATGGATTTTTTTCAAAGTGCTGATGATGACAGTGTTGTGGTGAATGTGCTCTAGATTATCTACATGCATGTTGAATATGGCAGCAATGTTGCCTTGCAAATCAGTAAGCGTTTCTGTCTCTTTATATGTTTTTTGGCTAGAGTGTAAGGATCAGACTGGCAGAGGTGACAACTCTGGGCTCTGTCTACAATAGGTGTGGCAGTTCCCTTTGTACCTTTGGGTGAAACTTTCATCTTCTTTTTCTTGTTGGAGAGCATTTTCTTTTCACCTTAATGCTTGACACTGTGGTCAGATTGTAATGTTGTGGTGGCAGCAGTTCAGCTTTGTGGACCACTACAGACTTAGGTGAAACATACAGTTTTGATGAAGCACCTTCTTTGTTAAGATAAACAGGGTGATACCAAGTTGTATTAAAAGGTAATCTTGATTTAAATTCTTTTCAAAAAAAAGATAAAGAGGGGTGAAAACTGGAAAGTTCTGACTCGGCCATGAATCCTTGCATCTTCACTGGCCAATATCTTCTTGCCCCCTTATCTTAACTTTTCTATTCTGAGCTGCAGGGATGAATCAGACTGTAAAATCAGCCACACTGTCAGATATCCCTGTAGGAATAAAATAAACTTTGAATAATCAAAACGCAGCTAAAATTATCATCATGTGTTAAGTGTTGTAAACATTCTCTCTGAAAATTAGAAGCCCAGTTTTAAAGAGAGAGTGGGAATAGAAAACCTGAAACAATGATATTGTTCTACTGGCAAAAAGATCTTCTTTGTAACCTGTCACTCCAGACTTTTGTACATGTTGGTATATTTTTTCTTCCAGTGATCTGACGTGTGTTAGGGCACTGACAGGTTGTGGTCCTCTGAAGTGTGAACCTGCTATGGAGCTGTTCAGCACAAGTTACCGCTGTGATTTATCCCAGTAAAAAGTGAACCAGCTTCGTAATACTGAAAACCCAGAGTTAAGTTACCTCGCGAACCCCACATCCTGCTTCATGGAACAGGTTTCTGGTAAGGTGAGCAAAATTCATATCATATCAGCAAGCCAGAAAAGTGTTTGTGATTCACCAAGCTCCTTTTAGCCAGACATTACTGTGAATAACCTACCAAATTTAATTCAGAGATCTGATACCTATGGGCTACTTATAATCAACTATTGTTAGGTGACAGTTTCCATAACAATGTATTTATATGCAAATGAAAGACAGGAGATCAACTCTGAAACAGCATGTAATTATTGAGTCAACAAAGATTTACAAACATTGCAAAATCTACTTGGTTACAATGGCTGACCATAGCAGCAACCAAAATGCTTTTTGCCCCCTGGATATGTGTGCACCCGATATGGTTTATACAGATCAACCCTGTCTATATGACCACTGCAGATCAGACATAACATGACTGACACTGCACCTCTGAAGCATGCTGTTTGTATCCCTTTGTGCCACAGATAGCCGACGTGAACTTCAGGCAAGAACACGGCCCCCTCCATGCAAGCAGGCATGAGTATAGGGCAGAAATTTCCATTACCAATTAGACAGTTAAACTGATTAAATACAGTTAAAGCATAGTGGACCAAGATAATAAAGTAGATATTGATCCAGAGTGCACAGCAGATTTTAAAAACCAGAAGTTGTTGATCTTGAATTATAGGTCTATAGTGGATCTTTTATATGTAAAGTTTGCTACACAAATATGAAATAGTACAATACATACGCTGTCTTTCCCCAACAGCCAATGCCATGAGGTCTTTGGGGGATCGGTCCACATTCCCCGTCCTAAATACCCACAGCCACTACTCCCAGCTTCCCAGCCCCTCACACTTTGATCATTGTCCTGTTCCCAAATTTTCACTGAAGTGGAAGATATTAAGAGCGAAGGGAGTTATGGAGGTGGAGAAACGGGGCAGAAAGAGAGTATTTAATGAGATAAACTAGTAGTGAGAAAGTAACATTTATAATTTGCTACAATACTTGGCATCATTGCACTTTTTGTAAATGAGAGATTGAGATTGAACATATTTTTACCATTTTTCTTTGACCCTGTCAGTAAATGTATGGCCCTCCTATTGCATCATTACTGGCAGAGGAATTCAGAACCAATACAAGCACATAATCATCACATAATGCCTTTGAACTCCCCTTAGTGGAGTGTGGTCAAGACAACCAAGTCTAAGACAAAGCATATTTCAAAGTCAATCAGTCAATTTCAAATAAAGACAAATAGTTCAGGTATTATCTAAAAATGAAGCTCACTTTTTCATTAAAGCATGAAACTTGGTATGCTTTTGCAGTTCAGGAGCCTAAACATTTGCAGAAATGGAGCCATGGCAAAATGCCTTGTAATGTCCTGAGCCAAACATGACAACGCTGAAAAGGCAATGTCTACCCCCGTGTTTAATGGTCAAAGATTACAGTGATACCATGTACAACATAATGAACTGTTCAGATGAATGGTGAATCTCGTGACTTGAGATGGAAAACAAGTATTGGGAATCTAGGCTAGACTTGATATTATTATGCCTGTTGCATGCATGTTGTGTGGTTTTAAAAACATACTCCTTAACTTAATCCAGAGGTTCTTAGATTCAGCATTGACTGTTCACCTGGAGTTGATGTTGGAAAAACTATCAATGTAATCCTTGACCATTTATTCAAATGATATGATGCAAAATACATTTTATACGGTTATGGCGCAAAGGAAAATGGCCACCAAGGCATTTTTGCAATGGCTCCATTTCTGAAGAGCGCACCACATTTCATGCTTTTCTGAAAAAGTGAGCATATAGCCTAAAATTTGGCACATATCATCTAGACTGAAAACTGAGTTCAAACTATGGCCTCCATACATCTAGTTCTCTCTCGTGACAAACTTTAAAGAGGACCTCATTAACAGGTGTCCAACTTTTTTATTCAATTATTTAAGTGTCAGTCTTGTTATACAATAGATCATTTCAAGCCTTTTACTATGAGAGATGGAGTCCTACTCAACACACTGATTTCTGTCATGTTTACATCAATTCTGGTCCATTTTTTCTTTTCATTTAAAGTCTAAAAAGTCTTAAAGTCTTAAAGCAGTTGTGGGGTTGTTTGTCCATGTTGCCAGCACTGTCAATTAAATCTGATCGAACCACACTCCTCACATTATTGATAAAACAGATTAGCTGACTTTCAGCATCAGCATCAGCATTTCTGCATCAGTCAGGTGATATTCTATATTTTTTATTCTTGCCAACAAATCTCATATACAGACCAGCAGTGAATGTGTCTACAAGCAAGTGCCATCGAGCCTCATTGTTGTTATAAACATATCAGTGAGCCATACTGTTGCACTGGGTGACATATTCCTTTATTACCATGGAGTTTATTTTGACTCATACACCTTCCTGCTGCCACAAATAAATAAATAATATTTGAGGAAGTACTGGGGGGTCATGTGAATCTGACTGTGGTATAAAATATTATTTCAAGTTTTGCTGAGTTACATTATTGATTAATTAATAATTAATTAGTTTGTGAGAGTCATTACAGGTATGATGACTCCCCTGCTGATGATCCCATTGGTCATTCTTGTTTTAACAAAAAATATGAGAGGACGTATTCCTCATGGTGAAAAATCTATAAAAAAGAAAATAGATTTCTCATTAAAACAACAATGAAAATATGACATAAAGCAAACTGAAAACCAGTGCACCATATTGCACCAATGGATGAGAACTGACCTGTGTCATTGGTTTAGTTTGTTTATCCATAATCAGTAGTCTACATACTGTAAATGGTAAATGGACTATACTTGCATAGTGCTTTTCTAGTCTCACTGACCACTCAAAGCACTTTAACACTACATGTCACATTCACCCATATCTTGCCCAAGGATACAACGACATGTTGCCTGGAAGAGCTGGGGATTGAACCGCTGACCCTCTGATTGGAGAATGACCCACTCTACCTCTGAGCCACAGCCGCCCCAAGTAAGGAGACAATGGATTATGATAGAAGATGATTGGATAGAGAGCACCTGTTTAAAGAGTTTAACTAGCAACTAAAAATAATTGCTGTTTAAAACATTAAATGCAAATGACAGTGTATATTTATATTTGATGTGCTCTTCGGCAGCTTTTTTCAGGTCTGCCTGGTAAAGGCAACTATGGCCTAGTGTTGCCCTTTGAAGCAGAAGGTTGTTTTCATTTCCAATTCTTGTTGAGGTGCATCCTCCTCTCAATCTATGGTGTAGACACAAACTGTGTTTGAACTTTAGAGATTGCAGTGGGCTGCTACTGAGTGTTAGCCACCTGTAGACTAAAAGAGTCCCAGGTGGCTGTCAAGGGTTTCAAGATTAGGCTCAAGTCTCCTTGATGTAAGGAGACCAGGATAAACATGTTAATTGATTGAGAATGTGATCCTTTGCTTACTTGATAAGAAACTTAAGTGCTCTTGGGTTAAACACTGGTAGAGAAACACTGTCCAATCATGTGTCAGGAAGGGCCAAATGTAGTTAAACCTTTATTTAAACCCTAAAAAATGTATTTATTTTGATGATTTATCCCTATCTTTAAAAAAAAAAAAGTATATTTATATATAGCTTGTCATGTGATTCTGCATTCATGGGGCCATTTCTATGTTTCAGTGCTACATTCAGCACTTTACACCAGTCTTAATCTGGAGAGGTTTAGAATGTGAGTGGGCATATAGTTCATATATTTGATTTCATGATGTCTGTTAGAAAACTGTGATCATCATGTTTCAGCTCACGTTTTCTTATATGGTATGCCTCAAAGGTCAATTGATGGTCCACTCCTTTCTTTTCCCACCATGCTTAAGCTTTGTCACATAATTCTCTTCTTCAACAATATGATTTAACCATCATTATTAAATGAGTGGTTAAATGGTTGGTTGATGATGGTTAAATAAAGTGGATTATGTTTAATGACATAATTTTCAAAATCCTCACATCTTACTACCTTTGCAGAGAAAATATGGTCAGTAAGTTAAAGAAAGATCATGGTTATGGCAAATACACTTTGATCAAAATAGTATTTGGCCATTAAAGGCTCAAGGGGGGTTAAGGAAAGACCATAATTACAGTTTATAAAAAATCAAACATACATGGCAAATCTCTGATAGGAGGCTACATTTAAGGTCACACTACCTGTAGCACTGGTACTGAATGCATATTGTGAGGTGTGTAATCAGAAAATATGGAGCAAATTGCTATGTACTGTTGCTCATTCAATTTTAATAATTCTATAACAGTTAGGACTTAACACTGCCTTACGATATGGTCAACATCAAGAAATTTTAAATCAAAATCAGTTTGCTTCCCCCGAATCACCACGATAAGATGGAAAAATAACCCAGACTCCATGTGTAACCCCAATCTAAATTTTGAACATGAGATTCTATTTTTCAAAATAGAATTAAATAAATGAAAAATGAAATAATTACAAAATAAAATAAGATAGATTATAAATAAAATCCCCCAAATCCTGCTTTTTCATTTCCTGAAGTAAAAGTAATTTTCTGTTTTTAGGTATTTAGATGTGTAAAAAGATATGTATTTTTTATCACTTACTTTTTCTCTCTTCTTTGTCACTGTACTGGTTTTCATTGTGAACACCATTTTCAAACCCTGTCTCTACCATAGACTGTGTGGTAAATGGTAAAAGGACTGCACTTGTGTAGTGCTTTTCTAGTCTTTTTGACCACTCAAAGTGCTTTCACACTACATGTCACATTCACCCACTCACACACACATTCACACACTGGTGGCCAAGGTTATCATATATGGTACCACCTGCTACTCAGTAACCACTCACATGCACTCACACACAGAGGTTGCAGCATCAGGAGCAATTTGGGGTTCAGTATCGTGCCCACGGATAAAACAACATGTTGCCTGGAGGACCTGGGAATTGAACCGCTGACCTTCCAATAGGAGGACAACCCGCTCTACCTCTGAGCCACAGCCGTCCTGTAAAATAATAGACATAGCTCCTGTGATGCCACCCATTGGTATGTGGACTATTTTGAAGCCTTAAATTTGGCATTTCGGCATTTTGGTTTTTTGGAGCCAGATGCGACTATACTTGGACCAGAGGGTGGAGCTGTGGAGGATCGAGGAGGGGACCTGACTCATAGGCAGTGGTGATGTCTGTGATATCTCAGCCTGTGACTTAAGCTTACATATGTGTAACTTTAAGTCTTTATTAAATGTAAATAGGTGAGTTATTTAAAAATGTCTACCCTGTACATTTGCTATGAACCCTTAAGTGGCTGCTTATGGAACTATCAGCTCTTTCATTTATAAGCCCTGGCGGTAGCTGGTTGGTCTCCACCACCTTTTAATGCAGATGTGAAGTTCTGCATTGGCTCTACACAGAGCCTTCGCTGTAAGCTACACTGGCCTACACTGTTGTGAGCATATATACTTGTGCTGTAGTGTGTTTGTGTCGCTCTGCTATTACACCTCTAAAACTCTAGTTGGCACTGGGCTGTCTGGGAAGAGCTAAAAGTGTAATTGATTCAAAACACACATAAAACACATTAAACATGGCTTAATAGTCCATCCATCCATTTTCGTCCGCTTATCTTAGGCTGGGTCACGGGGACAACAGGCTAAGCAGAGCACTTTAGGCATCCCTCTCCCCAGCAACACTTTCTAGTTTCTCCTGGGGGACCCCAAGGCGTTCCAAGGCCAGACGAGATATGTAATCCCTCCAGCATGTTCTGGGTCTGCTCCGGGGCCTCTTACCAGTAGGACGGGAACACCTCCAGCAGGAGGTGCCCTGGAGGCATCCTGATCAGATGCCCAAACCACCTCAACTGGCCCCTTTCGACACGAAGGAGCAGCGGCTCTACTACAAGCTCCTCCCGGAGCTCACCCTATCTCTAAGGCTAACCCAAGCCACCCCCAGGAGAAAGCTTGCTTATATCAGCGATTTCATGCTTTCTGTCACTACCCACAGCTTATGACCATAGGTGAGGTTTGGAAAATAGATGGACTGGTAAATCGAGAGCTATTCCTTCCGGCTCAGCTCCTTCTTTACCACAACAATCCGATGCAACTCCCACACCACTGCGGATCCAGCACCAAAACGTCTGTTCATCTCACGCTCCATTCTACCCTCACTTGTGAACGAGACCCTGAGATACTAGAACTCCTTCGCTTGGGGCAGCAACTCACTCCCCACCCAGAGAGAACAGTTCACCGTTTTCTGGCAGAGAACCATGGCCTCAGATTTAAAGGTGCTGACTCTCATCGCGACCGCTTCACACTTGGCTGCAAACTGCCCTACTGCATGCTTGGAGGTCACGGTTCGATGGAGCCAACAGAACCACATCATCTGCAAATAGCAGAGACGCAATTCTGATGTCTCCAAACCGGACCCCTTCCTCCCCCGGCTGCACCATGAGATTCTGTCCATGAAAACCACAAACAGGTTCAAGACAAGGGACAACTCTGGCGGAGGCTTAATAGTGACATTATCACAAACAAGTAGGCTACACTTCATAACAGTTACCCCGTAAAACATACTAATGTTATAAGCATAAGCTTATGACATTTTACATTTCATAATTTAGCCAGCAGCTATAGTGGAGTTTTCCTCTACTTTTATGAAGCCAGGCATAACAGCAACGGTTACCAAAGGTAAAATCACAAAATTTAGCTCAAAATTGCTCATTGTTGGTGAGCCTCTCACAAGGTTCACCAACATACCAGTTGTTTTAAACTACACACCATCACCGTTTTCCCCACACATTCACCAGAGCATAAGTCTATGACACTTAACATTGCATAGGCCTAGTGGTTACCAGACTTTCCCCTTCTCATATTAAATAGAACAAATCACACAAGACTTAACATGCTATTTTTTGGGGGCGTTTCTGTTTTCGCAATTTATTTTTTCTCATATAAGCTTTGTTACCACTGAGTGCTATGATTTTCAACTTACAAAAATTAACAGGAGATCTCTGTCACAATGACGTGCAGCATACATTTGTAGCTTTGCACCAGGCAATGACAAGTACGGCATCGATTCGACACAGGAGTATAAATCCCACTTAATAATTCCCTCACCCAACACTTGTAGTATTCATCCTACTTTTTTGCCCTGTCTTTTACCAGAGCAGGTTTGATGGCCTCCTTGACCTCCAGAGCCTTTCCATGCAGTAATCCCTCTGGCCTCTTCAAGCCAATCCCCTAGCTCCTCTAATCTCTATGTGCACAGATTACAGCTTCGGGCTTCAGCCTCCAGCAAGAGTCCAGCTTTGTCACCATATTCTCTCTCTCACTCCTCTTCTCCACTTTGACCATGCTTTTCAGCAGCAGCCCATACTCAAACCCTCATGTGGCACAATTATTAGGACTCCCAAGATTTTGATAACAGTGGAATAATACATTTCACAGTTTTTATTTATCAATTTATTCCATTGTCACTATTTCATATTGATTCACAAAACCTTATGCAAAATTGCTTGTGTTAGAGAGTTTTCATATTGACAAGTTTATGATTTTATTGCCCTGATGAACTTTTTTTGTTTATTTGTTTGTTAGTTTTGCAGAATTAGATGAGAAGATTGATCAGTGTTTCATTTTGGAACAGTGTTTACTACTGACTCTAGTGTTTATGCTCAGCCAGGCTAACCACTTCCTGACTCTAACTCCGTGCTAAATATAAAAACATGAAATTGATGTTGATCTCTTTATCTTACATATATTTCCCAAAGTGTTGGAACTCAGGAGGTAGAAAAGGTTTAATCAGTAATTGGACGAGGAAGGTGTTTTTCAAATCCAAGTCCATTCATTTACCAATATTACACACATTGCTTTAGATATAACTTTGTTACAAATTATAGTATTGTAATCAACTGTTTGACATAAGATGAATTCTCCATCTATTATTTATCCAGTGAATACTGTAGGCACGATCTGATATCACAAGGAAGTGTTGGCACTTACGTTACCATAAGTCCTGTAACATCTATTTTTACATGCTTCTTTCCCATTAAATAGACCCAACAGAGGTTCAATTTATATTTAGTAATTCCCACACCCCAAAAATGTGCTTGAAATCCAGGCAAATCTCTGCATGTGTTTGCTGCTTGAATGGCTTTGAAATGGGCAGTTTCTTTTTTTTTTTCAATTGGCGGTTATCTGCACAATGGACTATGAATAACATCACTATGGAAAAGTGCTGCTGACTGGTTGGCTGTAATGTGAATCCTGGACAAACAATGCATGTATTATGGTGAAGTCAAGGAACAAACACGTTAGTCATTGATCCAGGGACAACACTTGATGATATCAGTTAGTGCAATACTGTGGCAAGACTGGTTATCTTACAACAAACAAGAAGCAGAGATGAACTTGAACCAGGAAGTACTCTTTAGTTGGGATCTGCACACCTTTCCATTCAACAATCAAAATTAAACAAGCAAGAGGTTTCCAACCACGACACTGACCCAACCCATGGTGCAACAAAAAAGTGTAACATGACCAAACAATGATTCAACAAGATCACATACAAAGAACACTAACAAAACACAAAAAACATGATACGCCTGGATGACCCTGAACGTATCAAAATACACCTCAAAACACATTTACCATAAGAATGCTAGGAAAACCTAGCAACATATTCCCAAGTTACAATACTGTATTCTTAAGTATGTATTTTTCCTTTGGCTTTAGACAGGAATTTAGCCACTTTAAAAATGGAAATAATAATAATAATAATAATGATGATGAAATGTGTTCATCCTTAAATTAGCAGAACCTTGTAAGCTGCTTTTCTTCAATAAAAGCAAGTTTATTAATACTGCCAGCCCAACCAAAATGACTTCAGAGAACTAGTGGCAACAAAAGGCCCCTTGCACTGTCTCGTGTTGCTGTGTCTCGGCTAAAAAGTTGCACATGAATGCAACTAACCGATGGTCAACCTGTAAGTTCTCCACCCGCCAGACTTGAAATTTCCCTCCATACCAGCGGGCATAAGTCGTCTGTAGCCTCCATCTTATTTAGGCTCCATCTTATCTGTCTCAGCTCATAGTTCCCTACCAACTCTCAAGATCACTGCACTTTGAAAACACAGGGTAACTTGTGGTTTCCAAAGTCTCCAAAAGTAGGATGGGAGCCATAGCACTTCAGTTACCATGCTCCTCTTTTATGGAACCATCTTCCAGTTTTGGTCAGGGAGGCAGACATCATTTCCACTCAGGTTGCCTGGACCAGCCCCTAGTTAGGCTGACATAGGTTTAATCTGCTGAGGGACTTACTAAAATACACTGAGCTCCTTTTTCCTTCTCTTGCTCCCTCCATCTCCATATGTCTGTTTACTGCATTACGTTAACACCGTTGCCTCTCCGGAGCATTTGTGCTCCCTTGTTTCCTGGCTGCAATTTTGGCTGCTCTTGATTGTGGTGATGGCTGTGCTGATGCTGTGATCCTGCCGTTGGTCGTGTTTGTGCTGTGGCTGCACTGATACTGTACCTTCGGCTCGCCTTGATCGTGGTCTTGGTTTTGCTGTTGCTGTGGTCCTACAGCAGCATGTCCATCATATGACAGAGGAAAGAAGTATGCTGCAAAGCCCTCTGAGGCATACTGCCTTTTGTGATAATGGGCTTTATAAATAAAATTCAATTGAAATTGAATTAATTGTATTCATCACTCATAAAAGGAAACAGGAAAAACTGAGAGAGGGGAGAGAGAGAGGGGAATGACATGCAGCAAGGCCTGAGGCTGCAATAGAACCCACAGCTGCTGCGGTAAGGACAAAGCCTTTGTACATGGGGCCATAAGCGACGGCAGGGTAGGACAGGGTAGGGCAGGGTAGAGCTTGGTTGGGCTAAAGTCCCACCAGAAATTGTCTTAGTCCCACCTTAGCCCTATCACTTAAACAACCAAGTGCCATATCAGCTCCTTTTTCATATATGTTTGCCTGTACACCATGCTCTCTTGTTGGCAAGGTACAACAGTGCCTCAGCATCCTAACAACGTAATGCAGTGTCGTGCAATGATGGCGACAGCTTCACACATAAAACTGATTCGGGTTCAGAAGTAGAATCGCCCTTTATTCATTAAATTTTCTAGCTGGTACTCAATGTAAGGTTATCACTGTCTTGAGATCAGTGGGAAAGCTCTGACAAATTGCGTCACTGACATCACTCATGTGCGGCCGCGCCTTTACCAGCTAACACTTACCATTTACAACCGTCAACACTAGCTAGGAGCTAACCAGTACAGCGCCCCTGGACAGAAAATGAGCCGGGCATGTTGGACAATTTTTCATTCACTCCTGAACAGGACAGGGAGGAGTCCGCTTTCTCCACCTGCCAGAACGAGTGAGTTTAAATATATTTAAAGTCTTTATAAATCTCTCTCTCTCTCTCTCATGTTGTGTGTGTGTGTGTGTGTGTGTGTGTGTGTGTGTGAAGTGTACAGAATGACACATGACTTAAAATGTGCAAGGTTTAGGGGCTGATGTGTGCATAATTGCCCACAGAATAGACCGTCTGCATTTGTTCCGTGTGGTGTTGCGTGTGAAAAAGTCAGTGCAATCATCTCAACTCATGTATTATTTCTGGTTGTTGAATGAGTGGTATTACTTTGCATGCATTCATATCGAAATTTTGATATTGATTTGAGCCCCACCGGTGTATGGATTATCCCCACCTTTATATAGCCAAAAAAATCTGCCACTGCTACTGCATGGGGTGCATGCTCTAAAAGGTGAGCTACTGGGCACCCCAGCCCGCTACTTTTATCACTCAAGATAAGCTGTCATCAGTTAAAGATACACTGTCAAACCAGTGGCCCAGTTGGAATGGAGGTGCAAAACCCTGCTGCACTTGGTGGATGTGCAGAGTCAAACCAAACAGAGCCAAGCCAGCATGAGTGTAAACCAAGAAAAACTCAAACTAGCTATTGAGAGTAAAAGAATGTATTTGAAAAAAAAGAGAACCTTTTGCACCCTGACTTAAACTGGAGCATTAGCCTAGACACAGAGACAGTATAGGGACAAATGCAACATAATGACCTGTCTATTATTGGTGGTAATCCAAACATGCACAAGACTGATCCTGACTGTTCAGACACCTGTACCAATCAGACGTGACGCAGAGGACACAGATTAGACAGATGTCTCGTTCCCTCTTACACAGCTCTAGTTAATACAGCCTCACCTGGAGCACCCTTGTTGCTTGTTGTTGAAGATGCATGCCATTTACCCCTCTCTCTCCTCTTGTATCCTCTCTGTCTGCCTGGCAACCATCAACTCTCCAATTCGGGAGAAATTGCTCTAAACAGTTAAAAAAAAAAAAGTCACAGCCTTGTTCTCCCTCACACACAGCTCACCTCCTTTTGAGGTCCACAGCTCAGCTACCACAAACAAAGTACTTTGTCTGTTAGACACACTCCTACTCTCTGTGACATCATCCCTTAAACTGAAATAATCACTCTTTTGTCTGTGACCTCCCTCTGAGACTGATAAGAGGCTAATTTAATTTTCTTTTCTGTAACCGGAAAAAACAAACATGAAGTAACAAAAAGAGAGTCTACACTTTGCAGTAATAAAAGAGTCACTGAGTTTCATAAATACAAGCATGACATATTCAAACGCTGGAGTTGAAACACACATAAGAGGGAGTGATGTTGTGCTTGTTTATCATCATAGCTGTGATGATGTACAAGCACTACACACGACCCCAAGTGTGATATTGCTTTTATACAACATTTCTTCAAGCGTCTTTTATTTGTTAATAGTGACAAGCGACGACAGATTATAATTTGTTTGTTTAATTAATGATTTTTTTGGCTCTGCCAATACAAATAGTTCCTCAGCCGTTGGATGTGACAGCTGTTGCCTAGCAACATTTTACTGCACACTCCTTGCTAATCTGTGTTAGCTGGGTCTTCATGTTATGCATAGACCCAATGGTTAGTATCATCAGGGCTGCCAACTTTTCAGAAAAGTTTGGAGTGAAATTTGGAAGGAGGTGAAAACAAATTTTTGGGTGGTGGTGCTGCGCAAGCGAATGTGCCATGCAGCAATTTTTTTCTTAAACAAAGAAAAAAATTGCTGCAATTGCTTCTTAGCCTGGCTCATTTTGTGTAAAAGAAGATTTGATGAAATCTTTTAAGCGACAACAAATAAAAATTTTCTTTCACCTAGGTGGCCTAACGTCCAACTCCTGACTTATCTCTCCTAATGGAGGCATATCAGGTGGAAGACCTCCACTCCTATTTTCCTGTAAGTCTAAATATGTCTTTCTCAAATATTCTTCAACCTCTAGCCTTGTTGCCTTAAGTTGCCCCCCTTTTTCCTGATTAAACAAACCTTTCGCAAATTTAAAGGGGTTCCTAAAAAAAGCTGTCCTTGCATATTCTTTCTTTCTCCTCTTTTTCCTAAGATGCTCTGCCCTTCTAAGTGCTGCTAGCCTGCCTCTCAACTCCTCTTGCAAAACATTGACTCCCTCCCTCTCTTCGCCTGTAGCCTTTTTCCACTGTTTTCTTCACTGTCTCCTTTCCTTAACTACCTTCTCTATTTCTCTTTGCCTTCTAGACTTGCCTACTTGTGCTCTCTTTCCCCTCTTTTTGTCATGCACCCTGAATCTCTCTGCGCCATATGAGTAAATCACCTCTCCCATCTTTTCTAACCTCTCAACCACATTTCCTCTAAGCCCAATTAAGATTACCAGCAAGTCACCATCTCCCACATTTTACTATCATTTGCCCTTAGCCATCTAACTCTAGCCTTCTGCTCCATGGTTCTCTCTTTGGCTGGCCTGCTGACCTCAGTGTCAACTGCATCCCCTCTCACTACCTCTTCCTCCTCAGGCACAGTGTTAGTGATATCCTGTGCTTTTCTACCTGCCGCTGGACATCACCCAACTGACTCAACTGACTTCTTAAAAAGTACTGATACACCATTACACCATACTATAAACATATCCACTTATATATACACTTTCACTCTTAAACTAATTTACTGATTTTTAACAGCCGTGAAGTGGAGTCATACATGCAGAGTTAAAAGTTAACAGTCCCAGTGATGTTGTATTCAGAGCCCTTTGAGAGAGTTGCATCATCTCCATTCACTCCAATGGACTGTTTTTTTTACAGCAATGGTGGAATGTGGAGCATCTCAACAGTTCCCGGAAGTAGCATTAATTGCTAGCGGCGCAATGGAGTTACAGCAGAGAAGACCAACTTTTAACAGGGTAAGACGTCTAAAGAATCATTCTTTATATTATCAGCATATCTTAGCTAAATTAACATGTGCATTAAAGCATGATATTGGATTATCTGCTGTTAAATTAGTAGATTTACGGAGCAATAACAGATATGCTAACAGAGTAACGTTAGTACAATGTAGTATATATACTGAACACATTTCATTAGCCGTTAATTTAAAATGCCCTGCTCTTGAGTAATTTCATCTAACATTAAGAAGTTAAAGGGGAGAAAAGGCTTGTGTGATTTATTTTACAGGTCAGTGTGCGTTACATGTCAGCTTTGTTAGAGATAACATGGCGCTTGATAGCAGAGTGCTATTTTATGGTACATAAGTAATGATATGGATTAAGAGTGCATATTTGAGACATCTAAACAGAATGTAAAAAAAAAAAAAAAAAAAAACATTACTGTAAACAGAAACGTAATTTAAGATTTAAGGGTGAATGTTTTTAGCTTTGTGATTCTGTTGACTCCATTTGTCTATTATGTTTCAGCTCAGCTGATTTTCCATTGGTGGCAAAGGGAGGGAAGCTGAAAGACCTGAATGAGATCACAGGGTAAATCATTTAGAAAAACGAAACACACTAGGCTTAATGGGGAATTATTCTAAACACTGACATTGTTACACTACTGTATTATAGTATTTTTGTTATGGTGTTATATATGTAATCTTGTTATTGTATATTGGTAACCTACAATAGGAGTACTGGGTGCTGGAAGAACTATTTCGAAGCAGGTTATAAAAACGGAGAAGGCTCTAGTTTAATGCTGTTTATTAACATATAAATCCAGTAGAGGGCAAGATTACACAGCTTAATGAAGGCTCTCCTCTGGAGCACAGATCTGACTAATTCATGCATTCACGTGCAGTGGTTTACACTTTGTATTGAAATCACTCTCTTATATTAACAGTAGTGTGATGACATAGAACAGACAAGTAGCCTAGACCTTTTTAAATTTTTAAAAAAGGATCAATATTTGTAGGCCTTTCATATGACACACTATAGACAAATGCTGAGGTTAGCACAGGCAAACCTAATTTCAAAGCGATTAATTCACTATAATAAGAACAAATTTAACACAACTAACAAAGTTCCATAACTAAAGCTGGGGCACAAACACACCTCATCTCCCAAAGCGGTTTCCCACCCAGGCCTATTAAGGTATGTTTAACCCTCTCTCCTGTCCTTTTCCCCTCCCTCTTTCAGCAAAAGAGCTACACAGGATTCAATGGAGCCTGGAGATTCCCTGCACTAAGACCGCACCCTCATCCTGAGTGTCAGCTCCCTGTCCTCTGCAAACCTTTCCCTGCTTCTTATTTTTATTAAACCATATACAAGGCTTTCCAATAGTGTGCGCTTTCTTAGAGTAAAAGTTGCATGCAGTTTTTGAAAATGATAACCTCACATACTTTTTGTAGTTGTCATCCGTGGTGAGTGTAAGACTACTTCTGCTGGCATTACTCAACAACATTTTCCTCATCCTCACTTCTCCTCATATCCACCACTGGAATGGACAGAAAAAGTGGACACTACAGGATATGTTGGATCCTTTAATGGATATTTGTTAATACCTTAATGCCTTTTTCTACACGCCTGGTTCATCCCCGTGCTGCATAGCATAGCATGGTGGAGACTATCTGAGAGGACACCGAAAGAGAAGGACATAAACCAACTGCTTGATGTGCTATTTATGGTTCTGAGTTTATTATATATTAATGAAATTAATTAATTGCAGTAAGTTAGTCAGTAGAAAGACAAAGATAAATAAAATACATGTTTATATATATAAGCAATAAACAGCAACCTGCTGCTTTACCATGGTAAGGTAAGTCTAAAATATGTCAGCATAACTTTATATGTCATATGTACAATTACATAGTCTGTGTGTGCGTGTGGTGTGTGTATATAGATTTTATATATTTTGCATATAAAATATATTTTATTTTTTGTATTTTAATCATATTTAACCCTTATTGAGCACTCAGTCGCCTTTTTCTATTGCCTCTGACTCTTAAGCTGCTGAAATGTGTGAATCTCCCGAGTGTGAGATTAATCAGTCTAATCTAACCCTGGCTGTGAACATTAGACTTGAAATTTAAGCATGTTTTACTTTAAAAACTACATACGATGCGCTTCATGTATATTCATGTATATTGTAAATCAATTCGGTTATTGCTATTTAGCAAAAATCGGAGTTTTGTCTAACCATATAATGTATTCAAATAGCCCCAACTATTCGAAGCCTCCATGAGTCACGCGACACCCGAGTATTTTGAACTTCCGTACTGACAAGTACTCTGTTTGTTCTAGTGCACTAGTTGTACTCCTATATCAGCACTCATGGAATGCCTCTCAACCAATCAGTTTGCTTGGTCGGAACTAACTGTTGTATAAACTGTTCATGCAAGGTCAGAGCACAGCATTCCATCATCAGATGCCTTATGGGCAAATTTCTTGTGCACTCATGTTCTACTGAGTACATGGGCCTGATTAAAAGAATGAAATTTTGAAAGAATTTTTCCAAAATGTGTCAGTATCAACAGAAAGATTCCTTTTATGTGTAAATGCATATAGTTGCAGTTTTGAGGCATGATCACTCAAGTTAATTATGCAACTGATTATTTCAGCACCATGTTTTACACACACACACACACACATATATAGGTATATACACGCACACACACACACACTATATTTTTGTGAGATCAGTCCAAATGGTGAACTCACAGTAACTGAACCACTGCCATATCAGTCAAGTAACAGCCGCATATTAAAAGAAGTAACATCCGCATATTAAAGAGCTCTGCCTTTTTGTGTCTAAAAATATATTTCTAACTGTGATGAAATTGATACAAACTATAGCAATATACAGTTATTAAGTATAATGTTCTTTCCATGACATTCAATAGAAAAACTATGTTTGGACATAAGGCAAATAGTTCACACCACACAAAATTTCTTTACCACTTTCAAATAAAATCTGAACAGTCACCATGAGAGTAGGCAAAGTTTGCTGTCTGACGTTTCTTTGGCTTTCAAAATCAAACTGAAGGCATTTCAGATTAAAAAGCAATATTTAAACAATTCTGGACATTATGTGACCTCATTCTGCACCTTCATGAGTGTGCAGAGGGATTTGAATTATATTATTTTTATTGATCTTATCCCTGTTTTTTCTGTTTGAGTGTGCATGATTTGGAAGCACTGATTCCGTCCATAGACTATATAAAAAAGGAACGACATGCCCCCCACTTACCCCCCACTATGCTTAAGTGAGGTTAAAATATCCAATATACGGGCATTGCCATCTTGCAAGGGTGATGTCATTGTGAGCCTGCATATGCGCAGTAACAGTATCCCCGGTGGGGTAGTTCCCGCCATACCAACCATCTGACCAATTGTGAGCAGCTTTATTGAATGCATTATTTGGCATGTACTTTGAGTTTTTAGTTTGACCTATGACCATTCACTAACATGGAGGGGCGGCCTTGAGACCTGTACTGCAGTCAGACACCAAGGAGCGATCAAGATTGAATATCCTCATTTTGGCAGAGCTGTCATGTTGTCCATTTTTATGTACAGTATATGGTCACATCTGATAGAAAGAGGTAGTACAAAACTGAAACAAATTTTCATTTAAGCCTTACCTTCTATAATCAATGATTTAATCATACAGCAGCTACTCATGTTTGACAATCCAGTTATTTGTCTAAAGCCTTACATAGCATCATTAATTACAGTAATTACACTCCACGTGCTTGAGGTTTCTTAATATTGTGAAAATTCACTGGTATTTTACTAATGTCCTCATCATTGTTATGAGCAACAAAGGACAAACCAAACCCTAACTTGTGTGTCTCCCAATATGGGGGGAGCACAAAACAGCCCAATAACCACCTTTGAAAACCACTTCACCATTCACAGAAAAGCACCTCTGAGGGCACTGGTAACATTCCTTGGGCCTCCTCCTGCTAACTGTTAAACTGAGGGGAGTGAGTATGATAAAAATGATAGCACTGATATGTATTGTGTTAGTCAATAATCATGCAGCAGCTACTCGTGTTACAATCCAAGTATATGTGATGTAAAATAGTTCTTGTGGATATTTACATCCTTGTAATGACTCTTTAAATGTAACCTGTTGCTTTTACTGGAAACAGATTACATTGCAACTTCAGACAATAACCATGTAGACAGAGAATCTCCCTTGGGATTAACATATTTTTCTACAGCACTCTATTACAATTACAAAAAACTGATCCATCCAAAATCCCTCAAACTGTCCTTGAATACAGGAGAAAAATATCCAAACTATTGTCTCTACTCACCCCATTTGAACATCATCATCGTCAGCAGTACTGTCTTTAGATTCAGATGAACTTTCCCCAACTCCATGGTAAAAACAATGACCTGGATTTGTACACCACAAGCTAGCATCTAGAAATAAAAGTGAGAAGTCTTAAAGTAGTGACATGCTGCTGTGTGGTGAAGAAGCTCCTCACTGTGTTGCCCTGTGTTTAGAAGCTGGCAAGCTACACGCTGCACATGCTTGGCTCCTAATGAATACAGCACTGGACTTGAACAGACAACCCTCCCTGCTCTGGACTCAGAGTGTAATCAGCCATGAGAGCCGAGAGACAACAGGAAAACATGAGCTGGATTAACACTTTACCGGTGCTCATTCAGAAGAGGTTATGTAAGGAAAGGGGTAAAAGAAGAGAAACTTCAAAAGGAGAAAAAGGGACACAATAAAAAGAAGGCATGCTAAAAAAAACACAAGTTCCACTTTGCAATAACTGCAGCTACGCACACATCCAGGCATTAATACCTAACCTTCTCATCCAAAGATGTCTCCCTGTGACTGCCACAACTCATAAAACACGAGTTATAAAAGGGGACATGGCAAAATGTTGTGTGTGCATGTATTTATATATATGTGTGTCTGTGTGTGTGTGTGTGTGTGTGTGTGTGTGCGTGCGGCAGTTAGTGCTGCAATAACTGCAGCTACGCACACATCCAGGCATTAACAACAAGGGGGGGTGAGCGGGGTGCGGGGGGGGTGCGGTGTGGGCGCGGGGGTGGGAGGGGTTCGCTAAGGGTGGGATATCTTGGTCGGGAGAGGGGGAGGATAGTCGGGGGGACGTGGGAGGGTGGGGAGTTGAAGCGGGAGGGGGGGAGGGGGGGGGTGCGAAGGGGGCGGCTGGGTTGGAATGGAAAGGGGGTGGTGGAGTACGGTAGGGGGGGGGGGGCCTGGTTTGGAGAAAGAGCGGGGTGGGTAGTATTGGGCATGGGGGACGGGGGTCCAGGGTAGCGGGGGAGTGGCGGGTGGGCGGAGGTTGGAGGAAGGGGTGTGGGAGTGTGAGAGGAGGGGGAGGTGGGAGTAGGGGGGGGGGGTTGGGAGGGGGCGTAGGTGAGGGCCCCGAACGAGGGGATAGCGGGGGGGGAGGGTGGGGGGGGTGGTACTCGGAGAGTGGGCGGCGAGGGCGCGTGGAGGTTGGAGCAGGTATGGGGGGGTGGGTAGGGATGGGGAGCGGGGGTGGTCGGGTTGGGGGTGTCGGAAGGGGGGCCTAGTGGGGGGTTCGGGGGGGGAGGGGCGGGTCGGGTGGGGGCGGGGTGGTGGGGGGGGGGGAGGTGGGGGGTGGATGGTGGGGGAGGGGGGCCTAGTTGGGTTAGAGGGGTGGGGTGTCCGGGTGGAGTGTGTGTGTGTGTGTGTGTGTGTGCGTGCGTGCGTGCGTGCGTGCGTGCGTGTGTGGGTGGGTGGGTGGGTTTAAACAACAACTTGTTGAAACTCAGTTTCCCTTTTACCTTAAAAGTGTTCCCTTGCTGTAATAGTATTGCAATAGGATCTTATGAATTACTGCAATTTCAGGTGTGATTGTGGGTTCAGTTTCTGTCTTCATGTGTGTAAGTTGGGGTATTGGCTCTAGCCCCCCATAGTCATTGATAGAAAATAAAAGGGTTAGAAAATGGTTTGTGGATTGGCTACAATTTTGAATTATATAAAATATAAAGAAGGGAAAGATAAATAAAATCCCTTCTGTACTGCCCAAAAAAACCCCACAAACAATTCTATGTGAAAGAGGCACCAAATTTGAATGTGAGAAAAAAAATATATATATATATAAAAGTAACCATAAAATTTTCACTGGCCTCCATACTGCTTTATACTGTTTACTAACCTGTTTTCTGACCTGTCCATAACATCAAAGGTGACAACCCAGAAAAAAAACACACACACACACAAACACAGAGAGAGACATAAAGGTATAATTGTCTGTTGGTACTGGCAATGGGAATGGCATGTATTGCCTTTATTAGCAGGTTTTGCTGCACAACCTACAATATAATAATTTAGATGGAAAAGGGGTGTAAGACTATTAAAGCAGTCTTGTATTTATAAATAAGCTCAGTTGTCATGATTCCTTAACTTTTCACTTTTCTAAAACCAGTTCTCTACACTCAACAGTGTTGACATATATCAAAAATGTGTAAGATTTGAACAACAAATTGTTATTACATTTGCACATAACCCTTTGATTGAAGGCATGTTGGCCTTAATCCACCAGACGTCCTTTTGTGAACCATCAGCCTTTGTGTTGACCTGTACAGTCCTGTGAATCCATGCCAGGTTTTAGTCACTGGCTAATTAGTCTCTTCAGCAGCTTTAGTGACTCCTTTGTAGCATGGAGCTTAGCAGTCAGATGTCCATCACTTAGCCTGTTAGAGGCTTGTTAGCCTTCTTTACTCCCTCCATCCCCCACCCCTCCCTAAACACCAGCTTTAAACACCCCACAGTCTACAAGACAGACTTGCACCCATGAACCTTGTGTCACTGACAGTAACTGGCACATGATTAGGATATTCTGCATTGTGAATTTGGGGACATTTAGTATCAAGACTTAAAGGTTAACTTTGTCAACATTAACTTCATCTATTGAAATTTTGAGGAAAGTGTGACATAAAACTACATGTCTTTACAGTGCTTTATTTGTCTCTGGGTGCTGATTCAAAACCTGCTGCTCTTCCATGTACCAGTGATGTCAGAGGTGCTTAGAAGAACTACAAGCTTTTTCAGCTTATATTTCTTGTGTCTTGTGCCCACCTTTGGGCATCTAGGGGGCAAGCTCTACATGCATCCAAAACAAATCTTTCTTCTTGTCTTGCATTGTAAACTAGCTATGTGTGTGAAAATGGCATCATTAGTTGCATTTCTACCAAATGCTTTCGGTATAGTATCTTTGGAATCAAAAGTTTCACCTACGACCAGGTATTTAGACCCAAGATCTATTTAGCGTTTCCACCGCAGACAGTATTCTTAAAAATGGACAGTGATGTTACTCACTGCTCCATCCAGCAGCACCCGCTGTATTTCCGTGGTCACTAGTGATAAAGAGTGAAGACTGCACCCCATTTATTGTCCACAGAATGGGGCTTACAGGCTGCAGTGAGAGTCTATTTCAGTGGGATATTTATAAATAGTGGGTTGTGCATTGAAACCTTGAGCGGCATGAGCAGGAAGTGAAGAAACTCTGACACATTTTTCTCCGAGTGAGGATGCAATTCTGTTTCTCTTTTCTCACTGGAAACATTTTTTAATTAAATATTTTTGAAAAAGAAGAAAAGAAAAAATTGCAGAATTTTTATTATCTGCCGATACCAATATTATGCAGATAATATTGTACACCCCTAAAAAGTTCAACAAGCTGTTCCTCACCTTAATGCCAAAGCGTGTTGCACAGTCAGTAGTGAGCCATCCTGGAACAAGGAGGTTTGTATCTTCCTCCATCATGTACCTCCATTTTCCTGAATTTTCCCCCTCATCCACTGAAGTGCAACCTAAGTACCTTGCATTCTCTGCCTGGTCAGCCCGCCGGTCAATGGTACAAAGTAGGTACACATGCCTTGTTATTTCCTTAGCTGACTCAACTGAACACTCCTTGGCCCTCCCAAACACTCTCAACCTAGTCAGAATGCCGCAGCCATTTGCGACCACGTCTTGCTTGTGAGTGACAGTAGTTGTATATCCACTGTTCAGCAGCATTGGTCAGCACTGTTGGAAAAGGAATGCTGACAAGATTCCTCTAAAAAGAACAATAAATAATTAAAGCTGCAAGCAGCGATAAATAAGCCCTCGCACCATTGCGCACTAATTCACTGCATGCAGCAGTAAATATAGTGTCATGGGAAAAATGACACTATATTTCTCCTTTTTCCCCGATGATCTACATAAGTCCCTAAATGTGTCTCTTGTTGCTGCTTGAATATAAAGCCACTGAGAGGGTCCGAAAAATTGCTAAATACAATAAAGTCAGCACGTTGGGAGTCCTCTCCTCCTGTACCCTGGGACCTTAAACCATCTTGTTTGTTTGCAGAAAGATGAACCCATTATTTATTAACGTAACCATATGTATTTCAATGTTGCTTACCGTGAAAACACTCTGACTGACTGTAGCACAGTCCACTGTTCTGCAGCACTCTGTCACAATGTGCTTGAGTGCTGAGAGTAGTTTAACAATGGAGTAAGAGCACACTCTGCTGGACAAGCTGTAGAATAACACCATTTCTTATCAGTGCACATTGGAAAAAATATGCTCTGAGGTTGATTTGCTCCATTATGTCTGTAAAAGGCAAATATCGGCTGATAATATAGGTAAATTGAATAATCGGTCTGGCTCTAATAAAAATGGAAAAAAACTGCCCCAATATTTAAATAAAATTTAAATTGGTGGACTTTCTGTTGGGTTTAGGGCATGAGTCCAAGAGCCTTTTTTGTAAGTCATGGGGTGTTACACATGCCTCCCAAGTTTTGAAGCTCTAGGTTAAATGGTCCATGGGGGCTGCTTTTTTAAAATTTTGTATTGGGTGCTACTGAGTACATTTTGGCACATCAATGCAAAAAAATCATATCAGATATCACAATTCAAGGCTTCTGATTTCTCTTGCCACGTTTGGTGAGCTTTTAAGCATCCTTAGCCCCTCAAACACAACTTCCTGTTTTATGGCGAAGAATGCGCCACAACAGCAACAGCATCGATGAAATCTAAAATGGCTCGCAATATAACATCACCAACTTTAGGAAATACTCGGGTACGGATGTGAAGTCGATCAAATGAAATCTGTAGGACAAGTACGTTACAATACAAAGGCTAAAATAAAAAAAAGGAGAATGAAAACAGCAGACTTCCTGTTTGGTTTAAGGCATGGCTTCAAGATGCTTCTTTGTAGGTCTTGGGGTTTTACATGTCACCCAGGTTTCGTAGCTCTAGCTTAAATGGTCCACGGGGGCTACTTTGTTGAAAATTTCTAGGGGGAGCTAAAGAGCCATTTTAACACATCAATGCAAAAAAATCATATCAGATATCACAATTTAGTTCTTTTAATGTCTGTGCCACCTTTGGTAAGTCTTGGTGCATGCCTTGCCCCTCAAAATGTGTCCTCTGTTTTATGGCAAATGCATTACCATGACAACAGCATTTGATGAAAAGTTTTTTTTTCTGTGTA
Organism: Plectropomus leopardus; assembly: GCF_008729295.1. Classification (NCBI taxonomy): domain Eukaryota; kingdom Metazoa; phylum Chordata; class Actinopteri; order Perciformes; family Serranidae; genus Plectropomus; species Plectropomus leopardus. The sequence continues at coordinate 2,524,004 of NC_056482.1, read as the reverse complement.
TCACGAAGGTCTTTGTAGTATTCAGAGTGAATTTGAGTTTGCTCAAGATAACTTAGCTACAGGCTACAGGGGAATAAGAAATGTTAAAAAAAAAAAACTTCCTGTTACCACCATGACTGTGATTCAAAATTGTACTGCAGATGTCTTCAGGCCTAGACTCTCATCAAATGTGTGAAATTTTGTTAAGATTTGACCATCTGGGGTCATGTTATGACTGTTTTTGACACCACTCATGGAAAACTGACAATATTCATTTTTAAGCATCATCACCTTCTAAAAGATTTTTTGACACAATTTTGAGATCAATCAAGCCAACCTGCTGGGAGCTGGACCTCTTAGTGTAAAACTTTGTCTTTCCTGTATCAATAGGTGAAGCTCTCACTACTGCTTAAAACTGTCATATAGGTGTGTTCAGGGCAGAACTCTCATCACACATGTGAAGTTTGATGCAGATTGGCTCATGTACAACTGAATTAGAAACTACTTCCTGTTTGGTGGCAAAACATGTAACTTATTGGCCTCATAATGTCCCCACTGTTAAACAAATGGGTCGCATTCTTGGGTCGGTGGGATTTGCTAAATTTGAAGTCAATCTGTTAAAATCTGTAGGACTAGTTCGTTAAATTCCAACACCACGAAATCGCAAAAAAAAAAGAAATTTCAATTCAAAATGGCAGACTTCCTGTTGGGTTTAGAGTATGGCTCCAAGAGGCTTTCTTGTCTTGGGATGTTCTTTGTACCCAATTTTCATCCCTCTACAGGAAATGGTTTGCTGGGGCTGGCATTTAGTGGGCGCTACTGAGCTCATTTTTTGACACCTATACATAAGACATATAAAATACAAAAATTCTCATCAGTCCTGATAAGCGTGCAAAGTTTCATAAGTTTTTGAGTATAATAAAGCCCTCAGAAAAACGATTAATTCAGTGAAATAATAATAATAATTAAAGCTGCAAGCAGCGATGAAGTCGAGGCTACTGACAGGACTCTGAGTGATGCAATCATCCATTTCAGTGAAAGTCTGAAAAAGTATACCGAGCGTTTGGACCCTTTAGTGAGCTATTTCACATGGTGAATTACTTCCTTTGGACACAAAAAATCTACGCCATCTTGGTCTACATCATTTGTAGACCAAAACATGTAGATTTCATTAAAATCAAAAGATAGATGTGGTACGGGGCGTACTTCCTGTTGCCAGCAGGTGGCTCAGTGAGTATCATAGTTTAATGACTTGTTGATGTGATAAGGGCTGCAGCCTGACTACTACTGTGAAATCTGGGGCCAATTGGTCGATCCAAAGTGAAGTTACAACAACTTCCTCTTTGGTGGCAACCACTGGGTCTCCATGGCAACAGCATTCATGGTACACCTAAACTTCAGAGGGAGGCATCATTAAGGTCTTAAAGGTTTTATCACCAGATTTGAAGTCAATCTGTCACCAGATTTGAATCTGTAGGAGCATACCATCAAAGAAGAAAGCATGTAATTTCCATGACATATCATGTTGGCAGTCGAGGGCGCTAAAAGTAATGGTAATGGTTGTCATGTCATGTTCAGGGCATGACAGTCATCAAACGTGAAGTTTGGTGAAGATTGGACCATGTCCCTTAGAGTTATAAACTACACCCTGGTTAATGGTGAGACATGGAAATGATTGGCCCAGTAACAACAACACGATGTGACGAAAACTCACAAATGTATTAACTTTTAATGTCCCAGGCCTTCTGAGAGGATTTTTAAATTTTGAAGTTAATCGGATGAAATCTGAAGGAGAAGATAGTTGCCAAAAATACACCAAAATTACAACTTCAAATCAAAATGGCCGACTTCCTGTTGGTTTTACGATATGGCCTCAAGAGACTTTTTTGTAGGTATTGGGGTGTTGCACAGGCGTCCCGAGTTTTGTAGCTCTAGGTGAAATGTACCACAGGGGCTGCTTCATTGAAATCTGTTGGGAGTGCTAGAGAGCCATTTTGGCACATCAGTGCAAAAAGAATTACATCAGATCACATTTTAGTACTTCTGATGTGTGTGCCACGTTTGGTTAGTTTTGGTGCATACTTTGCCCCTCACAAAGTGCTTCCAATTTAATGGCGATTAATGTGTTTCAAAGCTCTAGGTCAAACGTGTTGCGCCCCCTACTGAAAATCAGTAGGGGGCGCAACTGATACATTTCCTCCCACCCATGCACAAGACCATTAAAATATCAAATTTTTCACCAGACCTGATAATTCTGCAAAGTTTCATGACTTTGAATATGTTAAAGCCCTAAAAAGGCAATTCATTTGAGAGAAAAAATATTAAATAAATAATAATAATAAAATAATAATAATAATAAAAATAATCCCTTCAGTTTCAAGAGGGTCCTCGCACCGTTCAGTGCTTGGGCCCTAATAATTACAGCAGCAGCAATTAACAGGCCCTCGGACCCCCACGCAAGTCAGGGCTACTGGCGTGACTCCAGCTGTGTTTAATTTTATTGAAAGTCGGAAAATGCATGCAGAGCTATTTCACACAGGGTAGTACCAACCACGACCACTAGGTGGTGCTTGAGACAACACAAAATGTAAGTCATCCTGGTCTGCATGATTTGTAGACCAAACCATTTAAATTTCCTGTATGTCAAAGGATAATTGTGTTACAAGGTATACTTCCTTTTACCAGGAGGTGGTGCATTGAATATCACATGTTGATGTGCTCAGGGCTGCAACCTGATCACATCCGTCAAATTTAGGGCCAATCGGTTATTGCAAACGTTACAGCAGCTTCTGCTTTGGTGGCGAATACTGCATTGCCACAGCAACCACAGTCACTAAAAACATATGATCTTCAGAAGGAGGCATCATGAAGGTTAGCTTTTGTTAACAAATTTGAGCTGAATGTGGTCAACCTGATAGGGGATGCACCTAAAAATATAAATCATGTAACTTCCTATTTCCAGATGTGATCAGGTCGGAACTCGCATCAAGCTTGAGAAGTTTGGGGCAGATTGGACAGTGTGTGACTGAGTTACTACAACTTCCTGTTTCATGGTGAAACATTGAAGTTAAAAACCTAGTCACATCCACACGGTATGACAAAAACTGTCCCATGATCTCTCATTTCAGTGAAAGTCGGAACAAGCAGGCAGAGAGTTTCGATCCTTCAGTTAGATATTTAATGTGGGGTAATACTTCCTGTGGCCACCAGGTGGCGCTAGAGACCACGTAAAATGTACATCATCTTGGTCTACATAATTTGTAGACAAAACCATGCTAATGTCATGAAAATCAAAATATAGTTGTGTTAAGAGGCTTATATTCCTTTTCCATTTGGTGGCGCTGTGATCATCATACTTAATTGACATGTTGATGTGTTCAGGGCTGCACCTAGATCACACCTGTCAAATTTGGGTTGGATCGATTGATGCAATATTGTTATTCAGATGTGTTCAGAGTGGGACCCATAAGAAACCAATGAAGTTTTATCCAGATTGGACAATGTACACCAAAGTTACAACAATTATCTATTCTAAATGGGCTTTTTGTGTGTCTTGGCATGATGGCAAGTGTATGGAATTTCGTACCGTTCGTTGCTCGGGCCTCAAAAATCCTAGCAATTTCAATAGGGCCTTTTCCGGCCTGCGGTCGGTTCTGTGCTCGGGCCCTAATAATTCCTTCAGTTACAAGAGGGTCCTCACACTGTTCACTGCTTGGGCCCTAACATTGCCTGCATTCCAACAGGGTCTTCGCACCGTTTGGTGCTCGGGCCCTAATCATTCCTTGCGCTCCAGAGGGACCTCCCACTGGTCGGTGCTTGGGCCCTAATAATTCCTTGGAGGGTCCTCGCACTGTTCGGTGCTTGAGCCCTAAAAATCCCCAAGAACCCCTGTAACGGGGAAAAAAAAGAGGAAGAAACCTCAGGAAGAGCGGTAGAGGATAGTGAGGGATCCCTCTTCCAGGACGGACAGACGAGCAATAGATGTCGTAAATAGCAAATGAAATACAATCATGGCAAAAAAGGAAAGAGAAAGAGAGAGGGGGAGAGAGGGGAAGAGAGGCACAGCAATAATAGAAACAGATGCATGTCATATTACAATAATGGTAGGTGTGAAATTAGTAATTGCACTCTATGATGATGTTGAGGGAGATGATAACAGTCTCATGCATATGTTGAAAGGGAGGTGTCCAAAGGCAAGATCACAGCATCGGCGCAACCAGGACCAGACCATGATCAGGGCGAGCGGGGGGCACAGAATCAGTACAGCCACAGCACGAGCACAACCAAAGGCAGGGTCGCGGCATCAGCACAGCTATCACCACGGTCAGGCACAGTCAAGGTTACGGCCAGGATCCAGGGAAACTAGGAAACAAGGGAGCAGGAATGCTCCTGAGAGGCAACAGGATTAGCGTAGTGCAGTTCAACAGACCCAGGCTCTGTAATCGCGAGCCCCAGGCAGTGAGAGTACCACATAGCTATCACAGAGCTAAGCTAAGCTTGCACATGGCAATGCAGTTAACAGACATGCATGATTTCTGATGGCGGCATTGAGAGAAGGAAAGGAGCTCAGCGTATCAGAGGAAGTCCCCCGGCAGGTTAAACCTATGTCAGCCTAACTATGGGCTGGTCCAGGCAGCCTGAGCCAGCCCTAATTATAAGCCTTATCAAAGAGGAAGGTCTTAAGTCTACCCTTAAAAGTTGAAACGGTGTCTGCCTCCCTGACCGAAAATGGAAGATGGTTCCATAGGAGAGGAGCATGGTAACTGAAGGCTCTGGTTCCTAACCTACTTTTGGAAATTTTGGGAACCACAAGTAACCCTGCGTTTTCAGAGTGCAGTGATTTTGAGGGTTGGTAAGGAACTATGAGCTGTGACAGATAGGATGGAGCCTGACCATTTAGAGCTTTGTAAGTAAGGAGGAGGATTTTAAATTCAATCCTGGATTTCACAGGGAGCCAGTGCAGAGAAGCTAAAACAGGAGAAATATGGTCCCTTTTCTTGCTTCCCGTTAAAACACGAGCAGCAGCGTTCTGCACCAGTTGGAGAGACCTAAGAGATTTGTTGGGGCAACCAAATAATAGGGAATTACAGTAATCCAGCCTAGAGGTGACAAATGCATGTACTAATTTTTCAGCAGCTGTTTGGGATAGGATATGTCTAATTTTTGCGATGTTACGCAAGTGAAAGAAAGCCGTCCTTGAAGTTTGTTTTATATGGGAGGCAAAGGATAAATCCTGGTCAAATAAAACTCCGAGGTTCCTTACAGTTGTGCTAGAGGCCAAGGTAATGCCATCTAGAGAAATTAAATTGTTGGAAAAGGAGCTTCTGAGGTGTTTTGGGCCAAGAACAATAACTTCAGTTTTGTCTGAATTCAACATCAGGAAATTACGGCTCATCCAGGCTTTTACATCCTTAAGACATGTTTGAAGTCTAGATAGCTGATCAGTTTCATCTGGTTTCATAGATAGATATAATTGCGTATCATCAGCATAACAATGGAAATTTAAGGAATGTTTTCTAATTATGTTGCCTAGAGGAAGCATATATAAAGTGAAAAGGATTGGTCCAAGCACCGAACCTTGTGGCACTCCAAAGCAGACCTTTGTATGTGCGGAGGGTTGATCATTGATGTGAACAAATTGGGAACGATCTGATAAGTATGACTTAAACCAGGCTAGTGACGTTCCTTTAAGGCCAATTGAGGTTTCAAGTCTGTGCAGTAAGATTTGATGGTCAATGGTGTCAAATGCAGCACTGAGATCTAATAGGATTAAAACAGAGACCAGACCTGTGTCAGAAGCGATAAATAAGTCGTTATTAATTTTTACTCGTGCTGTCTCTGTGCTATGATGAACTCTAAAGCCTGACTGAAAGTCCTCGAATAAACTGTTGTCTCGGAGAAAGTCACAGAGCTGATGAGCAACCACTCTCTCAAGGATTTTAGAAATAAAGGGGAGATTAGATATCGGTCTATAGTTAGCTAAAATCTCAGGATCGAGAGTGGGCTTCTTTAGAAGAGGTTTAATGACAGCTACTTTAAAAGACTGGGGTACATAACCTGTTAATAAAGACGCATTGATTATATCTAATAAAAAGTTGTCTAATAAAGGTAAAACTTCCTTAAGGAGCTTAGTTGGGATGGGGTCTAGCAGGCATGTTGATGGCTTAGATGCAGAAACCAAAGTATAGAGTTGATGAAGGTCAATGGGGGAGAAATGGTCTAGATAAATTTCGGGCCTTGCTGCCATAATCAGGCTATCTGAGTTCGGGGTCAGGTCAGTTGAGGGTAAGAGGTGATGGATTTTATCTCGAATAGTTATGATTTTATTATTAAAGAAATTCATAAAGTCGTCACTGCTTAGGGCCGAAGGAATACAGGGCTCTATAGAGCTGTGACTCTGAGTCAACCTGGCTACAATGTTGAAAAGAAACCTGGGATTGTTTTTGTTTTCCTCAATTAGTGATGAATAATAGTTTGCCCTGGCATGGCGGAGGGCCTTCTTATAGACTTTAAGACTGTCCAGCCAGACTAAACGGGACTCTTCCAGTTTGGTCGAACGCCAATGTCTTTCAAATTTTCGCGATGTTTGTTTCAATTTGCGAATCTGGAGGTTAAACCATGGGGCTAATTTTTTTTTGTTTCATTATTTTCTTCTTGAAGGGTGCAACAGTGTCGAGAGCTGATCGCAGTGAGCCAGTAGCATTATCGATGAGACAGTCAATTTGGGAATGACTTAAGTTAGTAGTAGTGTGCTCAGGAGTTGTAAGACATGGTAATGATGTCAAAGCAGAGGGAATTAGTTTCTTAAATTTAGCCACTGCTGAATCAGATAGACATCTAGAAAAGTAGCTCTTACTGAGAGGCTTGTAGTCAAGTAATAAAAAATTAAAAGTTATCAAATAATGGTCTGACAGAGCAGGAATCTCAGGAAAGACTAATAAATCTGCAATATCAATGCCGTATGCAAGGACTAAATCGAGGGTGTGATTGTAGCGGTGGGTGGGTTTATGTACACACTGACTGAAGCCTATTGAATCCAAATGTGTGGAGAAAGCAGAACTAAGGCTATCACTATTAACATCCATGTGAATGTTAAAATCCCCTACGATAATAATTTTGTCTGATTTGAGCACTAAACTTGATATAAGCTCAGAGAACTCAGATAGAAATTCAGAGTATGGGCTGGGGGCGCGGTACACTATGACAAATAGAATTGGCTGTAAAGTTTTCCAGGATGGGTGAGAAAGACTAAGAAAAAGGCTTTCAAATGAATTATAGTTTAACTTGGCCTTAGTGTGAATTGCTAAGCTTGAATCAAAAATAGCAGCGACTCCCCCTCCTCGGCCAGTGTCCCGCACAACGTGACTATTTATATGACCAGGAGGAGTGGATTCATTCAGGCTAACGTACTCTTCAGGACAGAGCCAGGTCTCAGTGAGGCATAATAAATCAATATGGTTATCCAATATTAAATCAGTGACTAAATGAGCCTTGGTTGATAAGGATCTAACGTTCAAGAGTCCGCATTTAATTCTCCTGTTATGATGCTGTATGACAGGAGATGAGTTAATTTTTATGAGATTTTCATGTACAACTCCCCTTTTGTTTATTTTAGTATTAAACAAATGAAGTGGTCGGGGGACAGACACTGTTTTTATAACATTTACATTATGGGTGTGTGACTGTGCTAGAGGAAGCTCAGAGAAGCGTGTAAGACTGCGACTCTGAAACCTGGTCCCAACTCTGGTTTGTCATGGCTTTGGGCCTCTAATAAAATAAAATCGGCCAGATTCTTAGAGAGGAGAGCGGCTCCATCCAAAGTGGGATGGATGCCGTCCCTCCGGATAAGACCAGGTTTACCCCAAAAGGAGCACCAATTATTAACGATGCCCACATCATTTGCTGGACACCACCACGACAACCAGCGGTTGAGTGCTGACATGCGGCTAAACATGTCATCACTGGTCACATTGGGGAGGGGTCCAGAGAAGATTACGGTGTCCGACATCGTCTTGGCGTACTCACACACCGACTCTATGTTAATTTTAGTGACTTCTGATTGACGTAACCGGGTGTCATTGCCGCCAACGTGAATAACAATCTTACTGTATTTACGTTTAGCCTTAGCCAGCAGCTTCAAATTTGACTCGACGTCGCCCGCTCTGGCCCCAGGGATACATTTGACTATGGCCGCTGGTGTCACTAACTTCACGTTTCGCAAAATAGAGCTACCAATGACCAGGGTTGTGTCCTCGGTCGGTGTGTGGTTGAGAGGGGCATACTTATTTGAAACGTGAAGGGGGGGTGGGTGGTGTACCGCGGGCTTCGGCTTACTATGCTTCGCTCGGACAGTCACCCAGCCTCCCGGCTGCACGGGGGCTGCCGGGGGACGGCTAGCAGAGGCTACGCTATGTCGGTCCGCACCGGCTACAGGGGGCTCGCTAGCTATCGCAGCTACAGAGGGATTATCCACGGTGCGGAGCCGCGCTTCCAGATCGCTAAGCCTCGCCTCCAGCACAGCAAATAAACTACACTTGTTACAGGTACCACTATCACTGAAGGAGGCAGAGGAGTATCTAAACATCTGACACACTGAGCAGGAGAGAGCAGAAGAGGGAGAGGAGCAGAGAGAAGACATCGCTAACCAGAGCTAATGCTAACGAAGCTAACCGGCTAACAGTGAGAGAGCGGCTGTGAATACACAGGAAAAACCGCTGAGAGGAGGAGACAGCTGTGAGTGATTAAGTAAAACTTATGTGAGTTTTCAGTCACAGATAGATAGAGCAGCCGAAGTAAGGAACAAGTTAGAAGATTAGCTGAGGATCGCTCGTAGGAGCAGCTCAGAGACGCTACCAGAGACACATACAAGATAACACGCTTACCCGCAGTACGTCAGCACGTAGACGATCTCTGGCATTGCGTCCAATGTGGAAGAAGAGGCGTTCAGCACTTATAGCAGCAGGCAGCAAACCCTCCTCACTCCCAATCTGTTGCAGTGTCCTGATGTACGGCATCGAAAATGAAGACTTAGTAGTCTTCCCTAAGAATCCCACTCTGTCAGACCATTATTTAATAACTTTTACATGTCACTCAGCAAGAGTTACCATGGAAGGTGTCTGTCCGATAGCACAGTAGCTAAATTTAAGGAAATGATTCTGATCTGCATTGAACTCACTCTACGAGTTTCTTTAATGATAAAATTCTAACTATAAGAGATAAAATCCATCACTTCCTGCCCTCAACTGACTGCACCTCAGACACAGGTAATTTGGATATGGCAGTAAGGCCTGAAATTTATTTAGACGTTTTTTTCCCCATTGACCTTCACCAACTCTCTTCATTGATTTCCACATCCAAGCCATCAACTTGCCCGTTAGACCCCATCCCATCTAGGCTACTTAATTAAGTTTTACCCATAACTGACAATTCCTTGTCAGATATAATCAGTATGTCTTTATTAACAGGCTATGTACTAAGTCCTTTAAAGTAGCTGTCATTAAACGTCTTACAAAGAAGCCCACTCTCGATCCAGAGGTTTTAGCAAACTACTGTATATACTGATATCTAATCTCCCCAGTATTTGTAAAATCCTTTAGAAAGTAGTTTCTAAACAGCGTAGTGACTTTCTCCAAAATAATAGTTTATTCGAGGATTTTCAGTTAGGATTTAGAGTGCATCATAGTACACAGATGGCACTTGTAATTAATTATTAATCCTATTAGATCTCGTTGCCGCATTGGACTGCTTTGGAGTAGCACAAGGTTCTATGCTTGGACCAATCCTTTTCACTTTATATATGCTTCCCATAGGCAACATTATTAGGAATCACTCTGTAAATTTCCATTGTTATGTGGATGATATGCAACTGTATCTATCTACGACGCCAGATTACACCGATCAGTTATCTAGACTACAAGCATGTCTTAAGGACATAAAAGTCTGGATGAGCCGCAATTTCCTGATGTTAAATTCAGACTAAACTGAAGTTATTCTTCTAGGCCCCAAACACCTCAGAAACTCTCTATCTGAGGATATAATTTCTCTAGATGGCATTGCCTTGGCCTCTAGCACAACTGTAAGGAACCTTGGAGTTATATTCAATCAAGATTTATCTTTTGCCTCGAATATAAAACAAATTTAAATGACAGCTTTCTTTCACTTGCGTAACATTGCAAAAATTAGGCATATCCTGTCTCAAACAGACAAAATTAGTGCACGTATTTGTTACTTCTAGGCTGGATGACTGCAACTCCCTATTATTGGGTTGAATGATCTTATCTTATCTGTCTTATCTTTCACAGATCATAGCTCCCTATCAACCCAAAAGAGCACTGCGCTGTTGCTGTGGTTCTGTCTAACCTTGCCAACTTTTGCAATCTCTCCTCTCAGGCACCTCCACACTAAGGCAAACAGAAGAAAAGAGTATGCTCCCAAGATATTGGCACTGTTCCCCTCCCTCAAGGATCCATATACCAAGGAAGGCTATGTAAGTCAGATTTATTGTTGGTATAATGCTTTTAGTATTACAGTGAACCCTCGTTTATCGCGGGAGTTGCGTTCCAAAAATAACCCGCGATAGGTGAAATCCGTGAAGTAGTCAGCTTTATTTTTTACTATTATTTTACTATGCAATACTGTACTGTAGAATGAAACCAAAAATCAAAACCTGTTTTCAGGCCCAAAATTTGTTTAAGAAATAAAAATATTAACATTTTCTTACAAATAACTATGATAGTTTAAAGAACGGTATTGTAAAACAATAATTTGAATACAGTACAGTATAGTAATGAATACAAGGTTGGAAACATTGTCACTCACGTGTATTTCACAGTCCCTCCAGCTGTGCCTCTCCATCCTCACTCCGCTGCGCTGTAGCGTCTGTTTCAACTGCAGGCTGCGCAGGAGTCTTTCTCCGAGAGAAGAACATCGTTATAAATGCACTGTAAAAAAAATCCGCAAAGCAGCGAAGCCGCGAAAGGTAAACAGCGTTATAGCGAGGGTTCACTGTACTAGTATTAATTAACTATTGTGACTTGAGCTTTCAGCATGACATTGATTGATTTGAATTCTCTTAGATGTTTTATGATTTTAGTATGTCAAAGCATTTTTTTAATTTTTGGAACACTTGTATGATGCTGCAAACAGGACAGGATACATTTCTTGGCATCTGAAAACAGTCCAGAGGAGGATCAGCATCCCCATCTTGCACTGGCTGGTAAAAATATGTTTGAGTTATCACTTCTTTAATTTAGTTTTCTCTTACTGCATATTGCTTGTGTCAAATTTGAGTTTCCTTATCTCAACTCTAATCATGCTGCAGTTTGGAGGAGCACCTCCACAACCAGCCTTGTCGGCAGCCATATCTTCTCACTGTTGGGTGTCACAAGAGCAAGACTGACAACTTCTACATCACCATGGATAAGTATCTCATCCCATGCTAGGCAAAGCTCATATAGTGTTTCAGATAAAAGTGTGCACAGTATACCTTAACTCAAAATGTTTTGTTATCTGTATAAATGACTGTAAGTTTGAAAATTAAAAATAAATGCTATTTTGGAAAATTGTTTTGTTTGTTGGAATTAATTGTTCTGTAATTTGTTAATTAATTATAACATTTTTTCAGCGAAGATCTGGACACTTTAGGGAGTGACTAACTAACACTGCTCAAATACACTGTTGCCCATAAAGTTAGAATAATTTTGTTTTCAGATACAATCCTCTGTTTATTCCTATTTAAATGCATCAGTAATCACTTTTGTCCAGGTGCAATGATTACATTATGTGTCCCAATTACCCAAGTGAAATGAATTCATGTAACATTTGTTTGGTGCTATGAAAGACAAGACATTTGCTGTGTTGTCTGTTTCCTACTTAAAGCCTGTATGCAATAGGTCCACGTTTTTACAATTGTCAGAAATAATTTTCAACCAAATTTGGCACAGAATGTCCCTAGGCTATGCCGCGTCCAACGCCACCGGCAATACACCAAAGAGTGCTTGCACTCCGACACAATGGACACAAACAAGTGGATATTGCTGATTTGCTTGGAATATCCCAAGGTGCAATCTGTAAAATCCTCGAAGTTCATCAAGAGGAGGGTCATCTGAGGCCGCAAAAATCTCTAGGACCTCTAGATCTCTAGACCACAACTGACTATCAGATGAGATGATTGGCAACTGCTTAATCTGTGCCGTAGAAACCGGAAAATGCCAGCGAGCCGCCTTTGTTGTTTGTGGAGAAGACACCATGGAATCAACTTTTCCCACCAAACTGTAAGACGAAGGTTGCTTCACCATGGTTACCGAGCAAGACGAATGACCAAGTGTCCATGTCTAACTGTTCAACACAGAGTTGCTCAGCTTCGCTGGGCTAGTGAACGCAAAAGATTACAGCTTGGGCACTGGCGACACATTATCTTTATGGAAGAGAGCCGCTTTATTCTTAACCATACAGATGGAAGACAACGGGTTCAGCGATTATGTGGCGAAAACCTTCGCAATGACTGCATCCAGGAAACCACACAAGCAATGAACCCTACTGAGCATGCCTGGGGTGCTTAGGCCAAGCCATCAATGAGAATGACAATATTCCTCAAACTCATCAGGAGTTAGCCCAGGCTCTAACCCAGCGGTCGGCAACCTTTACCACTCAAAGAGCCATTTGGACCCGTTTCCCCCAGAAAAGAACACACTGGGAGCCACAAAACCCTTTTTGACATTTAAAATGAAATAACACTGCATATAACGTTTTTTGTTTTGTTTTTTGCCTTTATGCTATGTATAAACAAACTATGTGTTGCATGTATGAAATCACTGAACTCCTGCAGAGAAAAAACGAAATTACATTTCGGCATGCAACAAAAACATTTTGAACTTCGAAAAAAAGACGTTGGGTTGAAGGTTACTTTCAAGTAAAATACTCAATGTCTAAACAAGTCCTTGTATTTATGAAAAAAAACGCCGAACTTAAATTACCCACCAGCAGCAAACCGAAAATGCTGTCCTCTTCTGTGTGCCGTCATCCTTTTACTGGCGCGTACAATCAGCTGTCCACCTGAATAATAAAATGACTATTTCATTTAACAATGAAAAAATATAAATATATGCAAAATAATAGGCAATGGAAATATTGATCATACTTGGTTAATGTGATTTCTGCTCCTGGACCTCAGCGCACAGCGTCTGGACGTCAGGGCTGTATGACGTCACCTTCATCTTTACACAGGATCGTAAGCTGTCATCTCTGAGGCGTGTGTGGTGTTTGTCATTAATAAAGTTCATGTTGGAGAACACCTGCTCACATACATATGTGGATCCAAAGATCGACAGGACTCCAAGCGCATTCTTTTTCATGTTTACATAAATGTCGGGGATAGCGTTCCATGTTTCGAACACAAGTTTGTCTGGTTTGGGGAGGTTTTCAATATCGCTCCATTTGTGATTCTGAGCAAGAGCGGCCTTCTGACGAGCAACATCTTCAAGATCAGCTGTCAAGCGTTTAAACTTGGACACCCATATGTCTTTGTCGGCTATGTCAGCCAGTTCCATCTCAAGATCAGGTTGACTCACACCTGCCAATGCAGTCGTATTCAGTTGGGATGGATCAGTGCTTAGGGGAATGACAGGGAAGGATAATGTGGTTTTTTTCCTCTCTGAACTCACAGAACCATTTCCCAAATGATGTTTGCATTGCGATGATTGCAGAGTGTAAATACTCCCAATTTATCATGTTGTGAGCTTGTTTGAACTCCCTCAAATTGGGGAAGTGAGACAGTGTACCTCTCTGTAAATCTCTGGCAAGCACTGTCAACTTGCACTCTAAAGCCAAAACATCCTCCAGCATGTGCAGGGCTGTGTGTCCTTTCCCCTGAAGAGCTGTGGTCAGCATGTTCAGGTGCCCTGTCATGTCTACCATAAAGTGTAGCCTTTCCAGCCACTCTGGCTGTTACAGTTCAGGAAAGGTGAGCCCTTTGCTGCCCAGGAAAGTTTTCACTTCTTCCAGACACGTGGCAAAGCGTTTCAGCACCTCACCTCTGGACAGCCACCGGACTTTGTTGTACAGCAGGAGATCAGAATACGTGCTTTCCACCTCGTCCAGGAACAAACGGAACTGACGGTGATTTAAACCTTTTGCCATTATTTTATTAACAACCTGAATGACGGGCGGCACGGTGGTGTCGTGGTTAGCCCTGTTGCCTCACAGCAAGAGGGTCCCTGGTTCGAAACTTGGTTGGAATGGGGTTCGGTCCGGGCGGGGACCCTTCTGTGTGGAGTTTGCATGTTCTCCCCGTGTCTGCGTGGGTTCTCTCCGGGGTCTCCAGCTTCCTCCCACAGTCCAAAGACATGCAGCTCAGGTTGATTGGTGACTCTAAATTGCCCTCAGGTGTGACTGTGAGTGTGACTGGTTGTCTGTCTACGTATATGTGTCAGCCCTGTGATAGTCTGGCGACCTGTCCAGGCTGTACCCCTCCTTCCGCCCGATGACAGCTGGGATTGGCTCCAGCCCCCCCGCGACCCTTACGAGGACAAGCGGCTACAGAAAATGACTGACTGAATCTGAATGACAACATTTATTACTTCTGTGCATTCTGGAGGAATGGAACTCAATATTCAGTGTTCAATATTCATTAATTATTTTCCAAAGCCAGAGTGAGCTGAAGCAGAGGGATGAAAGAGCCGCATGCGGCTGTGAAGCTGTGGGTTGCCAACCCCTGCTCTAACCGAAGAGTGGGACGCCCTGCCCACTGACAACATCAAAAGTGTTAATTTAACACTGAAAAGTGTGGAACTGTATATACCCTGAAAAGGTGTTGAAATAAACTCTATAGGAGTTAATTCAACACTGGACTTTTTGCTGTGAGGATTCTGAGCAAGGCAGAAAGCAATTACGCACAGATTGAGCATGAAGCACTGTCTATTGTGTTTGTAGTGAAGAAATTCCATCAGTTTCTCTACGGCAGAAGATTCATGCTACTGAAAGACTACTGTCCTCTCACCTCCATCTTTGGTCCATATTCTGGCATCCCCTCTCTTGCAGCCAGTAGGATGCAGCGATGGGCTTTGTTATTACCACCATGACATCAAGTATAGGAAGTCGGATGAACACAGGAATGCTGATGGGTTCTCACATCTCCCATTGCCTGTCACACACACTGAGCCAACACAAGCTGAGATCTTCTACTTCAGGGAAGTGACTGCTGCTCTAGTAGGTGAGACTAAATGAGCTTTCCAGTTCTGTTGTGGGGTTCGCATGTCATTATTCCACCGCCACTGAGAAAGAAAGTGCTTGCCGAGCTACTCTCTGGACAATGCGGTTTGGTGCAAATGAAGGAGATTGTACACAGTTATTTCTGTTGGTCAGGTCTGGATGCAGCTATTGAGGAGAAAGCTAAGTTATGCTCTGCGTGCCAGAAACTGAGAAATTTCCCACAGCTGGCACCATTAAATCTGTGGGACTGGCCTAAAGATCCATGGCAAAGAATCCACATAGACTTTGCAGGACCGCTGGAAAACCACATGTTCTTAGTGGTAGTCAACACTCATAGCAAATGGCTGGAGAAGAAGAACACGTCCTCGGAGAAAACTATCGAGGAGCTAAGATCCATCTTCAGCCACTTTGGTCTGCCACAACAGCTTGTAAGTGATAATGGCCCACAACTGGTGACTGAAGAGTCTGAAGAGTTCAAAACATTCATGAAAGAGAATGGTATTCAGCACATCAGATCTGCGCCTTACCACCCAGCAACCAAAAGGCTCGCTGAAAGATTTGTTCAGACAATGAAGCAGGCTCTAGCATCATCTCAAAGCATACAGTCTCTTAACAGGCGCCATAGTCCTCCTTTCTTGTCATACAGGAATACCCCTCATACCACCAAGGTGTTACCCACCTCAGCTATGCTCAAAAGACAACTGCACACTTGACTCGACCTCTTGTGATCTAAACAGACAAAAGATGTTGTAAACCATCAAAAGAGAGCTCAAGTTGAACGACAAGCAAAAGCAAAGTTTCTGAGTTTCACAGCTGGAGACAGTGTCTACGCCAGAAACTTCACTAAAGATGAAGTGGATGTCTGCAACAATAGTTGCAAAGACAGGTCCTGTGTCCTACACAGTTGAGACCAGGGATCATGGTATCTGGGGAAAACACATCAATCAGCTGCTCCACGATTCACAAGATGACACACCTCAGCAAACATGCCTTGTTCCATAGCGGGAGATCCTGTTAAAGAATGACTAAGGAACACAGGACCCAAATGCAATAGACAAAGTTCAAGTGATTTAATGTGAATGTAGAATATATACAGTGCAAAAGTGCTAAGGGTAAGGGGTGACGTGTCGGGGGTTCCAGTGGTGAGTGGTGAGTGGTGGTGAGCTCTCTCGAGCGTGCCCAGTGAGTCAGAGTTCTGATCCGGAAATGTGGCGCCCTCCACGTGGTAATGGCGTTCTCAGTACGAATAAACAATTCACTCAAACCAGGGGTAGGTCAGCAAGCAGCAAGCAGACAGGCAGGTGGTGGGAAATGAGGCGTGGAAGCAGGAGCAAGCAAGGCTATCTGCAGCAATGTAAACACAAGGGAGCATTAGCTACACAAGCTAAGAACACAAGGAAAAGCACCAACCAACAGGGAGCCAGAATCAGCAAATGATTTACCACACGAGTAGACGGAACGATTTGGAGACTCAAGCCGGTCTTCTTAAACTGGACTGGAGGGTTGATTGCTGGATGAGTTTCACCTGACACAGCCTGCCGGAAAAGGCCACATCCACTAAGCTCACAGACACTGAACACAGAGCAGGGGGAGAAACATGAACGATCACACACAGGGGAAATCAAACAACAACCACATAAGGGGAGAGGATGGCTGTCATGACGCCATCATGACAGATCCAACAGGAAGATCATCTTCAGGAATGGACATTGTTTCTGGTACACCAGCGCCTGCTCTGGTGCAGACACCAGACATCACATCTCCAAGACCAGGACTCTTGCAGTCCCCACCAAGAGGCAAAATGACTGACATGCAAAGAGGTTGTGTTTACCCCAGGAGAAACAGACGACCTCCTTACTTTACTTATTTTACTCCTTACAGACTTACATTATAGTCTGTAGACAGACCCAGTGTTGGGGTTTTTAAGATATGTCCCCTTGTTCTATAAAAAAAAGTGCTCAGTATCCCAAAATATCTTTGTTAACTGTTTAGAAGGAAAATCAGGTAATAAGGACTGTGACACTTAAAAGAGACAAAAGAGTTTCTTTGTTACAGAGACTTCAAGTAAGATTCTGCAACAATAAAATATTTCCTTATGTTTAATGTTTATTGTTGTAAGGGGACATCAAAAGTAAAGGGGGAGGGATATGTTATATATTGACAGCCTAAGTTGAAGTTTGCCCCTTTTGAGTTGCTGTTGTGTCACCCTGTGTCTGTGTGCTTATGTCACTGTAACTGAATGAACAGGCTCACGTGAAATCCTCTTCCTGTCTATTGCTCATTATTATTAATTGTATTATCCACAAGTTTAGGGAGTATACAACAATAACCATGGAGAAAAATAAAGTATATACATAAAGTTTAATCCAACTTTATGTTCTTCATTGGTATTTGCAGCACTTATATTTGATCTGATTGTGTTGCTGTTATTTACCTTAATGAATATCATCCTTTTGTAATTCCTTCAATTCAATTCATTCAATAAATTAAAAAGTAAACTGATATTTTTTTAAACTAATAAATAAATAGAAATAAAAGTAACTCCTTAACTGTTTGGTGGAATTTCTTTTCTTTTCTTATGTAAACATGTTTTCATTTGTCATTTAATGTTCATTAACTGCTTGCTTTTTGCAACAGTTTCTGTAAATATACAATAAAGAACATTTTACAATCAAATGAGCATGACCGTTTTTACTAGGGAAGGTGAAAAGTGAAAAGTGAAATGAATACACATGTTGACCATTTTTTTCACCCTGTAGTCACTGTCGTGATTTTGCTTCAACACGGAGCACCAAAATATGTAGCGATTTGGCTTTAACATGGTGCAACCCTGTCTGTGATAAAGCCTCACGCAAGGGTCATCAATTGTTTAAGTATGACTATCAGAAATAATTAATGATTATTGAAAATAATTCTTATCATTATCACAATCATTTAATAAAAACAGTCTCATAAAGATTAAGAAAGATCAAGAAAAGAAAAGTTGCTGTTAGGACATTTTTCTAGAAATGGAAATGGTTGGCTACCAGGGTGGTGCAGAACAGATCACCCAGGCAGGGCCAACACGCCCCTCTCCCCATCCCTCCGACCCCACCCGAACGACAATCCAATCTCAGTCCAATAGAAGATAATGGCGCCCTGGCATACCAGATAGCCACCAGGGAGAAGGGGGGGTCTACAGTCCCCCGGCACATAGTGTATGTAGTTGTGGGAGTATGTATAAGAATAATAATAATAGTAATAATAATTATGATGGAAACAATGATATTAATAATTAAAAATAATAATAATAAAAGGCATAATGATAATAATAATAATTTTGTGTTATCAAAAGGCAGTTGAGTACATAAAAAAGAGGAAAGCTGAAAAGAGGGAAAGGGAGAAAAGAGAGAGAAGAATATTCAAAGAGTGATTGTTTTCAAGGATTATGTGTACTGCATTTAAAGGATAATTGGATTCTAAATAATTAAATGTTGTAACTGAAGAAAGAGAAAGAAAAGTAAATAAATAAATAAATCAGAGAGTGATAATAACAGTAATAATGATAAGAATAATACTGTAAATTACTTTAGCAACAGTAATGTAATAACATATAATATAACAGAAAATGGCGATGATAACAACAACAACAGAAATAATAACAATGTTGGGTGGTTGTTTCATTGATAAACATGTGTCTAATGCTTAATGGTTGTCAGGTAACAAAGGGGGAAAAAGAAGAGAAAGAAAAAGAAAAAATAATAATAATAAAATAAGATAAATGAATAAATAAAATAAATAAAATCATAAGTAGTGATTATGGGAAGTGGGAATAAAGTTGTCAAAATATTAAAGTGCTTGTTGTGATAACAGTTTGTTGTAGGTCATGATTGTTAAAAAGTGATGAATGATTGCCAGATAGAGTTGTGATTATTGTCAGAGGAGTTTGTATTTTCTAAGGAGATGTAGTCAGTGATCAGGTTTTTCCAGTGTGTGATGTGTATGGAGCTCCATGATTTCCAGTTCATGAGGATCGTTTTCCTGGCAATAATTAGTGCCACGAGAAGTAAACACCTGTGTGTGTTGTCCATTTTTAATCAAGATAGGTCTCCTAACAAACACAGGGTGGGGAAGAATGGGATGTGGTGGCTCATGATTTGGGATAAAATGTGTGTGATGTTTTTCAAGAAGTGTTGGACAGGTGTGCAGTTCCAGGTTGCATGAATGTAACTATCTAAACAGTTTTGTGAGCAGTATGAACAGTTTCCAGATGAGAAGCCCATTTTTTGCATTTTTTGTCCAATTAGATGAGTTCTATGGATGATTTTGTACTGTATTAGCTGCAAGTTGCCGTTTTTTGTCATGAAGTAAATGTTTTGGCAGATTTGGGACCAGAAGTCGGCATCAAAAGCAATAGAGAGATCTGTTTCCTTTTTTTTGAGGGTATGGAGAGTGTTGTGTTGGCCTGTAATATTAATTTGTAAATTTTTGAAAGAAGTTTTTTGTGGAGGGGATGTTAATGCATGTAGAAGCTGAAGGGGGAAGGTCTAAGGTTATATTCTTAATTTAGAATGAATTGACGTTGAAACCTTCAAATACTGTAGAAACTGATGGCTCCTGATGCCGAAATTCTGGACCAGGACAGGAAGTAGAACCAGAATGCTATTTTGAATGATGTGTTTAAGGTGAGTGATCCCTTTCTCTATCCATGTGCTTAAGTTTAATGGTTGTTTATTACAAAGGAAGTCGGGATTGTGCTAGATCGGGGTGAAGAGAGAGGGTGCCAAAGTGGAACTAGTAATGTCGTAGAATTTCCACCAGGCTGTCAGAGTAGATGATATTGTGGGGCTTTGGAAACAGGGGTGTTTTTTTAACAGTCTGACTAAGAAATGGCAAATCTGAGATATGGATGTCTTTACTGATTGCTTGTTCTATAGCTAACCATGTATTATCTGAATGAGTGGGATCGGTCCATTTATACATGTATTGAAATTGATTTGCCAGTGAATAGTGGTGGAAATTTGGTGCATTAAGTCCGCCTAATATTTTTGTTTTCTGAAGTGTGGCCAGTTTGATTCTTAGGGGTTTATTTTTCCAGCAATATTTGTTGATGGATGAATTGAGAGAGTTAAACCAGGTGAGAGGTGGGTGGTGGTTGATTTTGGGAATGATTGTCATCTTAACTGTTGCTATTCTGCCTAAAATGGATAGTGGGAGGTTTATCCATCGTTGGAGATCATCGTTTATGGTTTTGAGGAGTGGAGTGAAGTTAAAATTGATCAGCTCTGACAATCTGGAGGAAATGTGGATGCCTAAAAGAGTGATGTGATTTGTGCAGAAGGGGATCGGTGTTGTAAGGGCTGTCACATCCAGACTGTTCATGTTTAGTGGGAGTATGGAGAATATGTTCCAGTTTATTGAGTAGTCTGAGATATGGGAATATGAGTTGATGATTTTAATAACCTCTTGAAGTGATGGTTGTGGATTCTGAATAAATCAGAATCAGAATCAGAAATACTTTTTTGATCCCCAAGGGGACATTGCCTAAAAAAAGTCTTGTACTGAATGTACTCCTGTAACTGACCAGCCCGTCATGGAGTGGGTGGGACACATTGTCCAGAATGACATGCAGCTTGGACAGCATCCTCCTCTCAGACACCTCCGTCAAGGAGTCCAGCTTCACTCCCACAATGTCACTGGCTCTACGGGGGCAGCCAGCAGTGGTATTGATAGGGGTGTCAGCATGTGGGGCAGGGGCCACAGTGTCAAATCTGTTGAAAAACAGGTTAAGTTTTTTGGCCCTGTCCACGCTGCCTTCAACTCCTCTGTTGCCAGCTGACCTGAAACCAGTGATGGTCCTCATCCCTCTCCAGACCTCTCTGGTGTTGTTCTGCTGAAGCTTCGACTCCAGTTTCCTCCTGTTATCCTCCTTAGTCCCTCTGATCCTGACCTTCAGCTGTCTCTATACTGATGTCACCTCCTCCCTGTTGCCATCTCTGAAGGCCCTCTTCTTCTCGTTCAGGATGGCTTTGATGTCCTTTGTTACCCACGGCTTGTTGTTTGGGTAACAATGAACAGTCTCAGTTGGGACAATTGAGTCCACACAGAAGTTTATGTAGTCTGTGATGCACTCTGTGAGCTCATCGATGTCCTCTCTGTTTGGCTCACAGAGTGTCTGCCAGTCCGTGGTCTCAAACATCCCTGCAGTGTCTCATCATCTGACCATCTCCTCACTGTCCTCGTGGTCGCAGGCTGGTTCTTCACCAGGGGCACATAACAGGGGCAGAGATGCACCAGATTGTGATCTGACCTTCCCAGTGGGGGAAGGAGGGAAGAGCTGTATGCATCCTTCACATTAGCATAGAGCAAGGCCAGGGTCCTCTCCTCTCTGGTGGGACAGCTCACATACTGAGTGAATTTGGGCAGTACTTTGTCTAAGGTGACGTGGCCAGGTTAGCAGAGGGGGGGATGTAAACAGTCACCATTAAAACATGGGAAAGCTCGCGGGGGAAGTAAAATGGTCGGAGTCCAACGGCCAAAAGTTCAATGTCCAGGCAACAAATACGCTCCTTGATAGTAATATGAGCAGGATTGCACCGCCCGTTGTTCACAAAAACGGCAAGCCCCCCTCCTTTCCGCTTACCGCTCCCGGTGCAGTCCCTGTCGGCCCAGACAGTCTGGTATCCCTCGATGGAAACATTGTCATCAGGAATGTCCTGGTGCAGCCATATCTCTGTAAAGCACATCAAACTACACTCCTGGTACTGCCTCTGACTCCGGGCTAGCGCCCTTAGCTCCTCCATCTTGTTAGCCAGCGACCTCACGTTGCCCATGGTAACGGAGGGGAGACACGGTTTATATCTCCTCTTCTCCATAAGCCTGCGTTTTCTCAGCCTGACTTCTTTCCTCCACTTCTTATTTCCTCCTCTACAACCTTGGTGCGTCCTCCTCCAGATCTGTTCTTTTTGTAGATCTGGTCGCCACGCCGACCGGCTTCAGAGCGATCAGCTGATCTCTCATTTAAACAAAGCGGCACAGCGGCTGTTGTGCACGGCATAGCAAAGACAGTATTATTAGGGTGAAAAAACAGACCAAAACTCTCTCCACCAGCATGTTTGGACAGGGAACTGCTTAAAAAACTACTAATAACAAATAGTAAACAAATACGTTAAATAAGAAGATAAAAATAGTTTAAATGTAGGAAAACGAGCAGGAGCGATCGCAACAGGCTGCATGCACAGCTGGCGCATGCGCACACTTGTGCACATAAAGAGCAATATATCATCTGCATAGAGACTGATTTTATGGTGCATGTTGGGGGTTTGGATTCCAGTTATGAGTGGGTTCTGGCAGGTAGCTGCTGGGTTCCAAGGGTTCGATGAAGATGGTGAACAGAGAGGGAGACATTGGACATCCTTGCCTGGTCCCCCTGTGCAGAGTGAAGCTTTGTGAGGTTTGTCCATTAGCAATGACCGTTGCTGTGGGTGAGGTGTATAGTGTTTTAACCCAGTTAATAAATGATTCCCCAAAGCCAAATCTGTGGATGGTGTTGATGAGCAATGACCAGTTTACTCTGTCGAAGGCTTTTTCTGCATCTAAGGTGACTATGATGAATTTAAGATGATGTGTACCTGAGTGGTGATTAGATTGAACAGTCTGTGTGTGTTATTTGATGAGTTTCTCCCTTTAATGAATGAATGAATTAATCTTTTCTAATCTATGGGAGAGTGCTTTGGTGATGATTTTTAAGTCGACATCGAGAAGTGAAATGGGATGGTAACTTGAAGGCAGGGTGGGGTCTTTATTAGGTTTGAGGAGGAGTGAGATGGATGCTATGTTCATGTTGGGTGGAAATCTGGAGTTCTGTTGTATTTCAGTTATCATTCTATTGAAGAGTGTGACTAAGATGGACCAGATGTGTTTGTAGAACTCAGCAGGGACGCCATCAGGTTGAGATGCTTTATTGTTGGGCATTCTATTGAGGGCAGAGTGGATTTCTTCATTTGTTAGGGGAATGTCTAATGTGTTCTTTTGTTCTGTGGAGAGCTGGGTTAAATCTAGCCTGGTGAGAAATTATCTGATGTCTTCTTCCTTTAGGCTGTTATCTGAGGAGTAAAGGTTGGCATAGAATTCTCTGAATATTTGATTTATTTCATCAGGTGAGTTTGTTGGCTTCCCTGCTGAGTTCTTGATGGTGGAGATGGTTGATTTTGCCTTATTTCGTTTGATTTGGTTTGCGAGGTGTTTACCGGATTTGTTATTGTGGTGAAAGATTTCTTGACAGCGTCTGCTGACTAGAAAGTTTGTTTTCTTATTCAAGATTTAATTTACCTGTAGTTTATATTGTCTTAACTTCCTGTCATTTTCTTTTGTTGGGATGGCTGCATTGGTGATTTCAAGCTGTTTGATTTTTTGTTCTAATTCAGATTCTTGTTTTTTTTCTTTCTTTTTTCTTATAAGTAGAGAATGATATGATTATTCCTCTCATTACGGCTTTCCCTGTTTCCCATAGAAGGGTCGGTGATGACTCTGGGGAATCATTTATTTCCAGAAAGCCCCAGGAAGGATGCCCACTCTTGTTTGATGAGATTATCAAATTCCGGGTCTTTCAGGAGGGATGTGTTGAAGCGCCATCTGGTGACTGGTTTGTGTGGGTTTGGTAGGTTCCATTTGAATGATACTGGGGCATGGTCCCTGATGATGATGGAATGGATTTGCTGAACAGGGGGATTTGGGATTATAGAGTTACTGGTGAGGAAGAAATCGATGCGTGAATATGAATGATGAACTGGTGAAAAAAAAACAAAACTCTCTTGCAGATGGATGGCGCCAACCATCCCCAAGACCAAAATCTCTCATGAACTGGATTATTTTTTCTGTGGATTTCCAGGTGCGATTATTGTTGGATATGTTGGATCTGTCTATTGATGGGTCTGTTACTGTGTTAAAGTCACCGCCAGTTATTATTGGCGAGTCAGAAAAATTTGATATGGATGAGAAAAAGTTACGAAAAAAGAAAGGGTCATCTGTGTTTGGGCCATATAAATTAGCAATTGTCAGTTGGCTATTGTTGATTGATATGTTAATAATGATAAAACATCCCTCTGGGTCTGTGATTGTTGTGTTACGGATGAATGATATTGATTTGCTGATTAAAATACAAACTCCTCTTTGTTTCTTATTGTAATGAGATGAAAATGAGTGAATAAACTGGGAAGATTTTAACTTAATATTGTCAGATTCTGAGAGGTGTGTTTCTTGTAGTAAACAAATATCTGCTTGAAGTGAGGTGAGGTGATTAAATAATTTACTTTTTTTGCCTGGGTACCCATACCACGGACATTCCATGTAACAAATCTGATAGCTGACATACTGGGGGATTGTTAACAGTGAAAGAGAAATCCATAACACTCAGTGAGTGTGTGTGTGAGTGAGTGTGGACATATGCAGGTGGGTGTGTGTGCGTGAGTATGTATGGGTCTGTGAAAGGGGGACTTGCATGGCTAAATATGTATAAACAAAACAAGACAAAACAAAAACAGAAAAGTTTACACACATAAAACCAGTAAAGCAAAACAAGAACTGAACAAAAAAAGGACCACACTTGGTGTGCCACATATCAGAGCGCATGCAATGCGGAGCAAGACGTAGGTGCATTGATGTTTATGATTGTCCTTATGGTAAACAATGGCAGGGTGAGAGGAAGATGTGTATGAGTATGTGTATGCAAGAGAGCGAGAGAGAGAAAAAGAGCAATGTTGTGTGCGTTTACATGAGGGGGGGGCTAGTATAACCAGGGGTGATGTCCTTGCTGCGATATAACTGTCCGTTTATGTAAAGTGTGTCCACTGGGATGACTGCTTTCTTTCCTTCTGAGATCAGTTGTTTACGGATTGGGGAGAGTTGTTTTCGTCTGACCATGATTTCTTTCGGGTATTGATTGTTTAGTCCGTAGTCCGTTCCTTTTTAGCTGTTTTCCTTGACGTTTGACCAGCTCTTTCTGTTTAAATTGTTTAAATCTGGCGACAATCATGTGGGGTCTGATGTTGTTGCTGTTTTTCTGTCCTAATCGGTGAACGCATTGAAAGTTGATGTTATTTACGGATTCTGTGGGAAGTTTGAGTTATTGTTTAATGAAGTCCTTAACTGCTTTCTCTGGGTCCTCAGTGGCGTGTTCGGGAATGCCGAAAAATACCAAATGGTCTGTCATGCTGCATGCTTGTCCAGGATTGTTTCTTTCATAACTTTGTTTTCGGTGGTAACATAAGTGAGCTTAATTATAACCAAAATTAACATATTGATAGTAAAGAGTGAAGGATTTCGGAGCTCTTGACACAGTAGTTGGCGATTTACTCTCTTTTGTACAACATTGAGCAGACAGCAAGTATGATTACAAAAACATTTATTCAAAAAGAAAATAAATGCTAAAAAAAAACACACAATTATGATTACAAAAACATTTATTCAAAAAGAAAATAAATGCTAAAAAAAACACACAATATATCCCAACTGCTAATACATACAAGTATATATACAAGTGTGGATGTGTAAATGTGGGTGTGTGTGTGAGAGAGATAGACAAAGAGAAGGTGTGTGTTGGTGTGAGTGTGAACATACCAAGAGGCAGCAGTAGACTGACTAACAACAGAAGCTACGATATGCCAGATTCAAGATGTTGGATCAAAGATGGCTGCTGAGCAAGGAAGGCCTTAGCTGACCATGGGGTTGGTCAGACAAAGGAGCAAAGAAAAGGCAGGAACTTTAATTTCCCTCTCTGTGTGTTTCTGTTGAGAGCCAATTTCTGAGTGCATGTATTTAGTTTAAATTCCAGACTAATCAATAACCCAAATACAAAGACATCAAAACAATGATTCATTCAATAGCATTAACATCAATGCATGTTACACATACTATGACGAAAGACAAATTAAACAGTCTTGCTCAGCTTGTACTTATGTTCTAATGCTATGCCCAGATGTTACTTGCCAATCTAGGAGTGGTAGAAGAGTTCTTTGGGTTGCCGGCTGAAGAAAAGATGTTCCGGTTGAATGTAACAATTAGGTTACAGAACATGAGGCATTCTGGGACATTGAGTTCAAATGGCTCTTCTTGATTTGAGGAACAAAGAAGTCAACGGTAGCCATTTTGAAGACAGAACTCACAGGACATTGTAGTTGTTTCCTAAGTAGCAATGATGTGTAGAAGATGAAGAAACCTCCGCTGATACCGACTTGGTTGCATAAGAATCAATTTATTACAACAAAGTTCAGCATCCACCAGGCACCATGGTCTGCCTGGGAGAGGATTCAGGATCAATGTGAATTGCTCTCTCTCACAGCTCATACAAGTCTCTTATATAGGTACAGGCATCAATACATTTGTCAGTAAAGCAACTTCTCACCTGCTGTGATCGATCATAATCATAATCAGATATCTCCTTTTTTGAAAGGAGCATCATTCCATGTTACTTTTAGCCTGGCACCAGTATTCTGCACACTTGGCTCCCAGGCCTAACCATCCCTAGTCCTTTGACCTCGAGGCCTCCTTGCCTAACCGAAATAAGAACCTTAAGAAACTGAGCATAATACACCTCATATTTTAGAAATATGAGGTGTATTATTGAGACTCCACAGAGTCTCGAAAAAGAGAAAGGTAATCCATTCACATAACATTCCCTTAGCAATATATGAAATTGGTGGAGTGTGAGAGCGAAAAACCTGCCGGCAGCTTTCTTTACCATTTGCCCATCAAACAATCTAGACAGGAAAATTCTCTCACAGTCCCTCTGCCTCAGGCAACCACATATAGTACTCCAAGCCAAGTTACTTAAGTTTTCCTGCAATTGTGTAAAATCAACATATGAGCAAATACATTCGGGAACCCCAGAAACAAATCAAAACAACGTCTAAAGTCAGGCTGGTCGAGCCCTCGAACCCTCCAATGGACCTTTCCCTGCCTACCATCAACTTCCCTAAGCATCAAAAATAAAAGAACCTGAGGTCCCAGTGCATTTACATCATAACAGAAAACATAATTTCTAAAACAGTTAAAATAAAGAATCATCATACAACAATATACATCAAGTTCAACAAAACAAAATTTAATATTGTAACTCTTGACGGGGCCTTCCATCCTTTTCACTGTCCATTTTGAGTGTCTGAGTCCATTTAGAAAGTAGGGGATTCCTGAATAACCAATAACCCCCATGTTGATCTCCCAGATACTGTCCTGGGAAGAAAGAACACATCACCCAGTATTTTGCAAAACATCAATACAAAAACACACAAAACACACTCAAATGTAAATTTTATTTATTTTTAATTTTTTTTTAAATTTTTACCAATCTTTCCATTTCCCCCCTTTCACCCCCATTTAGGGTCTCAACTGCTCAAGTATAAGTGACTCCACTATTACTAACACAGTGTAGCAAAATGTTATTCAAAACCAAAGAAATTACGTATGTGGAGAAGTATCAGTAAAATATTATAACAGAATAATTTTGAAAACAAACGTCCAAATTGCATTGTAAGCAAATAATCAAAATGGATATTTCTCAACCACTTCAACTTCTGCCACTATTTCTTCATCATCATTGTCTAAATCGGTCCTTTGTAACAATGGCATCTGGGCTCCATTTCCCGGCATCACAACTCCAACCCATCTCAATATCATGGCTTTTGCAAAGGTCAACAACAATGTACAAAAACAGAACATTATACATAATGATAAAAGAACTGCAACCAAAATCTGAACCAACACTGCCCCCATTGGCCCTAAATTTATCCTGCAACCAAGCATTCGCAGACCATCCAGCTGAATGTGAAGGCCCAAATGCATCCCTTATATGTTTTAACGCATCTATGACACTTGTCATATTATCAGAATTGTCAGGAACCAAAGTATAACAAGCATCCCCAGACAAATTCAACGCCATACATAAACCTCCTTGTTTGGCCAGA
The DNA here is from genome assembly GCF_008729295.1 of Plectropomus leopardus. Taxonomy (NCBI): domain Eukaryota; kingdom Metazoa; phylum Chordata; class Actinopteri; order Perciformes; family Serranidae; genus Plectropomus; species Plectropomus leopardus. The sequence continues at coordinate 2,495,880 of NC_056482.1, read as the reverse complement.
ATATAATCAAGAGTCATGTCATGTTTAAGCAACGTTAGTCTATGACTTCTCTGAGTATTAGACAGAAAGTCAAAACCTTTTATAGTCTCATTTGCAAAGCCCTGCAAGGTGTATGTAATGTTATCAATAAGATCAGCCAAAAATGTCACTCCATACCAAGGAAATAGTCCAATTCCCCATTTTTCTCCAAGACTTATCCTCCAGTGGTAAGACTCCAGATTGTGGAACTGAGCCATTTCTCTCTTTTTCCTACTTCCTGGGATGTAATTAAAATGCGCATCCTCAGGCGCATATCCCTCTCTGGATGGTCAAAACCTCATATGGGAGTTTCAGAGTTGCCATATAGCAACATCCCGTCCATCCATATGGTAAAAATATGTATGCTTTATCCTGACAAATCCACCAAATATCTTGAAAAGTTCCTATTGTGACATTTCCCGGCAAAATCTGATTCTCTACCTTCAAAGTTCTACTTTGTTTATGATGTGGGGCATGAAAAGTCACCATATACATATCATCACTTGATTTATGACCAATTCTTCCAAAATGCATCATATATCTATCACATTCTGATATTCCCATGAACATTCCTGGGCCATTGTGAGTATTATTGGAACAAAAACAATCCTTAGCCCTCACAGATCTCACTTCCATTGCATCTGGAACCGCTGTCATTACATCTTCATGTTAGTCAAGTAAATTTAAATACGGTAACTCCATTAACCAAGAACAATTAAGCCTAGGCTTAAACAAATGAGATGACAAGGCCATAATTCTATCTTTGGGTGAATTCTGCTGATAGAGGCAACCATGACAATACATAGGACTGACAGACAGTAGAAAGCGGTTCCGGCACTGCTTCCAAAATTGACGGCCACATGCCAGGCGATGGAATTTTCACCACACATGGACACTTCAACTTTCTTACCGATCTTACAGAATGTGTCAGCTGCTCGAACCACAAATTCCTACTTGCCCATGGGTCTGTGATTTGTAATGCCGAGGAATCGAATCCATATGCCTTCCACTGTGCTTCTCTCTTTTTCAACGCATGATATGGTTCTTCCTCGTCAAGATTTAAACCATCATTATCAACCTCCAAAATAATTCGCTGAGCCATTACAAATAAATCGTCATCATCCATTCCCACGGTTAGTTTCCTTCCATCATTATCCTCAGTAGTATTAACCACATCAACCTCCATTATGTTTCCCTGTTTAAAGCCTGCAGATTCCAATACTGCCGTTTGTATTCCTGTAAAGTTTTCAGCCACCAATGGTTCATCTATTGCTCCACTAATAGTAGTCTGTACATTATCCTCCTTTAAAGTAGCACTTGTAAAAAATTATTCTTGTACATTTTCAGCAGCCACAGAACCTTCAGTAGACCTCAAGTTTTTCATTGTATAGTTCCTCTTCTTTCTGCTTTAGCCAGTATCCGTCTCACTACTGAGTCATACCCTCCAAAGACCTCATCCGAATCACTACAACTATCATCTTTTACTGTCTTCTTTTTGGGCCTTTGTCCACACCAACCTTTCAAAGGTGCCTTCTTCTTTTTTGTTTTAGAGCTGGGTGTAGTGGACTGCCTTGGCGTGGTCATTACATTTTCCCTCTGAAGAACTCCAGAGCTCAACCTCCCTTGGGCAAGTGGGGGACACATCAAGTTTTACAATAATATATATATATAAGCAAAAGTCCCTGTGCATAGCCAATGTGATGGTCAGATGCTGGTTGGTAGCAGGGTAATACTGTATATAGTGGAAAACAAAGTAGACTACTGCACACTTAATGACTTTACTTTGATTTATTCAGAGCAAGTGATGCGTTTCACCTGTGGCTTCTTCAGGTTCACTCATGACAAATTATCAACATCACCTCTCATTAATTTAAAATATATAAATAACATTTCAAAAGTGTACAATACAAAAACATGACAGTATTTACAAAGGGCCATAAAGTAGCAAATATCTTATGATTCACAATAAAAACAATAATATGATAGTATAAATGGTAAATGGACTGTATTTGTATAGCACTTTTCTAGTCTTTTTGACCATTCAAAGCACTTTTACAGGACATGTCACACCCCTTCACACACACTCACACAGTGGTGGCCGAGGCTACTGTACAAGGTGCCACCTACTAGGTAGTAACCATTCATAGGCATGCACACTCCGATGACGCAGCATCAGGAGCAATTTGGGGTTCAGTATCTTACCCAATGATACTTCGACATGTTGCCCAGGGGAGCCGCAGATCGAACCGTTGACCTTCCGATTAGAGGACGACCCACTCTACCTCTGAGCCACAGCCACCCCAAAGACGACAAATCAAAGACAACAAGAAGCCTAGAAAATGGCATCTTATACCATTTCATCACAAAAAAAGGAAACTACTGCTATAAAGCAGGATGAATATAAAATTGAGGATAAACTATCCATCCTTAATGAAATCCTTTATGTTATATTTCTTTCTTGAATGAGGATGATTAAACTTCTTAGTATCGAATGTGTTTGAACAGTGTGCACATTTACCATAGCTGTAATTTTCACACACTTGTTGAGATAGCCAATTTGTTTGTGTGGGTTCTTTATACATAGAGCTGACAATAATATCTCTGACATTAATGCCTCTTTTGAGGCAAAAGTGAAGTCTAGAGGATGATAGATGTTGCAGATCCAGAAAATGAATATTTTATAGTAGTATATACAGTATAGTTTTATAGTTCATCCTCAGAACCTTTAAACCCCATAAATATGTCATCAATATACCTTTTAAAAAACAAAGTGTTTTTTGCAAAAGAGTTGTTGTTAAATATGTGTCTGTCCTCCCACAAGCCCATGGACAAATTTGCATAACTAGGAGCAAATGGTGACCCCATGCTTGTACCTTGTGACTGTAAGTAATACTTATTGTCAAAAATAAAGCAATCTGATTTTAAAATGAACTTAGTGAGAGACAAAAGCAAATCCACAGGGAGTGAATCGTTCTTAGGCTCAAGGTAAAAGCTCATGGCTTCCAGTCCATCATCATGTGGTATGTTGCTGTATAAACTTTCCACATCAAGTGAAACCAAAAAGGAGTTGTAAGGCATAGAGATGTCAGCCACCGATTTCAAAATATCTTTAGTGTCCACCACATATGATGGTAATGTCTTTACAATGTCCTTAATAAAGTAGTCCACAAACTGATGTAGAGGTTCATATATATATATATATATATATATATATATATATGATTACTGTATTATCGCACCCCTCCCTGAGCTACCACCTTATCGTGGTGGAGGGGTTTGCGTGTCCCAGTGATCCCAGGAGCTCAGTTGTCAGGGGCTTCATGCCCCTGGTAGGGTCACCCATGGCAAACAGGTCCTAGGGGAGGGACCAGACAAAGTGTAGCTCACAAGACCTTTATGATGACGACAACCAATGGTCCGGAGATCCCCCTCGTCCTCGTCACCGGGGCCGCCCCTGGAGCCAGGCCTGGGGGTGGGGCTCGATGGCGAGCGCCTGGTGGCCGGGCCTTTACCCATGGGGCCCGACCGGGCACAGCCCGAAGAGGTGACATGGGACCTCCTTCCCGTGGGCTCACCACCCGTAGGAGGGACCGTAGGGGTCGGGTGCAATTTGAGATGGGCGGCAGCCGAAGGCGGGGACCTTGGCGGTCCGATCCTCGGCTGCAGAAGCTAGCTCTGGGGACATGGAATGTCACCTCTCGGTGGGGAAGGAGCCTGAGCTGGTGTGCGAGGTTGAGAAGTTCCGACTAGATATAGTCGGCCTCACCTCGATGCATGGCTTGGGCTCCGGAACCAGTCTTCTCGAGAGGGGATGGACTCTCTTCCACTCTGGAGTTGCCACTGGTGAGAGGCCTGTACGTTGGAGTTTACCCCAGTGAATGAGAGGGTAGCCTCCCTCCGCCTTCGGGTTGGGGGACGGATCCTGACTGTTGTTTGTGCCTATGGTCCAAACATCAGTTCAGAGTATCCACCCTTTTTGGAGTCCTTAGAGGGGGGGCTGGAGAGTGCTCCTTCTGGGGACTCCCTCGTTCTGCTGGGGGACTTCAACGCTCACGTTGGCAACGACAGTGAGACCTGGAGGGGCGTGATCAGGGAAGAATGGCCCCCCCCCCCGATTGAACCCGAGTGGTGTTTTGTTATTGGACTTCTGTGCTCTCCACAGATTGTCCATAACGAACACCATGTTCAAACATAAGTGTGTCCATATGCGCACTTGGCATCAGGACACCCTAGGCTGCAGTTCAATGATCGACTTTGTAGTCGTATCGTTGGACTTGCGGCCGTATGTCTTGGACACTTGGGTGAAGAGAGGGGCGGAGCTGTCAACCGACCACCACCTGGTGGTGAGTTGGCTCCGATGGTGGGGGAGGACGCCGGTCAGACCTGGCAGACCCAAACGCATTGTGAGGGTCTGCTGGGAACGTCTGGCAGAGTCTCCCGTGAGAAGGAGGTTCAACTCCCACCTCCGGGAGAGCTTCAACCATGTCCCGGGGGAGGCGGGGACATTGAGTCCGAGTGGGCCGTGTTCCGTGCCTCCATTGCTGAGACGGCCGACCGGTGCTGTGGCCATAAGGTGGTCAGTGCCTGTTGGGGCGGCAACACCCGAACCCGCTGGTGGACACCGGTGGTAAGGGGTGCCGTCAAGCTGAAGAAGGAGTCCTATCTGGCCTTCTTGGCCTGTGGGAGTCCGGAGGCAGCAGACAGGTACCGACAGGCCAAGCGGAGTGCGGCGGCGGCGGTCGCCGAGGCGAAAATCCAGGGTGTGGGAGGAGTTTGGCAAGGCCATGGAAAACGATTTCCGGAGGGCTTTGAAGAGGTTCTGGACCACCATCCGGCGTCTCAGGAGGGGGAAGTAGTGCTCCGTCAACACTGTGTATGGTGGCGACGGGGCGCTGCTGACCTCGACTCGGGACGTTGTAGATCGGTGGAAAGAATACTTCGAAGACCTCCTCAATCCCACCGACACGCCTTCCGTTGGGGAGGCAGGGCCTGGGGACTCGGGGGTAGGCTCCTCTATCTCTGGGGCTGAGGTTACCGAGGTGGTCAAAAAGCTCCTCGGTGGCAGGGCCCCAGGGGTGGACGAGGTCCGCCGGAGTTCCTCAAGGCCCTGGATGTTGTGGGGCTGTTGTGGCTGACGCGACTCTGCAACATTGCGTGGACATCGGGGGCAGTGCCCTTGGACTGGCAGACTGGGGGTGGTGGTCCCCTTTTTAAGAAGGGGGACCAGAGGGTGTGTTCCAACTTCAGAGGGATCACACTCCTCAGCCTCCCTGGTAAGGTCTATTCGGGGGTACTAGAGAGGAGGGTCCGCCGGATTCAGGAGGAGCAATGCCGTTTTTCGCCCCGGTCGTGGAACTGTGGACCAGCTCTGGACCCTTGGCAGGATCCTTGAGGGTGCGTGGGAATTTGCCCAACCAGTCCACACGTGCTTTGTGGACTTGGAGAAGGCATTCGACCGTTTTCCTTTGGGGAGTCCTGTGGGGGGTTCTCCGGGAATATGGGGTTTCGGACTCCCTGATACGGGCTGTCCGTTCCCTGTATGACCGGTGCCAGAGCTTGGTCCGCATTGCCGGCAGTAAGTTGAACTCGTTTCCGGTGAGGGTTGGACTCCGCCAGGGCTGCCCTTTGTCACCGATTCTGTTCATAACTTTTATGGACAGAATTTCTAGGCGCAGCCAGGGTTGAGGGGGTCCGGTTTGGTGACCTCAGGATTGGGTCTCTGCTCTTTGCAGATGATGTGGTCCTGTTGGCTTCATCAGGCCGTGACCTTCAGCTCTCACTAGATCGGTTTGCAGCTGAGTGTGAAGCGGCTGGGATGAGAATCAGCACCTCCAAATCTGAGACCATGGTTCTCAGCCGGAAAAGGGTGGCGTGCCCCCTCCGGATCGGGGACGAAGTCCTGCCCCAAGTGGAGGAGTTTAAGTACCTCGGGGTCTTGTTCACGAGTGAGGGAAGGATGGAACGGGAGATCGACAGGCGGATCGGTGCAGCGTCTGCGGTAATGCGGACTCTGCACCGGTCTGTCGTGGTGAAGAGGGAGCTGAGCCGAAAGGCAAAGCTCTCGATTTACCGGTCGATCTTCGTTCCTACCCTCACCTATGGTCACGAGCTTTGGGTAGTCACCGAAAGAACAAGATCGCGGGTACAAGCGGCCAAATGAGTTTCCTCTGTAGGGTGGCTGGGCTCTCCCTTAGAGATAGGGTGAGAAGCTCGGTCATCCGGGAGGAGCTCGGAGTAGAGCCGCTGCTCCTCCGCGTTGAGCAGAGCCAGATGAGGTGGCTCGGGCATCTAATTAGGATGCCTCCAGGGCACGTCCCACCGGTAGAAGGCCCCGGGGAAGACCCAGGACACGCTGGAGAGACTACGTCTCACAGCTGGCCTGGGAACGCCTCGGGGTCCCCCGGAAAGAGCTGGACGAAGTGGCCGGGGAGAGGGAAGTCTGGGTTTCCCTGCTTAGGCTGCTGCCCCCGCGACCCGACCCCAGATAAGCGGAAGAAAATGGATGGATGGATGTATTATCGTAAACATATTTTGCTGCCTTTACTTATGCACTGTTACCTTAGGATATCTCATGCATTACTTTGAGTTGTAAAACACAAAAAATGAGTAGTTACCAAGAAGCTAATGAAGAATGAATGAGGAACTATTAGTTAATGGTCAGTTCTTGAGTAACTCCTAATGAAATATCATACAGTAGCTAATCATCAGATAATAATATGTTAATTGATAATGACTGAGGGAACTGATGAGAAACAAATGAGTAACTAATTATTGGTTAATGGTCAGTTCTTGAGTAGCTCCCAATCCAATATCATAAAGTAGCTAATCATTAGTCAATGATTAGTTAATTTAGACATTAGTGATGCAATTAATATGGGACAGATGTGAAACTAACTTTTATTTAAAGGTCAGTTCTTAAGTAACCCTGAATCAAACATCACGCAGTAACTTATTTATTTAGAAATCATTAACTAATAAGGGATGAATGAATAACTAATTATTAGTCAGCTCTTGAGTGATGTGAGTGTCATGGGCAGCTCACCATCAAAGCAAGATCACATCATCATCCCTTTAATCCAACACCCTGACATATGAAGAGATCAAAGGAATTTAACTTACACATAGTAAATTTAGTTCTGTTGTGTGACATTCTCAAATAAGAATATTGTACTGTTCTCCTCTGAAACAGCAGGCCTAACTCATTTCCCAAGATCTTTTGTGATAAACTGTTTGTCTACTGTACCTGGCAGGATTTACTGGAGAAAAGGTAAAGCAACTTCAAAATAAATCTCTTTACACATTTACAGTACTCATTTGTTACATTTGATACATCACAAATAGCACAATCACGTTGAAATCAAAGACACATTCAGTTAGAGCTAAACAATATAATACTCACTTTTTTAACATAACAAAAGTATTAAATTGAAATACACACAGGGCTAGAATCAAAAGCCTTTTAACAAATTACATGACAAGCAGGTGTATTCTTCAACCCGTAAACAGTTTGTTGCCATGAATTGTGGCATTGTGATCAACAACAAAGCTAGTGACAGCTATTCATTAACAGATGCAAAGACAATACATTGCTAACAATGCTAACACTATGCTACCTAATTAACACACATACATACAAATACAACAGGCTGCTTAACTGGTAAGGCAGCCCAAGCTAATTGGTGACACACACAAAACATGCAGACACAACTCACCTGAATGCAAAGGACTGAGGAGCATAATGTGTGGTCAAATGTTATGTCTTCAGATCAGTTCAACTGTTCAACCAGGCAAAAGAAGAGGAAGTGACCTCACCTCACCTGGATGTTTAGAAGAGGAAGTGACCTCACCTAACCTGGATATTTATAGTTTGGGAGTGGTCTGGGATTGACTATGTGGTAGTTGGCTTTTCAACCTGGGTTATCTGGGTTACCTTATATTATAACTGGTTATTAGTCATTACCTTCATTAAGTAATGATTAGCTTACCAACAATTCTTATGTGAGTGCACCACTTTAATTTCATTTTTATTTATATTTATAAAAATAAAAAGGGAACCTTCCTGTCCTCCCCATTACCGACACAAATAAATTATGTCATATGTAAACTTGCTATATATATATAACCGGGAGAGCTTCAACCATGTCCCCGGGAGAGGCGGAGGAAATTGAGTCCGAGTGGGCCATGTTCCGTGCCTCCATTGCTGAGGCGGCCAACTGGTGCTGTGGCCATAAGGTGGTTGGTGCCTGTCGGGGACGCAACACCCGCACCCGCTGGTGGACACCGGTGGTAAGGGATACCGTTAAGCTGAAGAAGGAGTCCTATTAGGCCTTCTTGGCCTGTGGGACTCTGGAGGCAGCAGACAGGTACCGACAGGCCAAGGAATGCAGCTACAATGGTTGCCGAGGCGACTTCCGGACAGCTTCGAAGAGGTTCTGGACCACCATCTGGCATCTCAAGAGGAGGAAGCAGTGCTCTGTCAACTCTGTGTATGGTGGGGACGGGGCGCTGCTGACCTCCACTCGGGACGTTGTGGATCGGTGGAAGGAATCCTCCTCAATCCGCCAACACACCTTCCGGTGAGGAAGCAGGGCCTGGGGACTCGGGGGTGGGCTCCTCCATCTCTGGGGCTGAGGTTGCCGAGGTGGTCAAAAAGCTTCTCGGTGGCAGGGCCCCGGGGGTGGATGAGGTCCACCTAGAGTTCCTTTAGGCCCTCAATTGAACAAAGTGCTGTACAAGGTAAAAGACAATAATAATAATAAAAGTCTCAAATGAGGCATGAAATTGCATACAATAAAATGAATAAAATAATAAAATAAATTTAACAAAGACAAGGAAAACCCATACAATAAAAACAATAAAATAAGAATCAAATGAAAGCAAATGAAATGAAATGAAATCACATCAAATCAAATCAAATCAAATCAAATCAAATCAAATCAAATCAAATCAAATCAAATCAAATCAAACAGTGTCAAAGGCCAAGAAGAAGAGGTGGGTTTTAGGACGAGATTTAAAAATAGGCAGAGAAGAGGCCTGCCTGATGTGCTGAGGGAGCTCATTCCAGAGTCTAGGAGCTGCGACAGCAAAGGCACGATCCCCTATGAGCTTCCGCTTGGTTTTAGGCATGTTCAGGAACAGTTGATCAGCTGACCTGAGCTAGTGTGAGGGGGTATAGAGCTGTAGGAGCTCAGAGAGGTACGGTGGGGAGAGACCATTTAGGGATTTAAAAGCAAATAAAAGAATTTTAAAATGAATCCTAAAATGTATGGGCAGCCAGTGGAGCGAGGCTAAAATGGGGGAAATGTGCTCATGTTTACGTGTGCCAGTTAAAAGACGTGCGGCAGCGTTCTGCACCAGCTGGAGGCGGGCAATGGAGGATGCACTAACCCCTACATACAACGCATTACAATAATCCACCAGAGTGGTGACAAAGGCGTGGATTAATGTTTCAAACTGCTGTATTCTGAGAATTGGCTTGATTTTGGCCAGCTGGCTCAAATGATAAAAGCTAGATTTGACAACCGCCGCGATCTGGCTGTCGAACTTAAGTTCAGAGTCCACTTTAACACCCAGGTTTGAGATGTTTGGCTTTAAGTACTGGACCAAGGAACCCAGATTTACAGGGGGGTCTTAGAGGTGCCACCAAAGACCATCACTTCTGTCTTTTTGTCATTGAAGTATAAAAAGTTTGGGGCCATCCAGTCCTTAATGTCGTCAAGATATTTAAATAGCGGTTTGACAGGGAGTGAGTCAATCTTTTTCAGTGGTACATAAATCTAGCTGTCGTCCGCATAACAGTGGAAGGAAACGCCATGCCGCCTAAGTATAGAGCAAAGCGGGAGCAAATAGAGGGAGAAAAGAAGAGGGTCTAAAACTGAGCCCTGAGGGACCCCACAAGAGAGAGGAGCAGAGGAGGACACAGAGTTGCCAAGGCTGACACAGAAGGTTCTGTAAGCCAAGTACGACCTGAACTACTCCAGTGCTACACCCCTGATGCCCACCCACAGCTCCAAACATGAGAACAGGATGTCATGGTCCACTGTGTCGAAGGCAGCAGTTAAATCTAAAAGCAAAGTGACATAGTCACCGGAGTCAGTGGCTAAAAAGATGTCATTAAAAACTCTTAGAAGCACTGATTCTGTGCTGTGGAGGGATTTAAAACCAGATTGGAAAGCCTCAAGAATGTTGTGCTCTTTTAGACAGGTCATCAATTGACTATGAACAATCTTCTCAAGGATTTTTGAAATAAAAGGCAGTTTGGAGATATGCCTAAAATTAGCAAGAATTGTAGGGTCAAGGCCAGGTTTTTTTAATCAGAGGATGGACTACTGCATGTTTAAAGTGTTCAGGGACCACACCTGAGGACAGACTGGTATTAATGACTGCAGTAACATATGGTCCTACATTGGAGAAAACCTCTTTAAAAAGTTTAGGAGGAACAGCATCATTGGGGGAACCTGAGGGCTTCAGATGACTAACAATCTCCTGTATGAGGGACAGCATCACAGGCTCAAACTGGTCGAAAACAGCAGAGTAGGTGGGAGAAAGTGAGGGGTCACAAGGAGATGGTGGGATGAGAGCCCTGGCAGAAGATACCTAAAAAGTGAAGAAAGCTTTCACAAGCAGCAGTGGAGGCCTCTATACAGAGAGATTGCGGGGCATTAAGAGCTGAGTCAATCGTTTTAAACAAAACACAAGGTTTGTGACAATTTGACATGATGATATTAGATAAATGCTCTCTTTTTACATTTTTTACAGTTGTCTGATAACGATGCAAGCATTCCCTTAACATTAGAAAGGACACCTGAAGTTTGTCCTTTTTCCACTTGCCCTCAGCTTTACAGCACTCTTGTCTGGCAGCACGAGTAGTCTCATTTAACCAGGGCTCAGGCTTAATTTTAGGCTGCCTGGTTTTTAATGGAGCCACAGTATCTAAAACAGTCTGGCAGAAGGAGTTAAACCAGGAGCTGAGCTCCTCTGTTGTGCACACAGACTCAGGAGTGACAGGGTTATGGTTGAAGGCGGCCGAAAACCGAGCAGCAGTGGAGGGGTTAATAATACGACAGCGCCGAGGAGCAGCGGCAGATTTAAATGTATTACAGGCAAGAGGAACTTCAAATAATACAGGCACATGATCGTAGGATAACACAAGATCAAGTGTGTGTCCACGTTCTTTTGTGGGTCCAGACACAGACTGCACAAGATTTAAAGAGTCAATGAGTTTTAAAAGTCCTTTGCCATTGGCATGATTTCAGCCAGAAAGTCAGAAAATTCATTTAAGAAGTCCTTATTGTATTTAGGGGGCCAGTAGACCACAGCACACAATACGGTGTGAGGGCGACCAAGCTCAAATAAGCACAGTTCAAAGCTGGTGAATGAGGATGATAAGGATAACTGCTTACATCTATAGTGATTCTTGTAGACAATGGTGGTTCCTCCTCCTTTGCCCGATGTCCGCAGAGTTGAAGTAGCAGCAATCATCTGTTAAAAGTTCAGTAAAAGAGCTGGCCTCACCAACAGTCAGCCATGTCTCTGTCACTCAGAGAAAATCCAATCCTTGGGTTGAGAATAAATCCTTCAGAATGAAGGTCTTGTTCGCTAACGATCTAGCATTCACCAAGCCAATCCTGGCGGGAATCGGTGGATCCATGGCATTAGCTGTCCGGGGGCAAGTTGTGGTGATTCGCTCCGTGTCAGCAGGGACGAGGGGAGCAGGGACCTCGGGGCTGGAGCACCTCATCCGGGCCAGCGACAGGTAGCAGCCAGGAGTCTTCAGGGACGAGTGAGCGCTGAGAAAAAGAGAGACCAGGCATGGCTCCAAAAATCAGTCCAGGAACCTGAAGAAAAACCCACCAGGCAAGCCTTCTGTCTCACCAGCCGACCACTACGTCTACCCCGACATTTACGCTGAGCAGGTGGAGCGGCAGAGGTGAGGTGGGATCCTGGCCAAGTGTGGAGGCACAGATCCAATCCACCATGATCCAACTTTACTAGATCTTTGGCATTAAGTCGGGGATCCAGCAGTGTTTGGCGATTGTACACCAGTAGACAGTTGGCATTCAGAGCAACAAGCGAGACAAATAGCAAAAACACACACAGCACTGGCAGAGACAGACGGCAGGCCACACACACCAGTGCCATTTCATCTGCCAGGTCTGACCGGTGTCCTCCCCCACCATCGGAGCCAACTCACCACCAGGTGGTGATCGATTGACAGCTCCACCCCTCTCTTCACCCAAGTGTCCAAGACATGCGGCCGCAAGTCCGACGATGCAACTACAAAGTCGATCATCGAACTGCGGCCTAGAGTGTCCTGATGCCAAGTGCGCATATGGACACCCTTATGCTTAAACATGGTGTTTGTTATGGACAATCAGTGGTGAGCACAGAAGTCCAATAACAAAACACCACTCGGGTTCAGATCGGGGGGGCCATTCCTCCCAATCACGCCCCTCCAGGTCTCACTGTCATTGCCAATGTGAGCGTTGAATACCCCCAGCAGAACGAGAGATTCCCCAGAAGGAGCACTCTCCAGCACCCCCTCTAAGGACTCCAAAAAGGGTGGATACTCTGAACTGCTGTTTGGACCGGAGGCACAAACAACCAAGGCGGAGGGAGGCTACCCTCTCATTCACCGGGGTAAACTCCAACATACAGGCACTGAGCCGGGGGCCAATAAGTATTTCCACCCCTGCCAGGCGCCTCTCACCAGTGGCAACTCCAGAGTGGAAGAGAGTCCAACCCCTCTCGAGATGACTGGTTACGGAGCCCATGCTGTGTGTCGTGGTACCACAACTATCCTTTGGTTTTCATGAAGTTTACATTTTTTGTTCGATAAATGATGTAGACCAAGATGCCACAGATTTTGCATGTCCAAAGGAAGTAATTCACCTTGTGAAATATCTCCTTCAAGGGTCCAAAGTCTAGTACATACTTTTTCCAAGTTTCACTGAAATGGATGATTGCATCACTCTACAGTACAGTCCCTACAGTAGCCTTGACTTGNATGCCACAGATTTTGCATGTCCAAAGGAAGTAATTCACCTTGTGAAATATCTCCTTCAAGGGTCCAAAGTCTAGTACATACTTTTTCCAAGTTTCACTGAAATGGATGATTGCATCACTCTACAGTACAGTCCCTACAGTAGCCTTGACTTGCATGGGGGTGCAAGGGCCTGTTCATCGCTGC